>NW_008332088.1:1748263-1797183 GCF_000622305.1 Nannospalax galili
AAGTTTATCCCTATCTTCCTTCAGTTTTTTTGATTACTTTTTGTGTGTTCTTTAAATTCAGTGAATTATTTTATTATGTTTATAATTGCCCTATTGTTCCTGCATCATCTCTAGGGTGTTGTCATTGTGCTCCTCTAGAGGACTATTGGTGTTTGATGGGGATATGTTATTTGATTTTTCATGTTATTATTTTTTCTCTGTGATTTTGACATGTGAATTTTTGTGGTTTCTGATTGTAGTGTGAGACTGAAGCTTTCAAGTTTAGGTCTGCTTTTTTGTAAACTTTATGTGTCTTTGTGGTTTACTTTTTGGGCATGAAAAGCTGTTTCCTCTAAGCTTCTGGTTCTCTCTTTTGATTTTATATTGGAGTGGCCAGATTGCTTTTGTCTTCAGGAGTTCCCACAGAGGCCCAAGTCAGATGAGGGTCAGATGCTCTCAGGCTTTCTCCTAAGATCTGGATCCCTCCAGGAAAGATTTTGGCCTGAGCAATTTGGGGTTTGGAGTGGCCTGGGATCCTGGCCCAGGAAAGATGCTGATCTAGGGCAGCTGATGGCCATGCCACCCAGAGATGCAAAGGAAGATGGGGGCTCAAAGCGGCCCCAAGAATCCTGGGGACTGCTCTGAGAAGCTGGGTTGGTCTGGATGCAAAGGATCAGGAAGAGGAAAGGTCAGGCCTGGCATCCAGGAAAGAGGCTGGCGGGTAATGTGGCCCAGGGAAGTAGAGGGAGGTGAGGGTGGGGCCAGGCCCAGGAACAGTGCTCCTGGGGACCCAAGAAGGAACTGAGTTGGTCTGGATGCAAAGGATCAGGAAGCAGTGGTGGCTCCCCAGGTGTCTGGGGTGCCAAGTGTCTAGGGTGCCAAGACAAGGAATGGGAAAGGACTCAGACTAGGAGGAGAGACTGAAAGGGAAGATGGGAGGGTGAATGAGGCTGGGGGAGTCAAGGGGCAGAGGGCGCCATCGACTTACCTGAAAGAGAGGCCGGCGGGTCAGAGAGAGGTATTTTTTATTTTTATTTTATGTGTATGCATGTATTGCCTGCATGTAGGTAAGTGCACCCATGTCACGCAATGTGAGCGGAGGTCAGAAGAGGATGGCAGATCCCCTGGGACTGGAGTTGTGGACAGTTGTTAGCTGCCATGTGGGTGCTGGGATTCAAACCCAGGTTTTCTGTAAGAACAACCAGTGTTCTTAACCACTTAGCCATCTCTCCATACCCGTGCATATGCTTTTTAAACTGCAACTATATGTGTATCTGTCTATAGGCTTGCAAGCATGTGCTCTTGGCTGTAAATACACTGCTTCAGAATCTGCACCTGCTTCAGGAAGCTACCTCTGTAATTGTCAGGAAATTTGACCACAGCTCTGAGTATTTGAAGGAGAAAGGGAATAAAAGCAAACACTGGAAAATGGGCTAAAGACTCCCCAAGCTCCGTGAGTGAGATGTTCACTTCTGAATGTTCATATTATTATCTATGTAACAGAAGGGGAAAAGAATGGAAAAATGTATATATTGTTACAGTTGAATCAATCGTTAAAGTCTAATCTGTTTCAATTTTATCTGCTATCAAACCTTTCTGATACAAAACTTCTCTGTACTTCAGTCATAGTCTTTAGATATGAACCATCAGCCCATGTTTGATTACAATGTCTGATATGCAAATCCAAAATAAAGAAAGACAACATCATAAGGGCTGAAATGAGTGCTCGCAGTAATGTCTGTTTACCTGGGTGATGAGCACTGCAGACTTCTATTCCTGAAAATCTGTTATGCTCCCTGCTCCTTCAATGTTCATTTTCTATGGGGAAATTGATTTCACACCTTTAGTTTTGCTTTTTCTTTGCTGTTATTCATAGATGTTTGAATTTAATAGGCATACTAGAGAATTTCTGAGAGTAAAACTTGTGTTTTAATTAGAGTTAGATTACCAGGCCTCACAATACATATTTTGATTAAAGTATCACTTTCTTGTGTAAAGTCTCTCAGCTCCATTGGGGAGTAATCTTTCAACTCCTCAACTTTTCTCTGTGCAAAAAGTGATATTAATATGCGCATAAAATGTCAGTTTGATACTTCAAAGCCTATACAATTTCAGTTTGGGTAACAGCAGAAATGCTCTCTGTGACCTACCAGAGGCTTCCCAGCCCACATACTGGACACAATTTTTTTATATCCCTGTCTTTATTATAAATATATTGTTCTTTGTTGTTGAGGTCTATTTGCTTATAAGCAATTTCCCTGATACTTGTAACATGACTATTCCCATTATGGAGGCTGTAACATTCTGTGTTTATTCTTCATACCATCTGTCACAGTGTGGAATTGTTTTAGTGACTGTCCTAATGACTACTTCAGAATGCTAAAATATTAGACTCACTGTGATTCACAACAGCAAGGAGTGGTCCAGACATAGCTTTGAATAAATAAATATGTTATAATAATTTCACAATACAATACCCAAACCAATAGTACATAATATCTTTAAAGATCATAGAAATTTTGAAAATGTGTAATAAAAATACAAAACATATTTATCATTTTAAATATTTGATAATTTGGGCCTGTTTATAGCATATTTACGTGTTTTCCAAATCTATTTGAGTGTCTAATTCCATTAAAAGTAAAGTAAATTTTCAGACTTGTCCAAACTCATTTAGACACCAAAATATAAAAAGAGACCATCAACCAAACTTCTCAGACTCCTAAGGATTCGACCTTTGGCTACATCACAAAGTTTCACTTTTATCTCCAGGCCTTCCAGGTTAGTCAGCATCTCCCCCACCTGTCACTTACCCTTCTCTTTTAAGTAAATTAAGTTACTGCTGCGAGGGATGGCGGCTGTCATCTTTTCTTCCTTATAAGTATAAATCATATCAAGTCTTTTAGAACTGGTTTTGCTTTGACCTTCCAAAAGATGACATGTTTGAAGAAATCTTTGTGTAAAGGGGCAGCAGAGTCTCCTACAGGTGAACACATAATGAAATATTGATCCTGACTTTCATTCTCCCACTGAACTTTGTCTTACTTTCTCTAGTTAGTTGTATAAAAATATTCATTAGGTGTAAATATTGGTAAAATTTTCCTATTATTATGCCTGAATAATTTGGTGGGGAAGACATTGTCCAATATTTGAATGTTATATTTTGTGAATCATTCCTTCAACACTGAGAAAAATATTTATAAAGCAGAATACTTAACTCTAAGAAGAAATTTTTGGAAGAGTCTTCAGTTGTAGCTTAACCATCCACACACACTGTAAGAGTAAGTTTTATAGCTTTACATCATATTAATGTACAAAAATAATGTTAGAGTTATATTTATGTTTATATCAATGTTATATAACTATAACTCATATATTAAATAAATATGTACCTATACTTCCAAGTATTCTAAAATTTCAAATATAAAAGTGATTTTTTGGATTTTATGTGTGTATATCATAGAGACAAGGATTACCAGCCATAAATGAACCAATTTTTTTCAGTAAGAAATCCAGAAACATACCGAGTCTCCTGGTTCCCAAAGGAGCAAAGCATTACCTGCATCAAACCTGGAAGAAAATTTGCAGAACTCACTACTACAGCCTCACCTTTTATGCAGGGTAGTGCCATAGGGAGGGAGGCCTTTTCATTTCTCTCTGGGAGTGAGAACTGAAATTTGTGCCCAGTGCTCATGCTTGGGAGTGGGATTGTTTGGGGAACCAATTTTGTCTTGCTACATTGGTGGGAATTAATTCAAGGCTAAAGCCACTGAGAAGCAGTTGTTGTATTATCAGACACTCAGACTCTCCACCCACCCAGATCTAGAGGGCTTCAGGAGAGAATTCCCAACCCTTAAATGCTCAAGAAATTGAGGAGGATGGTGCACTTTTTAGCTGGCTCTCTGAGACTGTTGTTTATTTTTTGTGTAGAGACATGTTCTCATATAGCCCCAGATGGTCTTGGACATAACATGTAGCTCAGGCTAGCTTTGAACTCTTGATCCTCCTGAGTTCACATTCTGAGTGCCAGAATTACAGATGTATACCACATCTGTCTCCTCAAACTGATTTTCTGAGGCAGGTATTCCTTAACATTAAGAACATTCAAAGAGATGGTAAGAAGCTACAGGTACAGAAGTTTGATAAATACAGAGGCAAAATGTCTGAAAAAGTAATATTAACAGTACCTCCACAGTGAATTGAAAGTATTGTAACACACAGCTAAATAGTAATAATGTAAATGTCTATGGAATGGATTAATAAAAAGTGTGGCAAATAATAAACAATGCAATTTACTAAGCATTAAACAAAAAGGAAATGTTATATGCTACAAACTGCTTAAAAGCTTTAAAATATTTTTTTAAAAATTGTTCTCATTTTATATGAGTATTTTGCCTATATGTATGCAAGCATACCACATGAATCCAATGTTCAGAAAGGCCAGAGGGGGTGTTAGACCCCCTAGAACTGGAGTTACTTATGGTTGTTAGGCACCATGTCGGTGATAGGAACCAAATACAGGTCTTCTGTAAGAACAACAAATATTCTTTTATTAAAAAAAAATCATTGTTTTATTTTATGTGTAAGAGTTAATTTATCACCTGCATGTATGTAAGAGCACCAATGTTCTACAATGCCCATGGAGGTCAGAAGAGGGTGGTTGGATCCCTTGGAACTGGAGTTATGGATGGTTGTTAGCTGCTGTGTGTATGTGGGGAACCAATCAGGGGCCCTTGGCCACATGAGCCAGTGCTCTTAATCACTGAGCCATCTCTCACATCCTGCACTTGGATGAATTAGAGAACACTACACTTAGTGAGTTAAATCAGACACAGAGTACAATGCAGGATTCTACACAAATGTGGCATCAAAATTCATCAAATTCACAGAAGCAAAAGTGGAAAGGTGCTTGCCAAGGATTTGGGAGGCGTGAAGTAGAGGTTGCCTTACGAGTTAAGATGTTCTAGAGATACGCTATATTGTACCATATATTGAGAGTAAAAGGACAGAATATGTGATTAATCATTATAAACCTACTCTTACAATCATTGGGGATATATTGTGTGTTATGTGTTTTAAGCGCCTATAGGATCACATTTATTTTTATCAGGAAACATTAGGATTTTAATGTATGCTTTAAACATGGATTTCTGGTGCATTCTTTTCAGATAGTAAACAAAGTCCTGGGATTTAAATCAGATCTGGAAAGCATGTCTTATGCTCCAGAGAAGTTTAGAATAGTCAAGAATTTCAAATGGATGATCATGGTTTGAGTAAGGATTGTTTCAAAAAAGTTCATGTGCCTTGGGCCCAGGGCTGTAATGCTGAGAGGGCTAGTGGAACTGCCAGGATGAGGGGCCCTGGCAAAGGGATTCAGGCCAGGGCACTCTACACTGTGAATGCACACCTGATAATTCCTATGGAGTGGGTTCAGCCTCATGGGCTATTGGGCCCGATTAGTTTGAGAGGAGGGTTGTTATAGGTAGAGTGAGCTTTCTCCTCCCCAGTCTCTTGCTCCCTTGCCCACACTCTGCTGGGTTTTAACATGTCCCAGAACCTCTCACCGGAATGCTGACACCATGTTGTTTAGATCTTCCACCAGAAGCTCTTAACCAGCAAATTTATGAGACAAATAATTTCTTTACTTTTTAAAGCACTGCACATCAATATTTTGATATAGCAACACAAAACAGACTAAGGAGTTGTGGGAAAAAAACAAACAAACAGGATTTAGCTTAGCTTACCTTCAGAGTATCCATGAACTGGATCGTAAATAGAGCTAATGTATGATATTTGGATTACATGAAGGAAGTCACATGTATGAGATGTTCATAATTATGTATGTGCCATTCCATGGGCTTTTCATGATTCTGACCAGTCAGTTCTTCTCCAGATGTTCCTTGACAGGGGAATATACCAGAATATTTTCTAGCATATCACAGAACACACCCAGGAAATCCAACTGCCTCCTCTAGACACACACAAACTTATTTATTATCAATATTTTAGTAAATAATAATTAAATAATTTTAAAAGAAAGAATAATAATCATTACTTTCAGATTATCTTAGTTTTAATTTAAGTAAATGCATAGTTAATTTAAAATCCTACCTTAATTTAGTAAAATATTTTATAGAACTTTGACAGATACATTAAAGATTAGTCATCACCCCAACTTTCATTTCAAAATTTAAGACTCACTCCAAGAAAGCATGAAAACATTAACTGTTTATGCAGCTGAGTTTCTGGACTTACTATACTGGCAAAGTAGCTTAGAGACAGTAGGAAATGGACAGTGGCTGGGCTTTTGCAGTGATGAGCAGGGAGCTAGGCTGTAGTTCTTATGCTTCGATACAGGGCTGTGTGATTTGAGTTTCCAACCGTTGCCAAAGAAGGGAATATTTTGATATTCTTTTAAATATGTATTGAGGCTTGGAGCTTTGAGGTTGTTAGCAGTTAAACATAAAAAAGGAATCAGGCACAACCACTATTGTCTACAGTTTTCCTAGAACAAACACATCACATACCCCACCTCACCTTTGATGATCTTAAATTGTCAACACAGCTGCATACTTCATATGGTCACATAGAACACCAGAATTAAAGACGGCTAAGCTCTGTGCTATTATTATTTATGTTAAGTCTATGATATAGCTGGGTATGGTGGTATATGCCTTGGTCCCAGCACTTGGGAGTAGAGGCAGAAGCAGAGGCAGAGGCAGGTGGATCTCTGTGAGCACAAGGCCAGCCTGGTCTACATCATGCCATAGTGAGTTCCAGGCCACCTGTGGCTATAGGGAGACCTAGTCTAAAAAAAAAAAGATGATAATATGTTGGATCAGGGTGGGGGACGCAGATTGAAACATACTCTAAATCAACATATGATAACTGAGTCTTCATGTATCTGAATTAACTGGCACTTTTCTGACCTAAAATCTACATAGACTATTAAGATTATCTGATTAAACGCAGGGAATGTGAATGTAGTGTTTTGAAGTACAGACATGCCAAATAATGCTCAAAGGTAAAAAAAAAAAAAACCCAAGATATTTCTTTTTAGAAGAGGAATATTTGATTGCTAATGCTATTTGACCTGCTTATACATGAGTCTCAGAAAAAGTAAATCAAGTTCTAGCTTGTTTTAGAGTTTTCAAATATGCTACCAACACTGTAGCTCTTACTAACTGGGCCAGAGTGAATTAATATGAGTTTAGTCAGTCGTACCCCTAAGGGGATAAAGTCTTCATTTGTGGCAACAAGGCCTTGCATAACCAACATTTAAACATACTGAAGAAAGAACAATGTTGCTGGTCTGAGTGTTGTTTTGGAAACAACAGGACTGAGACTGATATGTCAGCGCAGGAAAGAGTTCATCAGTGACAGCAAGTAATTAAAAATGGTCTCTGGAACACAAAGATGGATCCCCTACTTTCATGATTGATTATGCTTTAGGTTAACATGGCTGTGTGGACACCAAAACAACTTAGTAAGTATGTGGACACATATTCATTCTTCCCCAACCTTGTGTCTAACAACTCATTAGGAATTCATGCATTATCAATCCATGACTTTATACTTCTATTTATAGTTGATTGGCCTTTTTGTAACTTTCCCATTATGAAAGAAACTCAAGAACATAAAATTTCTCCCTACTTGTGACTGATTAGCCAAATGGCCCACAGCACTGAGGAGCTTCTTTTAGGAGTTATCACTTGTTCTTTCAACACAATGATTCAACTGTAGTTTCCATTTCAAGATTTTCTCTCTCAAGTTGTCAGGCTGGCTGACAGTGTTACCCTCTCCTTTCTACCTCAGGGATAAAATCTTCAAGAAAGAAACTTCACAGAGCTGATGATGCTGTCTCTATATTTCTCATCATGAAGACATTCCCAGTCACCTACTTATTCAACATCTCACTCATATAATGTTCTTAACAGTGTGCAAAGTTATTTGCAGGCTGTGTGGGTATGCAAAACTTAAACAAATCGTAGGCCTTCCCAAGACCTTGAAACAGAACTTCTGTTACAAGGTACGCCTACCTGGTTCATTCTAGTCTCCATATACTCAAGTAATGCAAATCTGTATATTCTGGCTTGTTCAAAGATGTCAACTTACTTGAAAATGTGTATACTTTTTTAGAAATGAAATATGACCTTTAAAATTTAGCCTTAGGAAAGTATGAGGAAAGTGTGAATAGATTCAGCTACAAGTTCAATAAAATGTAACTATGCTGGTTGACTGGCCAATCCTGGCTTGATTAATGGAAGTTGACCTGATTTTTTTTCTACGAGCAAGAAAATGCCTCTGACTGTCTTTGCAGATACAGAACTTGTCAAGGCCTTGCTTCTCTGAAACACGACAGATATAGGACGCAGCTGAATCCCAGAAATTGTATGTCTAGCTCCTATTGCATGCATTAGCACAGGATGACCCTCACTTGTCAGAGCTAGGAGTGGAACCAATGCCCTCAGCAGACAGGCTTTGTCTAGAGGCTGCATCTGAACTTCCCCTGCCCCGTTCTGTACCAAAATAGACTGTTTCCTTCATGGTATTTATTAGAATACTTTTTCCTTCTTATATAAATTCTAACCTTATTCAGATGTCTAAAATATCCTATTGCAATGATCAGTAAAGTAATTTTTTGTGAATTTGTAGATGTAGCTGTAATCACCACAAACCCATCTCAAAATATTGGTATCACCTCAATAATGTTCTCAGAGACCATTTGCACTGGACCCTATATCATCACCACCACCTCTGGAAGCCACTTTTCTATAGCTATAAATGTCTTTTCTGGACATTTTGTTGTGTTTCATGAATATGGTTCTTATGTTATTTAAATCTAGCTTTTTAAAGTGTAACATATAGTTGCACTTTGTGCAACATGAATTAGTTTGTCTTTTTTATTATTGAACAGTATTTCATTATATATTTCTTCCACATTTTATCCATTTCATGGATATTTGGATTTTCTTCTTTCTTTCAGGTATTATGAATAATAACTGAATATTAGTGTATGAGTTTCTGTGTATCTCTGTGTATATATGGGTTTTCTCTTCTATATATTTCTAGGAGCGGAAAATGCATGGTAATTTTATGTTTTATTTTTTAGAAAATATCAGAATGTTCTCCAAAGTGCCATCAGCACTTAATATTGCTGCTGTCGAATGATTTCAGCTTTTCCAACCCCATGTCACCCTTGGTACAGCCTGAATTAGACCCTACTGGTACTGTTGGCATTAGCTGCACTAAAGTAATATGCTGTGAGATTTTGGCTTTCTCCATTTATTCTTTAATAATCAATAAAGATTTACTTTAGTGTATATTTATTATTACATAGCAGACTGCAAGACCCTGTTGAGTAGACACCATCATATTGTGTTCCTCAGGACATCGTGATTTTTCTAGTGGGGGAGTTATACACAGCAGGTGCTAATTAGTCATTTGGCAATTAAATGCAAATGCAACCCTATAATAAAATACTACAGCAGATTTGAAGTGATGCTTATAAATGAAGGTAAACTCCTTCAATTTATCTGAGTTGTATTAAAAATGGATCATGAAATATGTACAAGCTAATTTGGTAAATTAGTCACATTAGAATCTGTTTTTCTTTCTTTCTTTCTTTCTTTCTTTCTTTCTTTCTTTCTTTCTATAAATGAGGCAAGTTATCATTTAGCCCTAGGTGGCCTCCAATTCTCCATGTAGTCAGGGATGTCCTTGAATCCCAAATCTTCTATCTCCACCCCCTAAGTACTAGGAGTATAGGCATGTAATTATGTTCAACTTTACATTGGAAATTTAATAGTTATCTTTAGATGATGTGCAGGTGGTCAGGTAGAGTAAAAACTTCAATATAATCTCTAACACTTATTCACTTTGGTAAGATGCTCCTCATGTAGGCACAGAGTCTGTATGTGATCATGTGCTGATGAGGAGCAAATCATTGTCTGCTACATTCACCCACTTGATTAGAGCTGTTCATTCCTTGGCAGATGCTGAAGTTTTACCCTCATATACTCCTTTCTCCATAATCAAACCTTCCTCAGACCATTGCTAATATTTTATGGAGTGAACATAAAGGATTTTCTGACAATGATGCTTCTAGATTCTCCCTATTTTACACCTAAGAATGCTAAGACACAAAGAAGCAAATAAATAGTGTGACAATTTGAAATTACCAAGGGTAAAGCACTCCAATTATTATTCAACGTGTTTGACTCATGAGAACTGGGCTTCTCTGTGTTTTTCTGACCCCATATGAGTTCAAGACACAGATCTCAGCTTGGTTAGAGTACGATAATGTCTCTATGCATTTGGTTATAAGTTGCAAAGCCAGATTCCCATTTTCAAACTCTGCAAAATAAAGAATATTACTAAGAAAGTATACTTTAGTGCAAGTTGGTTACTGGGAGATCTTCAAGCAATGTAATACATTCTGAAACTAAACCAGTTGTGCTAAATTTGAGTATATCTAGCACAGAAGAGGATTCACTTTCATCACAGCCAATAATGAGACATTTTTAAAGAATTTTCATACATGAGTATTGTTTTTTGCATCATTTCTAGCCCTCTCGGTCCCTTCCCTCCAAGTCCTCCCATGTCCTCCCAATCCCTCTCAATTTCTTGTGTTTTTCTTTGGTTATTATTGTTATATATGCAAACATAATATTTATAAACACACACATATACACACATACATTATACTGAGTTCATTTGTGGTGCTTGTGTGTACATATATTTAGTGCTTACCTCTTAGGATGAGATAAGGCAGCTAGTCCTCAGAACACACCGATTCTTCTTCCTTCAGGATCCACTGATTACCCATAGCTCTTTGTCTTGAAGTGGGACCCTGTGAAGTTTGCCCACCCACACTGGCACGTCAACCGTGATTGTCATTGTACAGATCTTGTCATGCTAACATAGTGTGGAGATTTCATGCATCGTCTAGCAGCAGGAGTCTTGTTTTCTGGCTCCTGCCATCTTTCTGCCCCCTCTTCCTCACTGTTCCTCAAGCTTTAGGTGTAGAGGTTACACTGTGGATGTATCACGTAGGGCTAGGCACCCCCAGCCACGCCACTCATTCTCTGTGTTTTGGTGCTTGTGAACTCTGTACTAATCACCATCTGTTGCAAAATGGAACTTCTATGGAATTCTCCAAAATAATAAATAAATGCATAGAAGAAGCTTCTTTGAGTGATGAGGGCTGGCTTTATCTATGAATATGAGGATACCAATGAAGAATACAGCAAGAAATCAGGTTAGCCTTGGACAGTGGCAACAGTAGGTTTTTCTCTAGGATCTATGACCTCTCCAACCTTGGACTATGTTAACAGTACCATACATGAATTTCCTGTTATTAGGTGGAGCCTTAAATCCAATTAGATGTTGATTACACTCAAGAGAAAGGAACCATTATTGTACCAATAAAGATAATTTGTTAGGCCATTCATTGATGTGGTTGATAGGTTTTACCAATGGGAAGGACCACTGATTGCTTTTCTCACCTGGCAGCTTGCATATTAAGTTCTCATACTATGAAAGCTTGTCTTACGAGTCAATTCCAGCTCACTGGAAGAATGACATATCTTCCGTGCCTGAAGGATGCCGTATCTTCAGCAAATGAGGAAAGTAAGCAGGTACTTTAATTTGGGCAGGAAGAGGGAGAACTATGTGTTAGGGTTCCAAACAGCAGCAGCTTGCCCCCTCCCCAACAGGGACCTACAGACTTTGGAGCCCAAAAAAGGGAACTGAGCTGATAAGAACCTTGACCTTTGAAGTCAAGGGAAACAAACTCTGCTGAGAAGCAGCCTGCCTTTCCTCTGATCTCCAAAGATAAGATAAGCAGATTCTACCTGATAACCAGAGATTTTAGAAGTTGTTTATTACAACAGCTTTTCTCTTATCTTAAGAGGGAAAAAGTAAACACTTCCAGACCCTAATCCTCCCTGCTTTTCCTGCTTCCCCCTCCCTGATTTCTCCCCCAAACATTCCCCCCTTCTATACCCTAAAGCCCCCATATATAAAGTCCCAGCTAACAGCCCGTGGGCTGACATCTTTCTCTTCCCTTCCCTGACATCTTTCCCTTCCCTTCCCTGACATCTTTCCCTTCCCTGACATCTTTCCCTTCCCTGAGGGAAACGTGTTCCGTGTGAAATAAAGCTGTATCCCACTGAGAATTCTATCTGTGCCTCGGTGCCTCATCCATCCACTAGTGATCTCCACTGCACGCACTCTCCCAACATTTTTACCAATCACTATGTAAGGAGAATGAGAGGAAAGAGAGATAAATAGTACCTAGGTGATGTGAAACACCATGGGGAAATGTATTATTGTATAAGCATACTGAAAAACAAATATGTAATATTTATTTGAGGAAAAACGTCCTTTGTAATTGTTGGCCAGACTACTCCAAGGGCTTCTTAAAATAATATAAACTATTGCCATAGCTCGTGAATGCCTCCCCAAATTTGAAGGTAAGACATTTTCACTGATGAAAATTTGTTGTTAGAATTGGATAAAATATCTCCTGCCCACCTATCTATTCACTGACCTCAAAAATAGACTGTTCTTAGGTTCAAACTCTACTCAAAGCAGCCCAGTGATGTTCTGTAGCTTTCTTCCCCAGACAGCACCACTGTCTTCTACTCATCTGGGCAGCATTGTGGTCGATTTATGATAGATGATCTTTTTTCTTGGCATCAAGCAACCAAGTCTAAGTTGCACATATCTAATCTAATACCCTTCTGCTCCTACTTGCTCCCAGATGCTCTTCGCCTGCCCCTGGGCCAAGACAGTAGAACAGCTAAAGGCAGGTGAACCCAAAAGCCCTTGTCTGAAGCTGCCATTTCCAGTCTCAGGATACGGCTGCATTCTCTGTTATTTTGAGAATGTAAACAGTTAGAAAGCAGCATAAAATAAGCCACCTTCCACCTAGCCAATTTCCCAGAGATTCTCAAACCCTCTGAAAGAAGCAAAATCACTTGGGAGATCAGTTTTCTTTCAAGGAGACTCAAAGTTGCCTCGGGTTTATGAGTAAAGCACTTTTGGACATAGAACATGACTGTTGCTTTCACAGCCATGATCAGTAGCTTTCTCACAGCACTTCAAATGTCAAAACTAGGGCAAAAGTTTAAGAGAAACGAATTTCATGTGTGAATTAAGTACTAGTTTATACAAAATAACTTTCCATTCAGTGATGTGGTTGACATTTTCAGGACACCTGTATTAATTCTGATTAATTTAGAAATATTTAAGCAAAGTAAATCAGGAAATAATTGCTTTGAGCAACTGTAACTATGTGCTGGACACTAATTTCATGTTTTACCTGTATAAAAATGTGTTAAGAAACCTGTGCCTTGGGACTGGAAAGATGGCTCACCAGTTAAAAGTGCTTGTTGCTTGCTCAGAGCCCCAGGCAGACAATCTTCAAGATTAGTTTTCACATTAGGTGGCTTGCAAACACATGTAATTCCAGATCCAGTATATTTGATGCCCTGTTCTAGTCTCCAAGGGCACCTACAAACATGTAAACCTACACACACACTGACTTGCTCATCAACATAAATAATTAATAAATCTTAAGAAACATGTATCCTAACACATTTTCCAAAGAAACACAGTGGCCAGGATTAACATTATCATTAATGATAGGAACCGTAGCCTGAGGTTAAATTCAAGTTTCTAGATAGGCTTGGCTCCCTGCCTCCACACACATCCAAAAGGGACTTCTGAATAATCCTGCAGTGTCAGCAGCACCTTCTGTGACACTCACCTAACTCCTGGGTTCTTTCAACTTGTGCAATTTTTTCGTCTAGAGGTTAGCAGGGTTTATCCACTGCTTCTTCATTTTCTATGCAGGTTCTATCTAAGGAAAGAGAAAACAGCTTTTATTTACATTTTCTTATTCATATGGTGCTACTGGTCAGAAAGTGCCTTGTTCCCAGTTCTCTGACTCAGATAGTGCCTGCTGCTGAACTCTGTCCTACAGATGCAATCCTGCCTCTTCTTTCTTTCCCTTCTAGCCTGCCCCTTGCTCAGCAGTGTCCTACAATCTTTTTTCTTCTCTTCTGCTCATTTATCATTTCAGTTTATGTGATTCTTGCTTTTCTTTTACAACAGAATTTCTCAGGCATTCAGACATAATGTTTCAGTTGTTGTTAAACTGTTGCCTCTCTGAACGTTTTCGGTATACCTAGTGTTCCTGGAGTATTGAGAGTAACTAGAGATATTAATAATTTCAAGCCAGAGAAGAAATAGGAAAGGGCATATTTGATTCTGTTGATACATCAAATCAGCCAGAATAAATTGCACATAGGTCATCCTTTGTTTTTAGTGTGGTCACTGAAAAAGACAAGGGGTTAAAGACCTTGAATGCACACACACAGACACATAGACACACACACACACACACACACACACACACACACACACACATACACACACGCACACGATATACTCTAAGGAGCTAGTTTTTTCTATTTGATTAATTCTGCTCTGTAAGTTTGACCTTCATATTAATTTCATTTGGGGTAGATAATTAATTATTCACCATTTACCTAGGGAGCAACTGAAATTACCTGCCTGGAGCCTTTCAACCATGATTATGTGTTGACCGTGAACTTACTGAAAAAAGGCAGCCATTTTTAGGGAGCTGAATCCTTTCTCAACTGATTTCTGAATGACAGCTTTACTCTAATTTGTCTGGAAGACCATATTTGATGCCCAAAGTTATCTGAAGGATTTAACAATCCAAACTCTCATTTGTTAACCACAGCCATGTTTTCTATACCTTCCAGATTCTGTGTATCCCACGGGTCTTCTGACTCCCTCTAACGGGCTTCCCAGTATATTTCTGTAGCCTCTCTTTTAATATCAGCTTGTTAGTATGATCCAAACAGGTTCAAAACAGGTAGAAATAAAATTAAGCTTCAGGGTGACCTTGCTAAGCTTTTTAAGTCTTTCTTCCTTGAACCTAGCAATATTATTCTTGGCAGTTCACATAAAACTCTAGTACCCCGAAAACCCAAAATAAGAGTTGAAAAATTCTTTATATGGGGGTGCAAGTTATGGGAGCACGTATTATTGATATATGAATTTTGCTACATTCAGCCTATACTCTACTTGTCTCACAATAAAAAGTTATCTTCCTCCTCGTGAATACTTCTCACTTTTTCTAGCCCTGTTCACACATAATAAAATAACTCTTTAATTAAGACGTTTTTGTTCACTCTGAGAAGTTAATTATCTTCATTATCTCAGGATGATCCTAATCCAAAATACCTGCTGTCTCCCATCCTCTCGCCTTCTCTTCTCATCCTGTATTTCTACTTACTCTCCATAATGCACAACTGCAAGTTTCATGATACTGTCTCCTAAGGAGAGAACTGCTGTTACTCCTTAGAGAACTGTTACTGTTCGTGTTGACCCTGTCATATCTATTAATAAATAAGGAAGAGTCCAGGTTCGTTTCTGACAGTGTCTTTCTGTGCTTCATTTTCTTTGAAATCAGATGATCTCTTTCTACCCTTCACTCGCCTGATTATCAGAGTTGAGAAAAGATGAAATATAACATAGTCCCACTAGTCAGGCATGGTGGTGTACGCCTTTAATTTCAGTGCCTGGGAAGCAGAGGCAGGCAGATCTCTGTGAGACATAGACCAACCTCGTCTACATAATGAGTTCCAGGCCAGCTGGCTCAAAGGAAGTTCCTTTCTAAAAACAAAAACAAAGACAAAACAAGGCAGCCCCACTAAAACCAAAGATAACATACTTTAGTGAAGCAGTCAGCAAATGCACAAATCTATAACCTATGAGTGTACTGAGTACAAAGATCCTAGAGTGCCATTATTTTGTTATTGTAATTTGTTTTCTTGTACACAATTATGTTCCCTGGGATGACAATTAGCCTTTCTCCACTAAGTGGTTCTGTGCCCCTTTCTTTCGCTTGGAAAGGTTTTTCAATCTGCCCCATTTTAGTCCGTGAGAGAAGGTCCCCTAACTCTTTCTTTACTCATAGCTGCTCTCTGATATCTTCAGCCTGCAGGTGTTTCTCCATTCAAGCATTACATTGCATCTGGCCTTTAGTGCAGGCTTGCAACGAGTCTATTCAAGTTGCTCAGATCCATAGCTGACCATGATCTTCCTCTAAATCTGTGGACATGATGCACATTCACTCTCTAGTCTCCCTTTTCTTTGAAGGCTGTTAGGGCAGGAACACTGACAAGGCTTCCAGACTTTCACCTCAGGTGCTTCCAAGAATTCTAAGGTAATACATGAAATTTATATAAACCAATAGTACCCAAATTCCCTTTTCTCAGAGGAAACATTCCCATTCAACCAACCACAAATACATCTGCATTTTGACATATTTGGTTTAGGAAGAAGAAATACCTCTGGTCAGAAGTACCAAAACATTCTGTCCCCCGAAACTCACTTTAAGGAAACCCCTGCTTCAGAAATAGGAAGCTCTGGGCTGGAGAGATGGCTCAGCGGTTAAGAGCCCCTGCTGATCTTGCAGAGGATCTGGCTTTGATTCCCAGCACTCACATGGAGGATAACACCATTTGTAACTCCAGTTCCAGGGGATCTGACACCCTTCTCTGACCTCTGCAGGCATTGCATGACAGTGCTGTGCTTACATACTTGCAGGCAATGCACCCATACACATAAAATTAAAATAACAAATAAATATTAAAAAAAAGAAATCAGAAGCTCCATCAGTCACCAGTTGGAGAAAAATGAACTAATTATTTTGCCCTTGTATAATTACGTTAATACAAATAATATTTTAAATGCATCAATACTACTATGTAGGAGAAATGAAATGATCATGTTATTAAAATTATATCATCTAGGCTCAGCAATTAATAGCACCGTCTGCTTCTGCTGTAGACCCAGGCTCAGTTCCCAATACCTAGATGGTAACTAACTACTGCCGGTATGCCAGCTCCCAAGGCCGTCCCTCTTCTGGCTTCTGTGGGCATTGCACACATGTGGCACACCTATATACATGCAGGCAAGACAGTCATACATGTAAAATAAAAATTAAATTTTTGAAAATATTTACAAATTGTACCAGTGTCACAACTCTTCTTATTGCTGTGCTGAAAATGGCCAATGTAAGTTCTTTATAAAAGTTCTTCCTCTCATCTTTATTTTATTTTTAATATGTCATGACAATATTAGCTGGGCGTGGTGGCACACGCCTGTAGTCCCAGCACATGGGAGGCAGAGGCAGGTGGATCTTTGCGAGTTCAAGGCCAGCCTGGTCTATATAGTGAGTTCCAGGACAGCTGTGGGGATACAGGGAGACCCTGTTTCAAAAAGACAAAAAAAATTCTATTTTAATAAAAAAATATTTTCAACATGGAAAGCTTTATGTTTGTGGTTTAGTATTTTTCTTTCTCATGTGTGTCTCTCACATTGTCTTAGTATGTAGCAGGAAGATCATGAAGCAGCATTTAAGCACATTTTCAACTCCCTAAATATTTCCCGAAGCCTATACACAACACACAAGAAGGAAAATTCCCTTTGAGTACAAGCAAGAGGAACCTTTATGAAGGATTTCAAGAACATTAAAAAGTCATTTACCACCTAAGTTCTAAGTCTAATATCCGGAATTCTCCACTAGAAGCTTGAGAGCGATTTAACCAAACCCTTTCTTGAACTCCTCACACATTAATCTCTTTTGGTTCTTTTATTATACACAATCCTCCAATCTCAGTCTGATATCTAAGTGGCCAATTAGAAATACCATTCTCTTTTCCTCTTTATAGACTCCCTTTGATTTATTAAAGAAAACAAAAATTTGCAAAACAGTTACCCTCAAATAAAATTATCTTTTCATCCAGATGCCAACTAACAATGTTATTTTCTAAGTATATGAAAAAATTTGAACACATTTATAAAAGTACTTACATTATCACTTCACATTATATATATTTGTGGTTATATACATTCATCTGTAGATGTATATACTTAAGTGTCTATATCTCTTACAACTTACAGGAAGTGAAAATTGAAAAAAATATGGCAAGATGTGATATAATGTTATAACCAGGCAAGCTTGCTTAACAGGTCCCTCTAGTAATGGCCCTTGTCTGAGCTAGAGAGTAGATGTGAATAGTTAATCAAGATCAGCTCAGGCTGAAGTGGGACTCAGTGATGGAGCACCTGTGTACCATAAGTGAGGTTTGCGTGCTGTCCCTAGGACTATAAGAACAAGACAAGAATACCAAATCAAAGTCTGCTCGATAGCAGAGCCGTCTCAATGGAAAGGTTTCATTTTAGCAAGTCCACTTTCTTCTCACATTTTTCTCGTTGAATCTCCACTGAACCTCTCAGCCTTCTAAATCTTTCATAAAATCATGCTTGCATTTTGACAATCTTTTCTGAGAAAATAAAGCTATCCAAAAGTGTTTGAATTAAACATTATAAGTCTCATAGGAAGAGTAGCATTGCTTTCTTTCTTTAGAAACTAATAAACTGGTTTTCTTTTCATTGGATCAAGTCAAAGACCACAATTTTTATCATTTTATTGCATTTTTTTTACTAAACAATTTCAAGTCACTCATGGACTAAGGTCCACAGATATGAAAATGAAGAGGAAAGGAAGAATCAGAGAAGAACAGAAAGAGAAAAATATTAACTCTTTCTCTTTTAAACTATTTTCAGCTCAGCTGGAGTAAATGCAGCAGGAGTTTAGATGGCATAGACCTAAACCGCTCCCTTTGTTCTTTTTTCTTATTGCTCAGTTAGTTGCACATAAGCTTTATAAAAGATTTTTTCCCATCATATTATAGCCTCTTCCATTTATCAAACCACCATTAGTAATTTTTAATGATGTGTTCTCATTCATTTACCGGTGTTTCTGGATGTCATGGATGTGAACACAAGCTATGTGTCTCGTACGTTACCTCATTCACAGCTACTTCTGCTCGTTTAGTTCCTACTAGTCTCCTTGGGCAAAGAGAAATGACTAAACAATATTCTTAGACTTCTTTTCTTTTCTTTTCTTTAAAAAGAACTTAAAAAACTATAACTGGGCAATTCAGGGATCACAATTTTCTCTACATTTGAAATTTATATTTAATTTTTATTAAAAGAGAAAGCACTTTAACTGCCTGTGGGGGAAAATTGCTTGAAATTAGGCAGAATTGAGCCCATCCTATCACTACATAAAGACAGGGTGTGATATACATCTCACACATGAAAGACCAGAACCAAAACTGGCTTTGATACTGAGACAAGTGATACATCCCAGGACTGAATTTTTTTTATTCACAGAAGGTCTTTTCAGGCATGGTGGTGCACGCCTTTAATCCCAGCACTCTGAAAAGTGAGGCAGAAAAATCTCGAGTTCAAGGCCAGCCTGGAATTAACTACAAAACCCTATTAAAAAGACAAAGAACAAAAAAGTAGGCATCAAAAGAACAGAAACAACAAAAAATCAGGTCAATAACGGCCTGAATGTAGGGGTGCTGGCTGGCTTGTGGTGTTTGGTAGTCAATGCTATTATACTCAATGAATTTCCTATGCTGGGGTTTGGGATTTCTACTTCTCAGTGATGTTACAGGAAAGAATATTCAGTCTTATTAGTGAGATTGCTCAGATATGGGGCAAAGGAGGAAAACCAACAGGACTTGAAGGTTACCAACAGTCAAAGATCAAAAATGGAACTTGCATCTTTAAAGCAAGTGATAAGGGCGACATCAAGGGGACTTCTGGAACAGAAGCTATAGAAATATATGAGCAACAGATTTGTTCTGACTTCAAACTTTGCATATAATTATATCATCACTTTTAAGTGTTTCATAATTTCTTTTTAATTTATATTTAAGATATAGATGTAAAGTTGTCCACACCACCTGGCACCTAATACTTCACTAACAAATGGGTTTATTTAGGTGATCTGACTGGTGTTATAGTCATCATTTTTACTTAACTATCAGTTTGTGCTTCTGATCAATGAAACTTGAATACTCAGAGAAAACATGGTCAGCTAAGAAGATATGCAATATTAAAAATGAATTACAATATGCTTATAAAATATTATATGAAACCTTTACATATATGCTATGACTATTTCATTATGGTAAAATTCTGTCAATAAATGAGTTTTCAAAAATGAGTACTATAAAAATTGCTGCAGAAATCACTCATTGTGAATTCAAATGCAGAAGGTGGAAAATATCTTAGTCTTATGCCATTTAACATTGTGATTTTAGATTTAACATGAGCATGAAGCTATTTTTTAAACTCAAAGGTGGGAGTATTCAGCAAGCATTTACAAAATGTTGTTCTCCATCAGTGCACTGAAGATGAACAGGACTGACATCACAGAGGTAGCTCTTTGACTACCATGGGTATTAGTAACAATACTGATGATCAAGTGATACTGATGATGACAACTCCTGAGCCAAGAAACAACCAAACAAAATTGGAAGCTGTAAGAAATGTGATGCCAATTAACATCTTATGGGCATAGGACTGATAGTCCATAAAAACCAATGGTTGATTATAAAAGGCAAGAATATATAGAGATGATTTTAAATAAAGTATATAAAATAATAAATACAAATGTATGCAAATTATTGATTTTGTTTCTGGTATCTGGGAGAATCCAGAGTAATGGTGTCTAAGTTGCTTCAAATTATTAATTTGATGCAAATATTCAGTAGCATTATGAAAATATTTTAGCTATATCTGAGGTTGTTTGGGATCTAGTTATAGTCAAATATCTACAAGAGTAGTTGAATGTTAGCATATACATACACTTGACACATTTGTGGACATTTGTTTCATCAGGTCATTGTAAGAAGCAGGAAGTGGTTTGCAAAGAGAAACTTTTCGATTCATTATTACTAGACCATGAGTATGAAGTATATACAGAGAGGAAAAGTGAATGTTAACACTTGATTTGTTGGTCCTGGTATTTTTTTTTTGACCAATTTTATTCTTTCTATCAGATTCTCTAAGAGAACTTATCATCCTTGGGACTCTGTCTTTCAATTAAAATGTTTTGGGTTGCAGAAAAGTAATCTCACCAGTTCTAGAGTCCCCATAATGACATTGAGAACCTTTTCAAACGAAATCAACAGATTTAAAGATGTACACTCAGGCATCTCTCTTATTTAGAAAATGATATTCAAATGTCTATATTAACATCTTTGTTATCCCCAGTTACCTTGGGGTTATACCCTATTGCTCCTCCTTTAAGACTCAAAGTAACACACTTCAACTTCAGTCAATTAACTCGGTGGCTTATTGATGTCATCCTCTAACAGGGATTCACACTGGCAAACTTTCCAATGCAAGTTCCATAATTTAGGGACAAGGATAGATAAATGGAAACCACACTCAAATGTGATCATTCGGTCACTTCTAAGAACCATATAAAAGGGCAGCAAGATGGTTCATTGGGTAAAAGGGCTGCCACATTAGCCTGGTGACGTGCCCTTGAACCTTGGAACCCAGTTCAGCAAGGTGAGAATCAAGGCCACCAAGTAATGTCTGACTTCCACAAGTGCATCATGGCATACTACCTGTACACACACACACACACACACACATGCACACACACTAAATAAAAATTTTAAAAAAAATTTAATCATATGAGTTATTTGTGTAGCAATGAACCATATGATTGCATTTTTCATAATCTGACTGAACTTTTACAATGTTTCTTTAGTACCTGTGACACTGAAGATAATCTCATAACCTGCCTCAACATTCAGATAAAAGTTGATAAAGTCATAACAATTTAATTTGTAACTAGAATCACAATTGTATGCTTTATATAGGAAACTTGTGTGCATGTGTTCTCTTCTAGGAATGATACTCAGCTATACGTTTGTTTCCTTAGAACCTACTGACTGTCCTCTTAAGAAAATAAATATCACAGTTTTTGCATTTGACTAAATATTTGCTCTGCAAAAGTAAATGTTTCTAAGATGCTCAGAATACCATTTGACTCACCAGGAAACTGTGATTTGCATTTATATGTGTTCATTTTGTTTTGCCCCATTGTCAACTTCCTCACAAGGTAGTTACTGCGTGTGTGGTGTTAGAAATACTCTATATATCTCCTTTCTGCAAGTCAATTTTAACCTACTACAGTATAAAGTCAAAATATCATAACTTAACCATTCAGTGTTAACATATGTCTAAAATCAGTAAGTGACCTAGACATTTCTTAAGTCAGGTATATAAAGCTCAGTTTTCCCACAGCTTTTATAGTAGGTTTGGGAATCTGTCAAATTCACAAGCTAGTCATGTAAAGATTCTATCCTGATTATGACAGAACATCAGTGGCTATGACTCTGGGTCTGAGTCGGGTGTGGTAGGTGTCATTACATTTCACTAATTTTACTCATTTTTCAACGCAACTTAGGGAATGTACTTATTCTAAATGTCCTAACGAAGTGCTTAGATGCACAGTTTCAACCGTGGGAACAGGGGAAGCAGTTAATATTTATTATCTTCAATGTTATAATTTGATTTTTAAATATTTTCTAAAACTGACATATCAGAATCTCATTTATATATCTATTTTCATATCTGTATAAATGACAGTTCTAGGATTTATCAAAAACCACCTAGATTCTCATCATTCACACAGTCAGTGGACTGAGAGATTTATTACTTTCTTATTCCAAAATCTGTTACCTTTTAATTACATTTTATTATAGTAAAATGATAAAATAAGGGGTGTGGTGTCTGCCTTTAAGTGAGACTACGCTTCACAGAAAGTGCAGAAAGTGTCTGTTCACGTGTATGTGAGACAGTGCAAATGTGTCTGAATGTATTTAAATGTTTGTGGTTTGAATGGATACTGTTTTAATTATATTTATCATCACTGTGATAAAAGTATCTGACAAAAATACTTAAAGGAGACTTGTTTTAAATTTATTAATGTGTGTGTGTGTGTGTGTGTGTGTGTGTGTGTGTGTGTGTGCCCCCAAAAGATGCATTGTTTCTTCATTATTTTACATTTTTTGTGTGTGTGTGTATCATGGAGCGCTTGTGGAGGTCAGAGGACAATTTGTATGAGTTGGTTTTCTCCTTCCACCACATAGGTCCCGGGGTGAAAGTCAGGTGAACATTTTTGGCAGCAGGTGTCTTTAGCCTCCCAGGAATCTTGTTGGCTGGAGAGACTTATTTTGACTCATGGTTTCTGAGGTTTGATTATATCATGACTTGGAGGCTGTAGTCCTGCAGAACTGCTCACATCCGAGTGTCCAGGAAGCAGAGACAGGCCGTGCCTCTGCTTGCATGCCTTCTTCTCTTCAGTATTGTGCTTTTTCTGGGCTCCCGACCTACAGGATGATGATGCTCACATTGAGGGTAGGTTCCCGAGACCAGTTTATTCTCTCTGGAAACACTCTCACAGCAATATCCAGAGGTACAGTCTAGTGTCTAGGCACCTCTCCATCTAAACAAGTTGGCAGTCAAGGTAAACTATCACAAAACTTTACAGTGCTACCTTTCTCTTTTCCCTCTCTCTTTCTTTTCGTTCTTTCTTTCTTTCTTTTTCTTTCTTTCTTTCTTTCTCCTTTTCTTCTTCATGCTCTCTTTTTTATTCTTCCTCTCCCTCTCCCTCTCTTTCTCCCACACTCTCTCTACCTCTCTTTACTTCTTTCTTCCTAAAGATTTTTTTTCTCATATTTGACTTTTAGGTACTTTTACTACCACAAGCAAAATATGTAGATTCTCATTTGCTATACGGTACTCAATACACACTATTAAGTTGGTCCTTGAAGTCATCATGCATGGAAGAAGATAAAATGTGTGCATATCAAATATCCTCACTTGTGGAAAGTGCACACGCTAAATCAAAGGTAAAAGGAACACACCAGTAGCAACTGAGTATAGAACTGTTTTGAAAAAAGGGAGATAAAAAAATTTAAAAATAATATGGAAACATTGTATAATTTGTAAATGCAATATCAAAATGAATGTAGGCTGCATAATTTAAGACCACAAATGTATGCATAGCTGCATTTAAATAAAAGCATATTACTTAAATCCGTACCAGTATTTAGTTTGTCAATATCTTTTATTTGACTAAGTGTATGGTAGCACGATACTGTACACTTTTTATTTTTCATTTTCGTAATGTCAGTGATGACCAGTGTGTGTGTATTCTCTCTCTCTCTCTCTCTCTCTAGTATCCAATCTCCTTGTATCATGCTGTACACTGACCTCCATGAGGAAATGTAGAAATGACTTATTGGCTGTTTTCACCTCACTTCTCTCAGCGAGGAGCTCTCTTCACAGGAACTTTTGGTACAATGTGTTCTTTCTGCTATATCTCTATGAATGGCTTCACTGAAGTCTGATGTAAAGGTCACTGTATCAGTGGACTGCTATGGGTGCACAGAGAGGCGATGTCAGAAAGCTTCTGGACATCAGACTGTGGCGTGTGTCTTCAGCTCTTAGTTGTTTATGTGCTTATGCCAGTTTTAGAGTTTTTGACGACTACATAAACTACAACTCAAAATATGCTTCAGTGACTTACTCTAAGAATAAAATACAAAAAGTTTTGCATGGGCTCTTGAAGCAGGGCCTGTATTTACCTTAAGATATTAGAGAAAGCCCAGCTTTGGTTTACATTTTAACTTTTTTGAGATCATAAAAAGCATAACAAATGACGGTCTTAAGGCATTTACATATAATTTAAATGAGAAGGAAATACTGGTGTGCAAAGGAAAAAAGGTTCTAGTTTAGTACAGATTCTGCCCAAGGATTGGGCCCATTTCTCTTATATCAAAGCACAATATACTTGTGAAAATTATAAAGCCAACGTAGCATCTCTAATAGTCAAATTTTCAAGCAACAGATTTTGGTACATTGAATTGTGTAAATCTCACAAATAACAATAATAATAATAATGCCACTAATAATAATACATTTTCTAAATTACCAGTAACTCAAAATGTCACATTAAGCCTAATTAGTGCCTCTGATTCAAAATGATGGCATCCTTACCAAAAAGGAAGTTGGTACACAGAAACACATACAGAAGGATGGTGATTTGAAGACACTGAAGAAATGGTATCTATAAGTACCGGCACCTGGAATTATGTGATTAGGAAAGAGGGGTGGAATTGATTCTGCTAGAGTTTCAATAAGCCCTATAAATTGAACTGGTCCCGACTATAAAAAAATGTCTAGTCTATCTTTTGGAGGATCCACTTTTCCAGTCTCACTGGTCAATCACCTGGTGATAGAACCACTCCCTGGAAGGCACGGTCACCTTAAGCTATGCTGAATAGGTGGGCGGAGTATCTAGCGTGTTAATAAGGTAATGAATATTTTTGCCTGGAACTAGCTCAGACCTCACAGAACTTCCAGACCAGCCACAGCCATGAAGGTCTCCGTAAGTCTGTCCACTTTCCTGAACTCTTCAGGAAAGCATAATTTCTCCTTTTCTTCTTCATGCCTTTCCTACTAAACATGCTTTCTTTAAGGCTTTGTGCTGCCCCTAGCGTCTTTCTTTAAGGCTTTGGGCAGCCCCTAGCATCTTGTATTTCTTTACTTTTTCTCTAAAGTTTCCCTCTCCCAGCCATGTGGCTGTGAGTCAGGCTTTAAACCTGCGTGACTTCCATGCAGGCTGTAAACCTGCATGACTCTAAACCTGCATGACTTCCATAATTTTCTTTCCTTCTTCCCACTATTCACCTGCTCACGGCAGCTGCCAAGATTACCAGCTTGCCTGCCATGAGAATTTTTAAGATTCTAATAAAATTGTAAAAGCTTCTGTTTGGGTCCATTTTTAAATTCTTTTATGAATGAGACTAAGAACCCTCCTGGGGACCCTCTTTCTCCCATTTTCAATCCTCCACTACAGTCTTCAGAAGGAACTGGCACTGCAAGCTCATTGACCTTGAACTTCTTGCCTCTATAACTGTGAGTTTGTGTATGTGTTAAGGTACCACGAGACCAATATTGTAACATGTCATTGTACTTTTTGGATATGATGATCCATTGAGAATGGCAATCTTGTGTGACTTCTCAACTCCCTACATATCCACATAAGAGTAGTCTTAGCTGAGAACATTGCTATACTGGCTGGTAAAGAGCCCTGGCAGCCAGCACAGGGCTGTTATCTTGTAGAGGAATCCTTTCATGTTCTACATATACTTTCTTTGCTTTGTATAGCACAGAATCAAGGGGCCTCTTATAGGCAACCAGGTTTCTTTATTTCAGATGCCATGGTAGAGAAGGAAGGCTCGCTATACCATAACAGACATGGGAGATGTGCATCTGTAACAGTTGTAGGCCATGAAGTAAATGTGTTGGGAAATGAGCAGCATGCAAGGGAGTGGATCTTGTGCATCTTTTCTCTGGTTGCTTTGATTAAATACTGCATCACTGAAATGTAGCTTACATGTCATCTGTTCTCATATCCATGAAACATAGTTCTCACCACTTTGGCTAAGACACTTCTGTGTTCCATAAGAAATAATATTAAACTAGGAGAATCACTATGTTACAGTCATAACATATCATCTTCATTAATCTTTGTTTATTCTTTCAATACAACTCTAACCCTTGTTGTAAATCTAAACCAATTATTTTAAAAATACTTATAATTTTTTGAGAAGTTCATACATGAGTACTCTAAAACATTTCCCTTGTCACCCAAACTCCCTCTCAGTTTTGTGAGCTCTTCTTCGATAAATAAATATATATATACATGTATGCTTTCTGTCATCTATCCATCTATCATCTATATCATCTATCATCTATCTATCTTTCTATCTATCTATCTATCTATCTATCTATCATCTATCAATCATCTCTCATCTATCATCTATGTATCTATGTATGTATGTATCTATCTATCTACCATCTAATCTATCTATCATCTATCATCTAATCTATCATCTATCTATGTATCATTTATCTATATATCATCTATCATCTATGTATCTATCTATCATCTATCTATCTATCTATCATCTATCATCTATCTATCTATCATCTATCACCTACCTATCCATCATCTATCTCTCTATCTATCTATCTATCTATCATCTATCTATCATCTATCTATCTCTCTATCATCTATCTATCTATTGATCTATCTATCATCTGTCTATCTATCATCTATCTATCTATCATCTCTCTATCTATCTATCATCTATCACTCTTTCATCTATCATCTGTCTATCGCTCTATCATCTATCTATCATCTATCTATCTATTGATCTATCTATCATCTGTCTATCTATCATCTATCTATCATCGAGCCATCTGTCTGTCTGTCTATCATCTATCTGTCTGTCTATCATCTATCTATCTATCTATCTATCTATCTATCATCTATCATCTATCTATCATCTTATCTATCATCTATCTATCTATTATCTATCTATCTTTCTTTCTTTCTATTTTTCTATTTTTCTATCTATCTATCTATCTATCATCTATCTATCTATTTTCTATCTATCTATCTATCTATCTTTCTATCTTTCTATCTATCTATCTATCAATCTATCAATCATCTATCATCTACCTATCTATCTATCTATCATCTATCTATCTATCTACCATCTATCATCTACCTATCTGTCATCTATCTCTCTCTCTCTATCTATCTATCATCTATCTATCTATCATCTATTTCTCTTTCATCTATCATCTGTCTATTGCTCTATCATCTATCTATCATCTCTCTTATCTATTGATCTACCTATCATCTGTCTATCTATCATGTATCTATCTATCATCGAGCCATCTATTTATCTATCTATCTATCATCTATCTGTCTATTATCTATCAATCTGTCTATCATCTATCTCTCTATCATCTCTCTAGGTAGCCTACTGAGTCTATTTAGTGGTGGCATATACATGTGTTCAGGCTGACAATTTGAGGTTGAACAACCTATCAAAGAGGTCATTCTTGGAGGCTTCCTTGCTCAGCAGCCATGGATTGCTTATAGCTCTTTATCTCGATATGTGACCATGTGAAATTACCCCCACCACACTGGTATATCAACTGGTACAGTCATTATACAAGCCTTGTTCATCAACTATACTGGCAGGATTTCATGGGTGTGGCTCCTTTGTCATGCTTACAAGCCACTATCCAGCAGCAAGAATCCTGGATCTCTGGCTTACAATCTTTTCACCTCTCTTCTCAATTTTCCATGAGTCTTAGGTATAGGGGCTTTATGATAGATGTATCTTTGGGCTGTAGCACCCCATATTTGTTTATTCTAAGTGTTTTGATCAGTTGTGGTACGTGATAAGTCCCCATCTTTTGTGATGAGTTTGTGATGAGTCATGAGTGGTGCAATATCTGTGAACAGAAGGATAAGTGTTTAGAATATAGAGAGAAGATACACTGGTTTACAAAACTGGAAGTAGGTTGTCCATCTTTCTGAACATGCAGCAGCTGCCATTTGACAGAGCTAGCTTAAAATAGCTAGGAAAAGTGCTGACTACACCTTTATTTAGTTTTATTTATTTGTATTTGTTCTGTGTGTGTGTGTGCAGAGGACGGAGAGGGCACTGAATCCTCTAGAGCCAGAGATACATAGGCAGCTGTGGCCCACTTAACATGGGTGCTGGGACCCAAACTCTGGTACTCTGGAAGAGCAGCAAGTGCTTTTAACTGATGATCCATCTTTCTCCAGGCCTCAAATTCCAATGTTAATCTTAACGAAGCCACTTAGTCAATTGATATTGTTTATGTTTAGAAAAATGCTCTACTTTTGTGAATCAGAAAGAATATAATTTTAAACAAAACCCCAATTTAACACACTTTTAAAGGCTTAGCTTTAAGTTCCTTGTCCTCTAATATTTTTATTCTGTAATTTTAAAGATTTACTTTATTTTTAATTATATATATGTATGTATGTATGTATATCTGTGACTAGGTATGTATACATGATATAGATGCCCACGGAGACCAGAAGGGAGCATTGGATCTCTTGAGACTAAAGTTTTAGGTGGTTGTGGTATCTGGGAACTGAACTTGGGACTTCCGCATGAAAAGTGTGTGCTCTTAACCACTGAGCCATTGCTAGAAAGTCTACTCTAATAATATATTTAAGTATAAGTGGATAAAGAAAATTACACTAGAATCCTACTGTAGCCACAAATATTTTAATAACTAAAAATGCTATGGGGTGGGGCTGGAGAGATGGCACAGTAGTTAAGAACACTGGTTGTTCTTGCAGAAGACCCGGGTTCAAATCCCAGCACCCACATGGCAGCTAACAACTGTCTGTAACTCCAGTTCCAGGGAATCCGACAGCCTCTTCTGACCTCCACAGGCATTGCATGACGTGGGTGCGCTTACCTACACGCAGGCAATACACGCGTACACATAAAATGAAAATGATACGAAGACAGTAGAGATATACTGCGAATTATATTTCAACCTCATTCCTTAAATCTGTGTCATAAATTAGTTAAACCCTCATCATTCCCATATTTTAACTTCCTTCCCCATACAACATGGTTTTAAATCTATTGCCACTAATATATACAACAGTGGCAGATTTATATTTAACCAAATATTCTATTACATAATTAGGTCATAATTATATTCATTCAGTTCACTGATGATGTTTAGGCTGTTTCTAGTATTATTGGTAAATATTTTATTGATATGTAAGCTGCTTATAAAATTTAATTTTGAAATATGTACATCTTAATGGTTTCTGGTTTATTTAGAATTATAAACTGCAACTATGTAATTGAAGAATATTTTACCTGCTGCAAAAATTTCCATATTCTTTATGAACCATCCTCCATCTTTCCAATTTTGAGTGCTTATTCACTATTAATCCTCATTTACTTTTACTGAGTTTATGCTGAACATTTCATATAAATAGAATCATTCAACTGTGACCTTTCATGACTAGTTTTCTTCAATAACATGTCTCCAACCTTTATCCACACTGTATTATTAATTTACTATTGTCTAATTTTTAATTGAATCTTTGAGAATTTCAAATAATGTATTTTGATCATATTCCATTCATCTCCACCACACCCTATTGTTCCTCTGACTTCCTGTCCTCTATTATTGCTTTAATTGTTTATTTAAAGGCCTATAAAGTTTAATTCTGTTCCTGACATGCTTTTGGGTGTGAATCTGTCTCTTTGGAGTCTGGTTAACTTACCAGGTGTCAACCACTGAAGAAAACTGAGTCTCTCTCTTCCAGCATCTGTGTCTTGCCAATACATCAGTTAGGGCTGAAGCTTCTTGCCCACCTCCTCCAACCATGATGAGATTTTGACTGGCCTGTATTTGCTCTTTTACACACCTTACAAAGTAATATGGGTTCATATGTCCATCTTCCCTGTTGTATTCAGACAGTAAAGTTTTCTTTTCTTTTTTTTTTTCAGCCCTTTTAAGACAGGGTCTCCCTGTAGCCCCAGTTAGCCTGAAACATGCTATATAGCCCAGGCTGGCCAGGATCTCCTCTCTGACTCTAGAGTGCTATAATTAAAGATGCGCACCACCATACCAACCTACAATATAATTTTTTTATATTCATCCACCATCCTTGGCTCTGCAAATCCTCCCATCCCCTCTTCTTCAATGATCCCTGAACTTTGGGAGGAGAGAGTATGATATAGGTGTCCCATTTAGGGCTGAGCACTCCACAGTCTAATTCTCTGCATTTGACCAGCTGTGTGTCTCTGTGTTAATCACTGCCTAATACAAGAAGAAACTTCTCTCTGAGTGTTGAGAAATGCACTAATCTATGGGTATAACAATAAGTCCTAAGAGACAGGCTAATACTATTTCTCTTTAGCAAAATAATAGTAATAGGTTCTCCAATTTAGCCTGTGACCTGTTTAGCCACACATTCTTGACCCTGGTAACAACGACAGCATGAGCTCTGTCTTGTGAAATGGACCTGAAATCCAATGTGGGATGAATGGTTACTTTTATAACATTCCTGGCACTCCTATACCACTGGGCATATCTTGAAAAGTCAGTCTTTATTGTAAGTCACAAAGTTCACAGCTGGGTAAGTTTGATGTTCACTTTAGTCTTCTGGTTACTGTGCATATCAACTTCTAATACCAGAAAAGCTTGCCAATAGAAATGAAGCTTTGAGGTCAGTACCAGCTTGATTTCTCCCTGTTTATTCAGTGACTCACATGTGTTGTGTGTCAGCAACAGTGTTTCTTTATTGAATTTCTGCGTATGTTGTACTGAACATCTTAATCATCTTTATACCCCCTTCCCATTGGCACCCTCTCGTAGTCCCTCCCACACACTGGAATTCATGCATTCTGTCATTTGTGTTAAGGCCTATTGTGTAAAATTAGTGTCCCCAGATGTCCCCCAGTGCAAGTTCATCCAATGAGATCTAGTCAGCCTATTTAGAGTATTTCCATTTAAGAAAATTAGCAGTAATCAGCTGCCAATGGTTTATCAATTAAGACAGCACCTGCTGCCCATTTCCACAGTTTTGTGCTGAGTTTTATCTGAGTTCGCATGGGTCCTGTGCATGCTGACACCATTGCTGTAGGTTCATATGAGCAAGGTCCCAGGAGTCTGTTGAACTCTACTTCCATATGGTCATGTACCTCCTCCCTGGCTCTTACAATATTTCTGCCCCCTCCTAGACCAAAGTGGTCTCTGAGCCTTGGGTAGGTGAGTTTACTATAGGAATCCTGTCCAAGGACTCACAGTCTGCTGAATTTTATGCTCTAGGCTTTGGCCATTTGTGACCTTTTGTGTTCCTGGCCCTCTGTTGCATGAGGGAGCTTCAAAGATCAGAGCTGAGAGGTGCGTTAGTGTTCTCTTTACCGCTTGTGTTCTGTGAGCCTTAGGTGTAGAGGTTGCATTGTAGATGTGCCACTTAGGCTTGGGCAGTTCCCAGACAATCTCTGTATATGACCCATTGTGGAACTCTGTAATAATCTCTCTCTGTTGCAAAAGAAGCTTCTTGGATGAGTGATGACATGGATTATTGTCTGTAAATATAAGGATCCATGTTTTGCAGATTGTAAGAAATTACGTTAGTCTAGAGATGTTACAGCCTTGGGGTTTTCTCTAAAATCTATGACCTCTCCAGCCATGTGTATTTGACTATGTTTACAGTACCGCATGTGAGTTTCCTCTTATTGACTTTAAGTCCAATTAGGTAGCAGCTGATTACCCTCAAGATAATAGTGCCATTACGGTCCCAATTTAGTTTCCTATGTTGGTCATTAATGGGGTTATTAGGCCTTAAAGCTGGGGATGTACCACTGATTGATATTCTCCCTTAGCAATTTGCATAGTGGTCTCTAAAACTATGAGAGCTAGCCTCCGGGGGACGTGGCTTTCAGGTCAGTTCCAGCTCCATTGTTCCAAATGCTCTGTCCAAAGTATGTCCTGTCTTCAGCAATAAAGTCTTGCTTTCAAGTCCTGGGAGGCAATCGATAGCTGTGGCAATAGCCTATATAATTTTGGTAGTCTCTTAAAACACCCCTCTGGTCAACAACTCAAAGGGAGGGTTCTCCTTTCTGGCATTGTTTCTTGTTATACAGACTTCAGCTTTACACATGGACTCATATAGAGATATTGTATGTTAATTTTTCAATAGGATTTTTAGGAGTAATATGATTCCTGCTGTTTTTTTTACAGTATCTAGGCATTATTTAACACTCCTCTCACTTTCTCTCTCTCTATTCTTCTCTCCACGCCCTCCCCAGTTAAAGTATCTCCATTTTCCCTATTTCTCCCTTTGTAATATCTGTCTCCTATGAACCACTTGAGATCCTTTTAGCCTTTTACCCCCATAGTCTTGTGTGATCCTCCCTCTCCCTTTTATTTAAATACCCCCATTTTATGCATTTTCCCCTTAGTAACACCTGTCTCCTTTCTCTCTCTCTCTCTCTCTCTCTCTCTCTCTCTCTCTCTCTCTCTCTCTCTGGTTCCCACAATAAGAATTTTATAATCATGTTCTGGTATGTAACTAAGAGCAATGGCAATAGTCAGTATTGCTTAAAAATGTATGGGACACCCCAAGTTTCTGGCCAACAACTCTCAAAGACAGAGTACATTCCTGGCACTGGGCTTTTTTTTTTTTAAATCGACATATCAGCCTGTATCAGTAATTTTCGTTTTTTGTGTTGAATGGTAATATTTCATTGTATAATTACACCATATTTTTACTGTCCCATTTATCACTGTTAGATTTGGAAGGACAGAGAAAGAATAAAGTTTAGGTAATAGACCAAAGCCAGACCTTTCACCAGACTGAATAGCATTTATTCAGTAAGGTGGCAACAGCTCCTTCGTGGGAACGGCAAACTGCAGAAGGTGAGAGCAGAATGTTGTAGGTTTTATAGGGCTGGAAATAGAATACCCACAGCTCTGAAGTCTGCTTGCTTGAGCAGAACAAAAAAGCCGTTTCCGATGTGGCTACATGGTAACAGTGGTGCAGGGACAGCAGAGAAACATCTTGTCGGGAGAAGTGGGTTGTTGGCTTTTCTGCAGCTGAGGCCCTCCATCAGACCCAAGATAGAATGTGGCTAAATGTTAGCAGTGGGGTTGGGGCGGGACACCCATCCGGAACTTTAAGTTTCTATCAGTCATTTCATGGACATTTGGCTGTGTCCATTTTTTGAACTCCTTTGAATATTGGGCTGCTAAAAACATTTGTTTGCTACTGTTAAAGTAACTTGTGTTTTCAACCAAGTTTTTGATCATACATTTGGCGTTTCATGTTGGTGTATTCTTTAACATTGTAAGAAACTGTGAAATTATTACCCAAAGTGACTTCGCCTTTTTAATTACCATAAGATAAACATGACTTCTGAAAATTGCCAACCTCTTCATCCATATTGTTATTTTTCTTGCTATTAGCCAAGTGGGTATAAACTGGAAACTCATGTTTTATTGTTATTATTATTGTTATTGTTTTGTACATAAGGTAATTTTCACAAAGCCTTAATACACTGTATTTCCCAATACCCCACTAAACTCCCCCTTCTTTTCCCTTCCCCTCCTACTTCAGCTTTATTCCCCTAGATAGCTTTGTTTCTACATTCATGCCTCTGAACGTAATAAGATTTTCTGTACATATATGATTTTATGTTGGTATAGAAAATCTAGGACGCAGGGCTGGAGAGATGGCTCAGCGGGTAAGAACACTGGTTGTTCTTGCAGAAGACCCAGGTTCGAATCCCAGCACCCACATGGCAGCTAACAATTATCCGTCACTCCAGTCCCAGGGAATCCAACAGCCTCTTCTGACTTCCACAGGCATTGCACGACACGAGTGCACATACCTACATGCATGCAATACATGCGTACACATAAAATAAAATAATGAATAAAACTTTAAAAAAGAAAATCTAGGATGCATGAATGCCTTCTGTACATATACGATTTTATGTGAATAAAGACAATCTAGGACCCACGAATGAGAGAAAACAAGCACAATTTGTCTTTCTGCAACTGATTCATTTTTAGATAGTACTGCCTCCCACTGCATCCGTTTTCCAATAAGTGATATAACTTGTTTTTCTTTATGGCTCAAAAACTATGTGCATGTGTGTGTGCATGTGTGTGTCTCTGTATGTGTGTGTGTAACACCATTCCTCTGCTGATGGACATGTTATCTGGTTCCCTAACTTGACTACTGAAAAAACTCGTGTAATGAACTTTGGTGTGCAATCTTGTAGTAAGCAGCATAACCGTAAGTCTCTGTTCAGATATTTGAAAGTGCTTTTATTACTTAAAATGTGTTTTCTCATTTTTGATAATATCTTACAAGTGCTAAAGGATTCAATCTTCGTGAAGTCAAATTTACCTTTATTACCTTCATGGAGTATGTTCTTGCTCTCCACTATCTAAAGCCAATTGTCTCCTCTAAGAACACAAGTATTTATACTTAAACTGTGTTTTTCTGCAAAGAGTTATTTTTTTTTAATTTTAGCTCATGTTTATTTCTTTGGTTCATACTGACTTCATTTTATGACTATATGAAGTAGGGATCCAATGGCATTATTTTGTATGTAAATATTCAATTGTCACAGAATCATTTTCTTTAATCTGTTCCTGCATCAAAGTACACAAGGTCCTTGACGGTAATCAAGTGACTGAACATACGTATTACGGCCTCTTGACTGTCTCCATCACTCTATGCCTATTCGACCTTCAGAGTGTTTGCTTACTTGCCTTTTTGTAGCATGTTTAGAACATGGGAATAGTAAGCCCGGCCATTCGCTCTTTTTTAAGGGCTAGCATGATAAACCTGGTTCCCCTGAAATTTCATCTGAATCATATAATAAGCTTCTCAGTTCTAATGAAAGGTAAATGTGATTCTTGTAGGAATTATTTTGAATTAATATAAATACAATCAAATTTAAAGTTATTTGGAGAATGGCTTTAATAATAATATTACACTTTCCAACTCATAACTGTGGGGTAACTGTCCATTTACTTCAGAACTCTCAAGTCCTCTCAATATTTAATAGTATAAGGCCTGTAATGGCTAATGATAATTGTAAAGTTAATTTCCCTTGGTTTGTTGAATCAAGCGCAGAGAAATGCTGTGGCATTTTTATTCTTTAAACCTACAGAAAGTTTTTATCAGTTCTGCCATATTTTAGAAAATGCTTCAAGTTTCTTGTTTCTTCCTATGAATTAATGGTATTTATAGACATGCAATATTACTGCTCTTCTTGACCTTGCTTTTGTGCTGGGCTTAGAATGAACAATACACTATTGGATAGAAATGGTGAAGAGGGCATCCTGGGTGTATTCCTGATTACCTAAGGAAACCATTTCCTTATTAATCAATTATACCTAAGCCCCCCAAGTGCTGTTGTTTCTTTACATTTATCTATTTTGTGTGTGTATCTGTGTGTGTGTGTGTCTATTTGTGTGTCTGTGTGTGTGTCTGTGTGCAGGAAAACACATGACACATTTGTGTGGAAGTCAGAGGACAATTTGTGAGAGTCAGTTTTCCCGTTCTACCTTATGTGTTGTATAGAACTCAGATTGCCAGTCCTGGCAGCAAGCACCTTTGTCTAATGAGACATCTCACCAGCCCCATGATTTGCTATTAAATCAAAGAAATAAAGTGCTGTAACTTGCCAAATGATTTCTCTTACGTCTATTGAGATGGAATTTTTTAGTGTTTTTTTTCTGTTCTTATCCAGATTTTACTGTGAAAGTTGATACCATAGATTCTGTGCCTTAAATTGGATGCACTAATGACTAATTTCATTACTACGGCAAAAATAAGTGACAGAACAACTTCAGTAATTAGGAGGAATGATTTATTTTGGCTCCTATTTCCAGAGAGCTTTGTCTATTGTGGCAGAGTGTTTGGTAGTTACTAGCTCACACTGTACCAGTAGGAAGCAGAGAAGTCAGGTTAGAACAGAGGGTTATAAACTTTAACTGCCTGCCTCCATGAACTGCTTCAGCAAACCAAGCCCCCATGCAGGGAAAGAAGCACTCAAACTGTTTCAGATTCCAACCATAGCAAACGTTAATTAATCTTCTCACTATTTGAAGGCTGAAAATTGAACAATAAGGTACCAACAGGGATATCGTCTCCATGGGTGTGTTTTAGGGGTTTAGATGGCCACATTTCATTGAGTCATTCATGGTATTTCCTTAGGGTGAATATACAAGAAGAAGAGGAACTCTCTTTCCTTTCATTAAAAGGCCACCAATTTGGTTAAATTAAGACCCATTCCTATGTTCATATTTAATCAAAATTATCAACTAGAAAGCTGCTATGGTTTAACTATAAACGTCTCCAAAAGTTCAGATTGAAGATATAATAGTACCACTAAAAGCAGTTGAATCATGAGCTCACTAATTTCATTAATGGATGAATCCTTTCAAAAGCTTATAGTGAATGGCCAGAGGTAAAGTCAAATGAACAAATGTCAAGGATTAGTGACTGATCTTTGAAAGATAGAACCTGTTTCCAGTCTCTCTTCTTGCTGTACTGTGCTTCTTCTCAACACCTCAGACTCAAAGCAATGGTCCCACCTGGCCTTACACTGAAACCTCTGAGTGTAAAGCAAAATTAGTCTTTCCTGCTTTAAGTTGCTTTTAGCCTATTTTTGTCACACTGATGAAAGTCTTACTTTCTAATTTCTACATTGGTAAATTCACATGAATTTCTTCATGGACATGATTGAGCTCATGCATACAGTATATGACAACGTTTATTTAACTCATAATACACTGAAACATATTCCCTGGTAATCAATTTTCTGGAAAATTTATAAAGGTTTGCTATGAATATTTACAGGGATATGTACTGGTATTTTAAGGGAATTATTTAAAAATTACAAATACACTCTCCACATTCATCAAGTCTACGCTGACCTACATTATTAACAAATGCCTCTAAAGAATATTGCATATATATATATGTTTTGTTTTTTTAGACAGAGCCACCCTGTAGCCCCAGCTGACCTACAACTCACTATGTAGACAAGGCTGGCCTTAATCTGATATCCCAATTTTATTTTGAGATTTTTAATTACTGGGGTGTCATAACTTTTAAACATATGACTTTTTCAATAAACTGATAATTGCTTCCATTGATTTCTTCTATTAATCCATTAAATTTTGCTCTCGAATTTATTATTTACCAAGTTCATTTTGTTCTTTGCTTATTTTTTCTCATTTTGTCTATTTCTTTTTATTTTTTTATATTTTATTTATTATTTTTATTTTATGTGTATGAGCATATTGTCTGCATGTATGTGAATGCACCCATATTGTGCATTGCCATGGAGGTTAGAAGAGAGCCATGGATTCCCCTGGAACTGGAGTTAAGGATGGTTCAGAGCCACAGTGTGGGTGTTGGGAATCGAATCTGGGACCTCTGTAAGAACAATCAGTGCTCTTAACTGCTAAGCCATCTCTCTAGCCCCATTTTTTTGGTCGATTTCTTTGTCAAAAATTTCAGTTACTGATTTGAAATTTCTATTCATATTAGGACTAGAATTTATAATAATACAGTCCCTCTAATCATTGTGTTCTCTTAAAAATATGGGTTTTTTGATATTTTAAAGAATTTTGTCTCTTATTTTATGTGTATGACTGTTTTGCTTGCATGTATGTGAATGCACCATGTGTGCAATGCCCAAATAAACCAGAAGGTCATTAGATCCCCTGGAACCTGAATTAAGAACAGTTGTTAATCACCATGTGGGTGCTGTTAACCAAACCCGGACCTCTGGAAGAGTAGTAAGTGCTCTAACAGCTGAGCCATCTCTCAAACCACTTAAAAGATGAATTTTAACAGCGTTTGAAACTGTGTTCTATGAAAATTGTCTTTTTTGTGATTTTCTTCTAGATTTTTGCCTCAGATTCTTAAAGTATTTTGTAATTAATGAGTTGAGTTCCTTCATCTATTATTTAAAACATATATAATTTAAATATCTTAGTTACTTATTTTAATAGGCTTTTCTTTTATTTGGAAACTAAAAATGTTTGTGGTTTCTACTGTTTTAAATCTAACATGATCTCATTTTGCAGTGCATTGAACAGACGATCACAAGGAACATTCCTCGTTCACTGGAGAAGAGTGTGCATTCTGTCCTTTCTAGTCTGAGTTCTCTCTATACACCTATTCGGATTATGTGTAAGTCTTCTATATGTTTCTGTCGCCTTTCCTTTCTTTTTTTCTTAGTAATCAAATAATGTTTGAACAGAAACTACCTAAAGTAGTTTGAACCAAAACCTCCTCTGACTTTCTGGTCTATGTGTCTGTGTGTGTATGTGTATGTGTGTGTGTGTGTGTGTGTGTGTGTGTCATTATCCTCACTTACCTCCTGTTCCCTTCCTCAAAATCTCTTCTATACACTTTAACTAAAATGCTGCTATGACTCTGCGTTTCTGCTTTGACAGGGCCCCAGGTTCAGTTCAGTTCTGATTTTGAGAACTTGTCACATCTTTCATTCTACAGCTCCGGGTGCATGAATGGTATCTTCTTAAAGCATTCTATAACATTTCAATTTCCAAGGCTTCATTTATGTGTGGACAACCTTCACATTATTTATTATGGCTTTTTCCACATCACATTCTACATTACTCAACATAGAATATTATTTACAGTTCCTGGGCTTTGTATTTTGCTTTAAAGTTCTAACTTCAGCATATGTGGACATAATTGGGGAATTTTTTCTATTAGAATGCAAGGAATATTTGGTTTTCTTCATAACTTATCTATCTGTGGTTTCATTTTGTATCACACATGAGGCATGGTTATTTATTTAATGACATTTATTGCCATAAGAAAAAATCACACTTATTTTCTTTCATGAATTGAAATATCCAACTAAAAGAATTAAATTTATGTATTATTTATATGCATTCAAAGACTTTGCATTAAAATCCATAGTGTTTAGACAATTTCTCCCATTAGATTAGTAAAACAACCAAGTATTTTTAAATATATCAGAATATACTTTCAACAATAATCATAATTATTACATTTGTGTTTTTAAATTCCATCCCATATTCACATCTGCCTTTATTGCCCACTACCCCTTTTAATTTACTCTATTATATATGTTTATATTATATTCACCTATGGAGTCTAATTTGTGTCCCCAAATGTACTTTAGTGTGGATCCATTGAGTGGAACCTAGATAACCTACCAAGGGTCCCATGTTTCAAAGGGACTGTCTTTGTCCCTCCCCTCCCTGTAGCCATCATTTTCCTTGGGTTGGGTTGGGGTTTCTTACTTCTGAATTCCTATGCTGGAATTTTGTCTGCTTTGCGATTGCAGGGGACTTGTGCATGCTGTCACCATTGCTGTGAGTTTATTTGAGTAGCAGAGTCTGGAAAACTCTATTTCCTTGTGGTCATCCATCATCTCTGTCTCTTACAATCTTTCATCTTCCTCTTTAATAATGATCCCTGAACCTCCATAGGCATAAGTTTGATATAGGTATCCTCTTCAGAGACAAGCACTCTGCAATCTTTTGTTCTCTGTACATTGGCAAGTTTCTGTGTTAATCACCATTGCTACTTAAGAAAATTCTCTGGTGAACATAGGAAGATGCACTAATGTATAGATAAAACAATGTCACTAGGAGCCAGTTTAATATGATCACTATTTATTTTAGGTTCAGGTTCTCCTCTATGTCCTGTGAGCTGTCTAGTCTCAGGTTCCTAAGCTTAATACCAATGTCAGGTGTGAACTCCAACCTAGGAAGCAGACCTTAAATTCAACTAAAGAGTAGTAGGTTACTCCCTTAATATTTGTGCTGCTATTTCATAGATGTGTATATCTGGCCAGGCCAGTCGTAGTTAACAGGATTCACAGCTGAGTAGGCTTGAGGATTATTTTCTCTTTCCTGTAGATTGCATAGGACCTTCCAGAACTGTGGGCACTAGCCAGTAGAAATGAAGGTCTGAAGTAGCACCACCTTGATTTCTCCTTGTTTGTTCTAAAGCTCATGTATGCAGTGTCTTCGGCAATAGGTTATTACCATTCAGTTTTGTGGGTAACCAAGAGCAGGTACAATGGGCAGTATTGCTTGAATGTCTACAGGACCTGTGGTCAACAGCTTCAAGAGAAGGAGTCCGTTCCTGGCATTTAGGTTTTTTTTTTTTTTTTTTGTTTTTTTTTTTTTTTTTTTTTCTTTTTTTTTTTAAAAAAGGAAAGCTCTAGAAGAGGCAATGCCCCCCCCATTATAAGGTAACTCCTATTAATCTTATTATAATGCATATGTATGTGCTTTAAGAAGCTTCTGCAGTGGTAGGTTTCCACATGGCTTTTTCTACAGACCTTTATTGTTAATCATCCCTCCCCACATGTCCTCATTTCCCTGCCCTCCCATTCCATATTTTATTTAACACTTCCTTCCTATTCCACCCTTCATATCACTGTTCTACCACCCCTCCCTGGAAGCCTCCCCACACCATGTCCATTTTTTAGTTTATTGAGCTCTCTGAATTTTCAAAATGAAACATGCATATCTAAGATTTCAAAGCTAGAATCCAGCTATGAGAAAGAATATATGATACTTGTCTTTCTGAGTTACCTCACTCAGGATGATTGTTTCTAGTTCCATTCATTTACCTGAGAATTTCATAATTTTGTCTTTTTAAAGAGCTGAATACGACTCCATTGTGTATGTGTATCACACCTTCATTATCCATTCATCAGTTGATGAACATTTGGGTTGTTTCCAACATCTGGTTATTAAGTAAAGGACAGAAATGAACATGGATGAACAGGTATTTCTATAGTAGGATATAGAGTCTTTTAGGTATGTGCCCAAGAGTGGTATGGCAGGGTCATATGGTAGATTGACTTCAAACTTATAAGGAATCTTCACACTGCTTTCCCTAGTGGTTACACCAGTTTTCACTCCCCGCAGCAGAGGATGAGTGTTCTCCTTCTCCACATCATCACTAGCATTTGTTAAGCTGAGATTGTAGAGTGACTCACCCTGCCAAGGCTGGAGGGGAGCACAGATTCAGGATGTAACAGGATTCCTGTGACCCAAGGAAGTCTGAGAACTAAAATGCTGGAATACTAGGGAGTCTCAGGGACAGAGTTCCAAACCAGAAGCTTGGGGCTGGGAAGGATCCCAGAGACCAGGCTAGACCGAGAGCTGAGATGGTGGCGAGGGACTCAGTTTGCTGCTACCAGAGGCATGTGCATATGTAAGATGGGATAAAATCCCCTTGACCCAAGGAAGTCTGATAGCTAAAGGGCCAGATGCTAGGGAGTCTCAGGCTGGAGTGCCAAATGGAAGTCTGGGGTGGGGAAGGATCCCTGAGACCCAGGCTGGGAAAACATTGAAGATTCAGGAGTGTGGCTAACCCTGAAAAGACTGGAGGGATTTTCTAAAAATTTTGAAAGATTCTTCTTCCTTCAAATCTAATGTCTACCATTCAAATTGTGAGCCAATAAAAATTAATTTAGCTTCCAATTTGCATTGATTTGAAATCTTGATTTTATAGAATGTACATCTTTATATGCAACATTTTCATCTTGTTTTTAATTTTTGAGTAGAGTTTTAATATTAATTATTGTAGGTTCTGTAAATTTATTAACACATTTATTTTAGGGGTTCTCTGTTTATGATTACATGCTAATTTGGAAGTTTAAAAATTCTGTTTTGTGAAAACACTTCTTACTAAGTGATCATGCAAAATTCCTGGGACTATTTCATATAATGTCTTTTCTGGAGAAATTTGTACTTCGAAATCAAGAAATTAATCAGAACTTCATCAACAAATTTGGTTTGCAATACAAGTGGAACCAAGCTCTAAACATCATCAGAGTTTAAAGGATAATTGTTATGCTACACATTAACTTCTTTATAAATATGTATAAATACTGAACTTACATATTTAGTGTGCTTATTATGGTAAAGCAAAATTAACACACTTCAGAAACAATCTGTCACTTACAGTCTATATTTCATCATGTGGTTATGTAGCCATTCTGAAAGAAGAATAGAATTAAGATGAGCAAATCAGGGAGTGCTGTACTGGAGACACACCCTAATGATCTTATCTTGTTAAACTCTCTTCTGTCTGTTATTTGACTATTACTAAAGTTTGCTGTGTCGTCTCAGTGATGCACTGGCAGGTGATATCAGCTAGATGCCAAAGCTGCACTAGACTTGTGATCAGAATCATTGCATAAAGCATCATTTTCTATAAACGCACATAGATTCATTAGATGACTTACCTATCCCTGCAGATTGCTTTGTGTTTTGTTAAAGAAGCCATGTGTTGTCATCTCTACAATGGCTGTGGAGGTATCGCATATTGCAGGTAATGAGGCAATTATGAAATTCATTTTGGGCTTCAGAAAAGGGTAAACAACAATATATTTACAACACACCAGATGGTAAATGAATATCATGTTTCTTTTATATTTTCATGCTCAAGTCTTCCATGCAGGCTGCATTCTAGCATAAAGGTAATTTTACAGAGTAATACTGTGCTTGTTAATGAAATTAATTCTGCAACTTGTGAAAAAATAAAAATCTCTAATATCAGAAACAAATCAAGTAACTTTAAGTTAGTGTCTTTATTTGGGTTAGTCAGTGGACATTTAAAGAAGGTGTAGCTGTGCCATCTCAGTTATGGTAGTTTCAAATTATGGGTAATGCTTGTAATAATGATGATAAAAGATGAATGTGCTTGTTAAACCATTCTGTGCTCAGTGATGTGCCTAATTCTGATCCTCCAACAGAATTTTTTGATACTCCCTTATAGGATAATTAAGTTCTTTAAAAAATGTTGATGAAGATACTTTTATGGAATTATCTTAAAACTTGGGACACACACATGCAAAAGAATAAAGTTATTTTGGTCCTTTATTCATGTACTTTTTTTTCGAACAGTGTTTCTCATTCTTTTAGATTTCATAGAATATATTTTGCTCATTTTCAGACTCTCCCATCTCCTCTCACATCCAATCCTAAACTTCTTCCTACCCCTACCCTATAATTTGTATGGCCGTTTGCACCTACTTTGTGTCCCCAAATGTTTGAGGATGTGGGATCCTCCCCTGGAGCATGGTCAACCTGCTCAGCATCACACCTTTAAAGAAAATTGATTGTCCCCTTCCCAGAAGCTATCATCTGACAATGGTTCTGCAAGTGGCGGTGGCTGCTTGCCGACCTTCTCCCTTTATGCTGTTTTTTGGCTCTCTCTGGCTTGTGCATGTTTCATGCATGTTTCAAGCATGGTGGGTTCATATGTGCAACTACCCTGTTGTATCTGGATAACATGGCTTCCTTTTATTCATCCACCACTTCTGACTGTTAAAATCTTTCCACACTTTCTTCCACAATAATTCTTGAGCCTTGAAAAGGAATAGGTGTCCCATGAGCACTCCTCAGTCTCTTATTCTATTCATGCAGAACAGCTGTGGGTTTCTGTGCTAATCACTATCTGTTGCAAAGAGAAGCTTCTCTGGTGAGAGTTGAGAGAGGCTTTAATCTCTAAGCGGTATCATAGGTCATTAAGAGTTGGTTTAATACTATGCTCATTCAACAGAATAGCAGTAGTAAGTTCTGCCCGATAGTCTATGATCTGTCTAGACACAGATTCTTGGCCCTGATAACAGTGGCAGGGATGGGTGCCATCTTTCAAAGCAGGCCTTAGATCCAAGAAAAAAAATATGGTTCATCACTCCCACAACATTTGTGCTACTATTGCACAGTGGGCACGTCTTGCCAAGCCAGTTGTTATTGTCAATCAAAGGGTTACAGCTGTGCAAGAATAGTGATTATGTATTTTATTCTGGTAGCATGAACAATACCTTCCAGTACTCAGAAAGATATTCTTTTTATAAAGATTTATTTTTTATTAAGTATATGTGTGTATTTTGTGTAGGCATATGTACATGTGAGCACAGGTACCTGAAGAGCCAGATATATTGGATCACTTTGGAGTTTGAGTTATAGACAGCTGTGAGCTACCTGATATGAATACTGGGAATAAAATTTGGGTCCTTTGCTTGGGTAATATATGCTCTTAACAACCTCAATAAAGATATGTGTAAAGCTTACAGATCTTCAAAAATTAAACTATAAAAAAATTTCAAAGATTTTAGATTTATTGCTATCTTAAAACTAGAAAGAATTTTTAGGTGTGTAGACTTTGAGAGAGTACTTCAGATCCAAAATAAAACAAAAAGGATAAAGGTTAATTCACAAGGCCTAAATAATTGCACCTAATTTTCTTATTATTTTAAATCATGTTTTTCTATGGCCCTATGCTCCTTAAGATTTTAAAAATATAATCTTATATTTTTATTGATTTTTTTTTGTATTTCATACAGAACATCCCAATTAATCAATCATTTTTATACCAGTTTCCCCACTGGCTCTCTCCCAAAGCCACTCACTGGAATACATGCATTCTGCCATTTGTCTTAAGGCCTAGTGTGTCAAGTTAGTGTGCCCAGTAGATGAATTTACACTGAGGTCTAGTCAGCCTATCTAGATTTTCCCCCTTTAGGAATACCAATTCTTCCTTACCTACTAGCAATCAGTTGTCAATAGTTCTTCAGTTAAGATTCAGTCAACTGTCCATCTCCCCAGTTCTATGCTGGGTTTTTGTTTCTTTAAGTTTGCATGGGTCCTGTGCATGGTCACACCATTGCTGTAGGTTCATAAGAGCAGGGTCCCAGAGCTTGTAGGACTCTATTTCCATGTGGTCATGCACCTTCTCCCTGACTCTTACAATCTTTCTGCCCCCTCTTATGTAAAGCTCCCTTAGTCCTGGGTGGGTGAGATCTAATATAGGATTTTTGTCTAAGGACCAGCATTCTGCACACCCTTAGTCTACACACTTTGGCCATTTGTGACCTTTTATGTTCCTGGCCCTCTGTTGCATGATGGGGCTTCATTAATGGGAACTGTGATGATTGTCTTCTTTTCTATGTTCTAGGTTCTGTGAGCCTTAGGTGTAGAGGTTTCATTGTAGATGTGCCACTTAGACTTGAGCAATTCACAGACAATGTCTGTGTGTGCCCAGTTGTGGAACTCTGTAATAGTCTCCATCTGATGCAAAAGAAGCTTCTTTGATGAGTGGTGACTGGGATATTTGTCTGTGAATATAAGGGTATATATTTGGCACATAGTAAGAAATTGCATTAATCTACAGATGTTGCATCCTTGGAGTTTTCTCCTACTAGCCCTCCTCTTACATGGCTTAGCAATCTCTCTTCTAGGTATACCACACACAGGAGATGAAGCCATCTCTTTGTAAAATAATGCAATTTCATTTTCATTGTGTTCCTATTTGTAATAGTCAAGTTATAGGAACAACCCAAGAGTCCGCCACTGAATGAAAGGAAAATCCAATGTGCTGGGTCTGCTGGCACCTTGAGCTTGGACATCATCATGCAGAGCTGTGAGAATAAACTTTTGTTGTTTATAAGTTTTAAAAAATGGAATGAAATACATTTGATTTGAATTTAGAAATAATTTCATCTTTGGGGTGAAGAGCATAAGAAAATAAATATTTTTATTCACCAAATTTATGACAAAAATAGCATTTGTCAAGGTATATGTGAAATTACCTTGGCATGCAGGAAACCAAGCATTCAGCTAAACAGGGTAAAGAAGCTCCAGTGGACAAATTCACTCCTGAGTACAGAAGTTTGACTCACAGACCTTAACATATAAAACAGAATGCATGAAAGCCTGTGGGGGGGCAATGGGGACATGAAGATAGGGGAGGGCTCTAAGTATGATTAAGATTCATCATATGAAGTGTGCAGAAATTCAGTACAAAATATATTGAGAAACAGAACAAGTAAAGAAACAAACAAATAACAAATGCAAAAATTTATCACATGGGCAGTTTATTCCAAACCTTTCAAAAGTTCACAGAATTTTTCATTTCTTAGATGTTAAAAAATCACAGGCTCTGGCTAATGTCTGGAACTTTGTCCTTAATTTATTTATAGCTACATTATTTTACTAGTTAAATCTGTCGGAAATCACATTTAAATAATAGGGAAGGCCGGATTGAACAAAGCAGAAATAAAGAAATGTGAAATAATGGAAAATCTAAGCTCTCATTATGATCATTTTATCTATCTATCTATCTATCTATCTATCTATCTATCTATCATCTATTTATCATCTATCTATCTATCTATCATCTATCATCTATCATCATCATCTATCATCCATTATCTATCTATCTATCATCTATCTATCATCTATCTATCTATCTATCTATGTGCGTGTGTGTGTGTGTGTGCGTGTGTGTGTGTGAGAGGGCTTGTGTTGTACCATATCACATGTGTGGATGCATAGGGTCAACTTGTGAGACTTAGTTCTCCCCTTTTATCTATCTATCTATCTATCATCTATCATCCATTATCTATCTATCTATCTATCTATCTATCTATCTATCTATCATCTATCTATCATCTGTCTATCATCTATCATCTATCTACCTATCTATCTATTTTATGTGTATGAGTGTATTGCCTGCATTTAGGTAGGTGTGCCTATTTCATGAAATGCCTGCGGAGGTCAAAAGTGGCTGTCAGATCCCCTGGAACAAGAGTCGCAGACAGTTGTTAGCTGCCATGTGGGTGCTGGGATTCAAACCCCGGTCTTCTGCAAGAACAACCAGTGTTCTTAAACACTGACCCATCTCTCCAGTTCCATTTTTATCATTATTTTTGATAAGAGGTGTTGAAAAATAATATACATTTAAAAATTAATATGTGCAACTGGGGAAATAACTGGGCCAGTAAAATATTTTATACATAAGCATGAGAACCTGAGTTTGCATATCCAGCACGTGTATAAAACCTGAGTGCAAGAGCCAGCATTTGAATCCCAGCTCTGTGGGGGGTGGGTGGTCCCAAGAAGTTCAGTGAGAAAACTTGTCTCAAAAAATAAGGTTCAAAGTGATGGAGAAGACAGCTGGCATAGAGTTATGGCCTCTACACACATGTACATGTGCATCTGTGAACATGTGAACACACATGAACATATGCATATACCATAAATATATAAACATAACACAAAAATTAATACATAAGTTATAAGCAAATGAGAAGACTGGATTACTTACTCTAGACTCTATACTTTAAATTGGATAATTTGACAGAAAGCCACTTTTGAACCATATCACCAGCATTAACTATACATGCAGCTTTTGTGTACGTTTTCTGATCATACATGAAAACATACTAATAAAAATGTATTAGCTTGTTTCAACTTGGTCTAAAATTACGAAAGCATCTTCATGAATAAAGGAAACGGAAATAGATAATTTCCTTAAAATTCTGAGTAGAAATGTATTTGACAGAAGATCAGTTTGGTGTGTATTATGACCATTGGGATCTTTCTTTCTTTGACAAAGGATGTTCACAATGCTTGTCTCTGACAAATACAGCATCCATCATCATGCCTATGAGTGCATTTGAACATCATCCTTATCAGTGAAATCATGTGGGCAGTATTTGGATTTCCACTGTAAATATGTCCTAAAACACAAACTCCATATCTTCCACTATAGAATTCAGGGTGCTGGTAATTTACTGACAATAAAAAAACTACTAAGGAGCCACGATCTTCATCATGTCCTCTCACGTACAATTTCTTGTCAACATTTTATACCCAGAACTGTGGCTATGTTTCCAACAAAAGCATGGAAATAAGATCATCACTAATGCATCAATTAAATATCTAGTCCTCCCTCTGAACACTGCTATTTTTTAATGAGAGTTTCCCCTCTTGTCAAAGAAACTTCTTTTTGCAACAGATGGAGGTTACCCCAGAGTTGCACAGTTGGTCAGCCATAGAGAACATACACCTGGGAGATGCCCAGTATTAGGTGACACATCTGCAGTCGAATTCCTACAACCACGACTCATGGAACATAGTGGAATAAGGGGCAGAGAAAAGGCTAATGCACCCCTCAACTCTCACCAGTCAGGCTTCCATGTACATCAGAGTGTGTTACACACAGAAGGCCTCAGCTGATCAAGTTTTGGAGAATAAGAGACTGTAGAGTGTAGGATGGGACTCCTATATGGAACCTCACCCACTCACGGCTCAGGGACCATTAGGGAACTGGAGGCAGAAAGATTGTAAGAGCCAGGGCTGTTTCATGAGCATGGTGAGGTGGAGGCCTCCAGGCCAATGGAGGCTTGCTCACGTGCACCTGCAGCAGCAGTGGTGTCCAACTGTGGGGCCTGTGTCAGCTCAATTAAACAAGGGCCCAAAGGGGAGGTGAGCAATAGGTGGCAGGTCAGCACTAGATTGAGAACTATTTGAGACTGATTGCTGCTGGGTGAGGGAGAGTATGACTTATATATGACCACTGGATGGGCTGACTAGACTCCAGTGGATGCATTTACACTGAAGGACATTTGGGTACAAACACCTGAATGAATAGAGCTCAGCATGTACATCAGAGTGCATAGGGTTCAGTGGGGAGATAGGGGGAGGAAAGGATGAGGGAGGGGTCT
>NW_008332088.1:1797200-1824734 GCF_000622305.1 Nannospalax galili
AAAATGAAGAAACAACAACAAAAAGAGCATTTCTCCTTACATTTAAAAAGTGTGATGGTGACATTTGTAACCAGTTAATCATAGGTGACTATTTGCTGGAGTATCCCCACAGGATATACTCTGGGCTCTGTTTACTCATAAAAAGCCTTATTTAAAATCCACATAAGGATCAGCAGCAAGCCTGGATTCTGTGAGCTGCTCTCCAGAGGTACTCATGTCTTAGAGCTAAAATGCCTTGGCATTCAAGTTGCAATAACATTACACACAACTCAGTCTTGATTTAAAATGTATACTTTTAAATTTTTATTTTATTTTACTTTATATATTCTGATTGAGCTTTTCAATTTCATCCAACAGTTCTTAATCAAATTTAGACCCCCCTCTCCCATTCATGCCTCCCCATCACCCCACTAAACCTAATGTATTCTGCCATACATGCTGAGTCCTATTCATTCAGGTGTTTGTACACAAATTCCTTCAGTGTAAATGTGATTGTATCTTCTTGACTAAATGTGCACTGCATATACGCAGGTCCCTGCAGAGTTCAGAAGAGGAAGTCAGATGTGAACTGCTCTATGTGGATGCTCAGAACAGAACTTGAGTCCTCTAAAAGAGTAACAAGTGCTTTAAACCTCTAAACCATTTCTCTAGCCCAAATGTACATTTCTTGATTTTCAAATTTCAAGGATTTAGGCTTTCCGTTCATACTGTGATCATTTCAATGTACATTTTGAGCCAGTAGTATTGCACCTTGGGTCAAGACATTAGCCACAAAGGCCTAAGATTCAATCTCTGAATCTGTATAATGGAGGGAGAGAACCAGTTCCCAGAAAATTGTCCTCTGAATTCCACGTGTGCACCAAGTTCTGAGTGTGCATACATGTACACAAAACAAATACATGTGAAATAATGGAAAAAGAACAGCTTTTTTTCTGGTGATTTTAAAGAAATATGTTATATTCAGTGGACAGATGTCTACCATGTTCATATACAGTCTTACAATTCAGCAGCCATAGGAGTTTGTCTGCAACTTTCTTTTCTAGGACCTTCTCTGATTCATAGACCTGTATCCTGTGTGAACACTGTGCATTGCAGACTTCTTTTTCTCCTCCTCCTCTTCCTTCTCCTCCTCCTCCTACCCCCCTCCTCTTCCTCCTTCTCCTTCTCTTCCTTTTCTTCTTGGTCTTTTTGAGACAGGATTTCCCTGGAGCCACAGCTGGCCTGTAACTCACTATGGAGACCAGGATAACCTCAATGTCACAGAGATATGCCCACTTCTGCCTCCCAAGTGTGGGCATTGAAGGCCTACATCACCACACCAAGGAGCCTGTTTCTTATGAATTGTGATTTACATTATCCACACAGGTATTTGTTCTCATGAAGTGTTATGGGTAAAGTTCAGAGAACTATTTAGATCTTTATAAAAGCTTTTATGTTTGTGTTTGTAACTTGGAAAATTCACCCAGTCTTCTTAGGCATTCATATTCTGATGTCAAGGTTTATTTTCATTTGCCTAAATTTCCAATGAACTCCTGGTTTTTGTGCTTGACAGGAATAGAGATATCTCATTATCTCTTAAGCCATAGATGTAAATTTCTTAAATTTCCTATAATCTATGAATAGTGGCAGTGGAGGTCAAGCTACCTAACGATTATGATCTTGAAGTTGGTTATGATCGGGCAGTGCGGGTGAAGAATAACTGACACCGTTACAGTCTTGACTTTGTTTGTTCTGCACCTGGTCCTATGCTGCGATCTAAAGGGATGATTTCTCGGATTTACCAGTTCTATGAATCTTCCAAATAATATGCAACATACATGGCTTCAACAATAAAACATAAAACGGTGTTTTAGAGATGGTATTTCAATATATGTTTGCAACAAATAATATTCCTAGTAAGAACCACTTATTAAACTCTTGAATGCAGCTGTTTTGAACAATTCTTCTGGAGGCTTTATGTTAATAATTGACACACAAATACTTTTTTTTAATACTGAAAACAATCATATAAATTTGGTTCATTTTAAGATAGATGAAATAAAGTTTAAAGGCACACAATTAACAAGTGGAAAATAAATTTTCACCCGCTGGTGTGTTTGACCTGAGCCCCTTAAATTCTTTCCCTAAAAGTCAATGAAATAAGTCAAAAATTTCAATGAACCCCATAATTTTCAAAGGATACACAGGAATTGCATGAGGCTGAATGCCCCTAGAGGACCATAGACCAACTTTACAAAGTAACTGGATTCTATTGAAAGAAACGCATGAATAAATATGTATGTGATATTCTTATTTTAGCAACAAATAAAATTTGCACTCAAAAAGAGCCTTTTATCATTGGACTGTGGTGGCCACTTTGCTACAGTAAGTTTAAATAAATGAGAAAATTTTGGATATAAATGTATGCATAAATTTATGTATACATTTTGGATATAAATGTATTCATAAGAATTAGGATAATTTGTGAAGAGCAAAATGCTTGTTTTTTTCACACAAGCAGGATTCCAACATGACATTTTCACATGTAGAGTACAGTGATCTTTGCTCATTACTGTCATCTCCACTAATGTCCCCATACCTTCTTCTCTCTTCTTATGACACCCTTCCTCCCCATATATAGCCTCTTTTCTCTCTCTCTTTTTCTCTCTCTGTTATATTTTAAATAATTTAAACATTTAAATAATTACAACAAAGTATATGATTACAACTATTTGTACTACTAAAATTCTATATATTCACAGAATATAATTTTATGTTGCTTAAAGAAGAAACACAATTTGGGAGGGAGCTACGTCTCAGTGGTTTAGAACACTGGCTGCTTTTTCAGAAGACCTTGGTTTGAATTCCCAGTACCTACATGGTGACTCATGACTTCCTGCAACTTCTTTTAGGGAAACTGACACCTTCTTCTGGCCTCCATGGCACCATGCCTGTGTACTCATGTACACAAATGCAGGCAAACACTCATGCACATAAAAATTTTTTTTTGATCTTTTGGAGACAGAGTGTCTCTGTAGTGTGATTTTCATCTATAATCACAAGATTGCAATACAATATAATAAACTACTTCAAAACAAGATTAGAATACAATAAAATACTTAAAAAAATATGACATTTACATTTTTTAGGCTATATAGGCATGTATAAGATCACCTCCGATGAAAAGTGTCAAGTTAATGGTAATTTCAGTTTTGTATGGCACATTGAGTAGTTTCTTACTATAATCTACATTAACAGCTGTCGCATAGGACTATCCTCTGATCAGAAGACAGATGCCTTCTTTCTATGCTTGGTTGCACCTGTTTGCCTAGGATCATCACAGTTAAACTTGTTGACTGTTGTGTTCTGCAAGAAAGGCAGGGTGGGGCAGGGAGAGTCAAGGACCCTCCCAATCAACCAGACAGCCTTAGTTGCATGAGGGGAAGGGCCTAATGTATATAAGCTGAGGAAGCTCTAGGGAGTCTCCCTCACCAATTTGTGATACTGCTGGGAAGTGACAATCCATGCCTGGATGGAGACTTTCCAGTGTGGCCTTAGGTGGGGAGCACCCACACTTCTGAAAGTAAACTCTCACCCACTGTTTTATAAGTAAGCCCAATAAACTCATCGGTTTTCCAGGCTGTAGTTTGGTGAAATCGTACCTTGGCCATCATTTGCGCCTCCCAGAAGAAATTCTAGCTACAACAGCAAATAATCTTATACTAAGCTCATTCACTACTATTTTGCTGGACCTAGAGAGCAGACTCAGAATGTAAGAGTGCTTCCTATGCATGTATGTGGCTCTGAGTTCAAATTCCAAGTCCCCACATAAAAACTTAGGCATGGCTGTGCATGCCCAGTGCCTGAACCCAGGTGCCATAGGGAGTGAGACAGGAGGGTCAATGGGACTTGCATGCTGTAGTCAGCCTAGTTCCAAGTTGTATGATTTACTCTGCTTCAAAGAGAACAAGGTTGTGAGCAAGACACCTCACATTCTCCTCTCGACATGCACACAGAAATAAACACACAATTAAGACATAGTATTTTGCTAATGACCTCTTATCATTTTGCTAAAATGTGCCATATAAAGGCCGGATGTTATGCATATAGTGTCATAGTGTCTAGTCTCTAAAAATATAAGAAATATTTAGAGAATCTTTTCCAGTACCCACATCTTGTATGGTGCAGCCTGCTTTCTTCTAACAGTTTCAGCATATTTCCAGTTTCACAATGAGATCTTTGATCCACTTGGAACTGTTTTTTTGTGTGGTGTGATAGATACCACTTAATTTCATTCTTCTACACCTGGACATCTAGTTTTTCCAGAACAATTTTTAAAGATGCTATCTTTCCTCAGGGTTGTATTCTTGGCATCTTTGTCAAATATCAGATTCTTTAATTTCATGCACTCATGTTTGGGTCTTTTATTTTATTCTATTGATCTACATACACATCTGTTTTGGTGTCCATACCATGCTGTTTTTATATGTACATCCCTGTAAAATAGCTTAAAATATGGTATGGTAATCCCTCAAGCAATATAATTTTTACTCAGAATTGCTTTGAATATCTTGTATACTTTATACTTCCATATGAATTTTATGATTTTTTTTATTTCTATGAATAATATCATGGGAATTTTGAAAGTGTTAGCGATGAATCTGTAGACTGCTTTCAGTTGGATAGTCATTTTCAGTGCTAAATCTACCAATCAGTGGTCAGAGTAGGCCTTTCCACCTCGTCGTGTCTCCCTCAATCTTTCTTCAGGGATTTAAAGTTTTCATTATAAGGTCTTTTGACTCCTTGATTAGGTTTATCCCTAAATAATTTTTTGAAACTATTGTGAATTGGAGTTTTTCCATGATCTCTTTCTTTCACTCAGCATGTTTATTATTTGCATGTAAAAAGGCTACTGATTTATGGAAGTTGAATACATTGCTGAAGGTGTTGGTCAGTTCTTGAAGTTTTCTACTGAAACTTTTGGGTTATGTTATATATAATAACATGTAGTTTCCAGATAAAGTAAATTCGACTTATTTTCCTATTAGTATCTTTTCCTTCTCTTGTCTTACTGCTCTAGCTAGGGTTTCAAGAACTATATTGAAAAAGAATGTGGATAGTGAACACTCCTGTTTACTTATTTTAATGGGAATACTTTAAGATTTTCTCCGTTTAGAATGATGTTGGCTGTGTGATTGTTTTATATAGCCTTACACTGAGATATGCTCCCTCCTGTCCTCTTCTCCTTAGGACTTTTATCATAAAAAAACATACTGGATTTTCTCAATGTCCTTTCCTGTGTCTATTGAGATGATCCTGTAGTTTCTATCTTTAAGTCCATTTATGTGATTTATTACATTTATTGACGTAGCATATTGCACCATCCTTGCATCACCAAACTAGATAGTGGTGGCTGTTCTTTTGGATATATGGTTGTATTTTGTTTTCCTCTTACTCCAGTTAGAATAGCAAAGATCAAAGAAACAACTGATAACAAATGCTGGCAAGGATGTTGGGAAATGAAAATCCTCATTCATTGCTGGTGGGATTGCAGACTGGTGCAGCTACTATATATGTCAAGGTGGAGAATACTCAGCACAACCAAAAGTAGATCTATCATTATCATCCAGCTATATTGCTCCTGTGCTATCCCAAGGATTCATACCCTATTATAGAGATACTTGCTTAACCATGTACATTGTCACTCTTTTCACAACAGATGGAAAATGGAAAAAAATCTAGGTATTCCTCAACTGGTGATTTGATCATACAAATGTCATACATCTGTACAATGGATTTCCATTCAGCTGTAAGGAAGAGTGAAATCGTGCAAGTTGCAAGTAAATGGATGGAACTGAAAACATCTTGAGTGAGGTAAACCAGATTCCCCCCATAACAAATGTTGCATGTTCTGTCTAATTTATAAATCCTATCTCCAAAAGCTTTAGATGTGAGCATATAACTTTAATTAACTGCAGAATCTATGAAGTGGAGAAGGAGCTCCAGAGAGGGGGATAATAGAACACAAGGACTAAGAAGGGGAAGGAGCTCTAGAGAGGGGGATAGAACACAAGTGATTAGAGGGGGAAATGGAAATGCAAGGGGAACTTTAAATGGGAGAGGGGAGGAGAGTAACACAGAGGGAAAGGGATAAAGAAGAGTTGATCACACTAAGGAATTTGAAAAAATAGGGAAACGTATTATTTTATAAGCTTCTTAAAATACATATATAATGCATATGTGTATGCATGTGTATAGCTGAAGGCTATGTAACAAAAATTTTAGTGCCTAGCACTTGAAATCTCCTTTTGAGTTGTTAGTCAGTGTAGTCCAAGAGACTCCAAAACAATATAATCTATTGCCAAAGCCCTTGGTAGTCTCTCACAACTTGAAAGTAAGACCATGTTGCCAAAGTCACCACATACTTTTGATATGGAACTTAGAAAAATGAGCTGGAATTGACCTGGAAGCTTCCTCCATGAGGGTTAGTTCTTATAGTACAGGAAGAGGCTACCCAAGCTGCTAAGGTGCAGTCAATTGTCCTGCCAGCTCTAAAGCCTACAAACCGCAACCACTCTTGCCCCAGCAAAATATGTTTATTGATGCATTAGGGGATATTTTATCTTGAGGGTAACCAACAGCTGTCTAATTAGACTTAAGGTGCACCTAATAGGAGAAGATTCATGCCTAGTACTGTAAACCTAGCCAACAATTATGGCTGGAGATGTCGTAGATTCTAGATGAGAAACTACTATTGCCATTTTATTAAACCAATGTTATTTCTTACTATAGTCTTAATGAATTTTCTTATATTCACAGATATGTGTGGCTCTCACCACTCATCAAAGAAAATTTTTGAAAAAGATGGAGACTTACCAAGTTCCACAGGTGATCAAAATGCAGGGAGTAAATCACCATGGGGTATCAAGAGCCAATTGATTCATCAGTAATGAGACCTCTACACCTAAGACTCAGGGAACATTCTGGAAGGGGGATGGAATAATCATAAGAGAGGATGAGGACACATGCTCCTATATAGATTATTCTAGAGGGAAGCTGCACCCATGAAGTCTTAACGATATGGCTTTTGTATCAGTCAGGGTTCTCTAAAGAAACAGAACTGGTAGAATGAATATATGTGTATAGGGATTTATCAGATTAGCTCACAGGACAGAGTCCGAGTAACTCAACAATGGCTGCACCACCCTGGAGAGGCTGAGAATCTGTAGCTGCTCAGAGTGTAAAGGCGTGGACTTGCCACAAAGCTCAAGCTGTTGCAGCTGCTGCAGGGGGGAGAGGAACTCGATCCCCCACTCCAGACACCCAGTGCCTCGCCATGGCTGACCAGCTGACTGAAGAGCAGATTGCAGAGTTCAAGGAAGCCTTCTCCCTCTTTGACAAGGGTGGAGACGGCACCATTATCACCAAGGAGTTGGGGACCATAATGAGGTCGCTGGGGCAGAACCCCACTGAGGCTGAGCTTCAGGACATGATCAGTGAGGTGGATGCTGATGGAAATGGGACCATTTACTTCCCAGAGTTCCTCACTACGATAGCCAGAAAGATGAAGGATACAGACAGTGAGCAGAAAATTCGAGAGGCTTTCCGTGTCTTCGACAAGGATGGGAATGGCTATATTAGTGCCGCTGAGCTGCGTCAAGTCATGACGAACCTGGGGGAGAAGCTGACCGATGAGGAAGTGGATGAGATGATCCAGAGAGGCTGACATCGACGGAGACGGCCAGGCCAATTATGAAGAGTTTGTACAGATGATGACTGTGAAGTGAAGCCCCGGGCAGCTGTCGATGCCCATTCTCCTGATCTCTTCTGTGCTGTCCTCTCTTCAACACTCACATGCATTCCCCGGTTCTAGCAAACACCAATTGATTGACCGAGAATCTGATAAAGCAACAAAAGATTTGTCCCTGTTCAGGCCCCAGTTGCTACTGTCCTCCCCCGAGCCAGCCAGAGGGGGACACAGGGTCCCTGCCAATATGGGGATGAAAGGCAGGGAGTCACGACACAGGCCAGGGAGTCAGGTAAAAGCAAGCAGAGGGCGAGCTGCTTCAGACTCGTTTATTCTGGGAAGCGTTTGGGGTTATAAGGGGTTGGCTACATCCTACATATCCTGCATCCTACATATCCTACATCCTACATATCCAGTGGCAGTCTTTCTCCAGGCAGATCATCTCTCAGCTGGTTGTCATTGCTAAGTGGGCTGGCCCAAAGCCCTTTCCCAATTCCTTGGCAGGAAGCCTGAGCTGGGTCCGGTTCTTTATTATGCAATACACAGGAGGTTGTTTCTCTTCTATTCTGTGCTCTTGCCAGTGTATGGAGCCAAAGACACCTCCTTTCAAATTAACCAGCCTCAACTGTTTTGTTATGCAACATAAACCCTATTAAAGCCTCCCACTTATAACAAGCACTGAGACTTGAAAGCAAAGGGGAGGGATGCAATACAAAACATGAGACACTGAAAAATGGAAAGTGATTTTCAAGTTTATTAAAGCTATGTTGAAATAGAATTGCCCTGAGTAACCCCAAATGCATATGAAACATAAACATAGACAGTTTTGGATATGTAATAAGATAATTTTAAGAGATGATGTTAATTAATATATCTCTACTTTTCAGCAGCTTACAATAGCACAGTCAATACTAAAATACGTTACAGGAAAAATCAATATTCATATGAATGGATTCTATTTTCCTGAATTTGTAGGATATACCTTAGCCTAGTTTTTCCTAATGTCAGAGGCATTGATTTAGAAACCTGTTGACTTATCATAGCACCACAGTCTGATCATTTTCAAATTTTTCATTCAAATTTTAGACTTTTTTTGTCATTGAAATTTCTTAGAGTAAATTCATATTTGGAGTATAGCTGATCATCACTAGAGTTGAAGTAAGACTGATATCATTACATCCCTTTACAACCAGAAAGACAGGGAACAGAGCATGTGGAAACAATACTTTCTGAGCCTGCTATAAAAGGGCAAGCTAGCTGCAAAGTCTGTCTATTGCATTATTGTCCACACAGAGAGGAAGCCACGTGTGGAAGCTTTGCCACTTTTAAGGTAGGTCCTACAGAAGAGTTAAACTAAATTCTCATAAAATGGTATTGCTAATCTTCTACAACATTTCAGAGAACAATCGTCTATTCCCAAACCTGTCATCTAGTCAAATCCATCTTAGAATTTCTCTTATTGGCTATGGTTGCCAGTTAAAGATGATTCATCACCCCACAAGCTGCACAAGTACTAGAACTCCTACCATAGAAAATATACTTGCTCCTTTTGTTCTTAGGCCAAATTATCTCCCACTTGGCAGATAATGAATATATCAATTAATCCCACTAATGTGACAATGGGACAGCAGGAAAGTCTTGATTATACCAAGTCCTGGGAAATAGGACCAATTTATTTATTCATTGTAGATTGCATTCCATATTAGACACAGGATAAAGGTCCCCATGGAATGATTTCTAATAAAGGGACATTAGTCTCACAGGATCTCTTGGGCAGGGGCTCTTTTTATTGTCTGCTTTATCACAGCTCATATTACCTAGATTACATCTTGTTCTCACCGGATTGTAGAACTGTCAGAGAGAGAGAGAGAGAGAGAGAGAGAGAGAGAGAGAGAGAGAGAGAGAGAGATGCACAAGTGCGCACATGCCATCTGTTACTTTAATGCAGACTCTACTCTTTCTGTTTAAGGTTCGCTTATGCTTTTTCTAAGTTTTTTTTTTCACATTTCTCTTCTCTTACTCTCATCTAATTTTCAATTCATCTCTCTAGGATGGTCAACATGTAATAGTCCTAACAATGGCAAGCAAGTGGTAAAAGCCATTCTTCTAATCTCCAGAATTTCCTTTTGTGTGCTGTCATTAATAACTGTTGCCACTTTTGTGAACAGTTAGAAGGCAAAATTACAGGTAATGTAGTTGGCCACAGCAGACCACACTGGTGAATGGTGTGTGAAACAGTGTACCTCAGCTTGGCTTGGAGCTAATACAAAGAAAAGTGCTGTAGATGTTGATGCAGAAAAATGAAATTCAGTGCCAGCATGTCCATAGATCCTCCCTCAGTCAGTGGGGCCAGGATTTGGTAGCTGGTACTGAAGGAAATCCTTGATTACATTCTTGATCTGGTACTGTACCAGTGTCACTTGTCTCTCAAGGGAACGGGTGAAAAGAATAGAAAAAGAAAAAAAATGGAATGCAATAGATGTCTGTGGAACTCAAAATTACTTCTCTATGTACTCTACAGATTGTCGTAATGAGATACCTCACATGTACTAGGTAATCTCACTTTCTCTCTCTCTTTCTCATTTTTCTCTCTCTTACATGTACTTTTATTGTGTTGTGACTAAAACATAGTTAAAAGTGCTGACACAAAGATTATAGTATCAAATAGATATCCAGTTGTTCAATTAATGGATATAAGGTTAATAACTTCAGATCAAAGGGAGAGATGATGCAAAGCAAAGCATGATCAAATTCAGTCTTTAATGAAAACATATAGCCTTATCCAGGTAAAACAAAATAAAACCTAAATGAACAATATTTTATTTTCTCCCACCCCCCTAAACAACTCATTAAAATAAGCTAAATCTTTGCCCTTTATTTAGAAAACACCCTTACTGACCAATTAGAACAATCACATAAATCTTTTACAATTAGGAATACACAATTTTTATCTACAACACATAAGTCTGGTCACTCATTCCACCACTTAAAACTGCCCAATGTCTTATAACACTTGGAATATTTAAATATCCAAATATTTGAACTTCATAATACATATCAGGGCCTGGATGAAACAGAGACTGTTTTCTCTCTGGCATCTTCCTCTCGACAGCTGCCTTACATTAATTTTTCTATCCCTTTTCTTCCTTCTCACTGTATATCCATTGTAGATTGTCTACTGATGTATCTTCCAGTGTATCTGCTTTGTTTTTTCAGGTGCCTAATATTTCATAGGATATATATTTCATTTAGAAAGTTACACATTTCTTATATTAACAAATTAGTGAAATTATTTATGGGTTCTTCTCTTCTGCCATTGAATACTCTTTTTTTCTTGATCATATTTATTATAACTCCTTTAAATCCTTATCTGATACTTAAAATATTTAGATTTCTAACAGGCCAACATCTACTATCTTGTTTTTAGTTGTTTAATATGATTTATCCATCTAGGCATGCCTAGAAATTAAACTGTGCCATGTTCCATAGTATTTACATTGTTTAAGATTCTTGATTATTTCTTTTCTTCAAATAAAATGGGTCCTTTCTACAGATGAGAAAAATCTATTAGGTCTGATAGGAATCAAGCCTACAATAAAGGCTTTGACTAAAAGGTTCACTCATTCATTTCATCTCTATTGCTTCTAAAAGGCAATACATATACATAGAAAGGATAAAAATATATAGAGCTTAATATGTTTTACAAGAACCCTTCTTCTAATGGGTCATTAGCTGTGATGTGTGGGTCACCAATATCCATGTAAAGATGCTGAGCACAGGCACACATTAAGAAAACCTGTGTTCTATGCATTCTCTTCTGCTGCTTTAGATACCTTATCTACACACGTGTCATTTCTAGAACAACGTGTGAGGAATATCAGTGTACTTCAGGCACTGAAAGTTCTTAGCAGGTTTATTCTGGTCCAGCCAGACCTCTCAGATCTGTAGGAATCTCTGCCCTGCAGCAATGAACTCAGTTGGCTCAGTGCTGAGGTTCAAAGGCATTGCCAGGATTGGAAGCACTGTGACCTTCGCCAGACAAGCTTCAGTTCACTCCCTCTGTGTACTCTGAACTTGTCCTCTCCCCAGAATAGGACCCCAAAACACACACATTTGAAAACAACACTAAATGTCTTTTAATAGACACAGAATAGAATATAACATTAGCCACTGCTAAAATACTCTCATTGTCACGATCAATTCATTTCTTCAAAACATACCACCTTCCAGAATAAATAAATGACAACTCCTAGTATTTTTTAAAATAAATCATTTTTTCTATCCAATGTTATTATGGATAAATGCATGTCCAAACCTTTGCAAGTTCACTTTTCATTAACTGACATTATGTAATAGGGTCATTTTTTCAGTATCTATTATGGTTCTATCTTGAAATAAGTGAATAAGATCGTTTTCATTTCTCTCTTTTGAATGCCGTAAAATGCTTTCTGGCTCTTTCTATCTGATTATACAAAAGAACATAATGACCTACATTTAGAGAACTTTCTCTACTCTGAAGACTGCAGCCTACACTGATACAATGCAGCAAGTTCTACATGACACTTTGAAAGACATGTCACAGTCAATTTATCATAGTGCAGATTTTTCATGGTTATTATTAAATCCCCTAAAACCATTGACTCATGCTGTCCTTGACATAATAAATTTCTTGTTCCTTAAAAAATTACTACAGATGTGCAGTGAAGAAAAATTATGCTCACAACTTACATTTCAATTTTGACATTAAAAAAAAACATTTCCCCAAGTTCGGTGCATTTATTTATTATGCAGGCATCTTTCTTCCAGACCTCAAAAATAGCAGTCAGAAGAAATATGTGTTCTCTTCTTCTGATGCAGTTTTATTTAAACTTTGAATCATAATGTAAAAGCTATATCATTTTCCTAGGAAATGAACTTCAAGGATACAAATCTTGTTATACTTGAACTAACCTTAGAGTAACTGAGCCCCAAAACAAAATAAAACAAAATTTTACTTATCTTACATATTAATTACCATTCGTGGAGAATTGCACTAATCACGAGGCCTGGGTATGGCATGAGGCAGCGGTGTTTTATGGCACTGAGAAAATTTTTCAACAGGTTTTAATGTCAGGAAAGTGAAAACATATCTCAAGTAGCAGCAATCACATCACCTAATCCAAGTTCATTCTAGAAACAGATGCCTCAGATATATAAATTATTGATCCTCCATCTAACTGAATGTATTGCTTTGTCAGTAATGCATTGCTGTAAGTTTCAGAGTTTTAAAATAGTGCTTCTCATCCATATTGATACACAGAGGGGTGGGGCGCAATCTAGACACCAACTTGAACTCTAAATTCTAGTTCTGCCATAACTATGTGAATCAAGAAAACTTTAATTCTGCTTCAGAGGGTCCAGAAGTCTGCCAATGGTTTTATCCAGTGAGGTGAGATGGTTCCATTGTTATTATTCACATAGGCTTTATGGATCTAATAATCATACTGGAACCATTACTTACCTTTCCTCTGGTATCCAGGGTATTGCAGAACATAAAATAATCAATACATTTTATCTACTTTTGAGTCCCAGTGAATATTCTCACTTGCTTTCTAGAATATGTTTAACAAGTACATTAGCTATATAGGATCAATATTAGAAAAGGATGGTTATATTCACTTAAAAATATGACAATTTTCAGTCAGTAAAAATAAACACCAATCAAAATGAAAATAAATCATTCTTGTAATTGTGATATAATAATCTCACTTGCAAGACAACTGATTTTTCACAACAGAAAGATAGAAACTAAGTCTCCATCATCATTCTTTTCAGCTACTCCATGAGGCATTTTCATATATATTATGTGATTTAATCACACGAAACACATGAATTATCAATATTATCTATAAGATAAGATCAGTGAAATATTTGGTTGATAATATTGAGTTTTCAGTTAGCAAAAGTGAACTTCCAATTCTGGTATTTACTAATGTAAAGATTGATATATTCTCAAAATGCAATTTTCTGTTCCTGTGCATTAAAAAAAATAACAGAATATCCCCAAATGGCAAACAACTAATCACATATTCCAAAAGGTTAACACTGAAAATGTTCCTGTTGTTGTTTGGACTAGGAACAACCATTAAATATTAATGTCGAAATTACAGACCCCAGCACATGAGTCTTAAATATTAGAGATTATTCATTTCACATCATCTTTGGCATTACAACAAACTATAATACAAATGGGAAAGTGGCATTAGAGGTATACTAACTGCCCTACAGGAAATGGCAAAAAGGTAAACTAACATATGAGCAAAGGAAAATAGAAATTCATCATTTTAACAGTATTATGAAATATGTGATTTTGTTCTTAAACTGTGTCCATGTGTCCGTGCATAGGTGTGCATGTGTGTGGATGCTGAGCAGAAGACCAGCACCTTAATACGGAGTTAGGGACAATGGCTTTAGAACAGAAAGTCGACTTCCTTGACAAAGTGTCACTGGACATTTCCTTCATTATGTTAATCTGCATTAGGAGATTCTTTTCTGTGAGTATGTGTGCAGCATATAGTCATTTTAGTTTTAGGCTCATACTTTTACAATAGTCAATGCGAGTGTTTAACCTCGAACATTCCACATGAGGTAGTGTTTCTGCTTGTGCATAACTGTAACCAAGCCACACATACAACTGTAAATAAGCGTAAGTATTACAGAAGTGGGTCTAGTTGGTTTTATGCATTGGCTACCTGGATCCTCACACCTAATCCATCCAGACAGGTAGGTAATAACTGGCTGAGTCTCACATTCATTCTGGCATCCATATTAAGAATACTCTGTGAAGTATTCACACAGAGGAGATCAGCAGAAGAGCAGGACACCATAAGACTGAGTTGAAGTGGTTGAGAGCAAGTAGAAGCCACAGCAGCAGCAACTGAAATGTATAATGTGGGCCCCTCAGAAACAATGAAAAATGCAGGGCCTGTCACCACAAAGCACGGATGTGCCAATAGGCGTTTGACAGGATTCTCATTCATAAGAATAATTTCAGTTTAGATGACTGCTGGGTTTCAGTGGCTGAAAAGTAAAAGTAAAAGATTGCTGCCAGCTGGGAACATTATTTATTTACGTTCAACCCATATTTTTAAAAGGAGATTTGCAAGTAGTTTGTGAATTCAATTCCAGAGTTACTACATTTAAACATTAAGGGCTGACAAACTTGAATAAAGGCTAAGCTCTAGATTTAAGGACACAATTAAATTAAATATTAAATTAAATTATATTAAATCAGGCTATTCTAATGAGTAGTAAAGTCAAAGGTAACACCAAAAAGATTGGAAACAATATTAGTAACTGTTGTAAACAGCACTCAACAACTACAAGAGAAGAAAACTATAGCTCAAGTTCAATTGATAATACTGTCTAAGATGTTGTTAAAAGTCCCTGCATTGTCCAGAAGCTGGCAAAGTATAATGTAAAGAAAAAGTAACTAATAAAAATGACATCATGATGACACGGATGTTGTACAGAGTAAAAAGTGATATTTTTAGAGTGATATTAGGGATGTGTTCATAGCCTTACACAAAATACAGAAAAATGGGCAAACAGATCAGAGAAATGGAGACGACCAGTGACAACAGCAAAGCACAGAAAGAATCTACAGAGAACCAAGACAGACAAAAATGTCTATAGAGCAATACTGAAAGGAATGAGGCCAGAGGAAGAGACTGAACAGAGCAGAGAAAAACAATGAAATAAGGTCAAAGTTTAGGAACTTGGAGATGCAGACGCTCAGGGAACACCAAAACAGCATTAATACAAGAAAACTATACCCTGTGGCATAATGGCCAAACTTTACAACTACAAAAAAGGATAGAATCCAGGGTCGGGGAACAATTCGCATATAAAGGGGAAATGATGAGAAATAGCAGAGGGCGTATGACGACACAGGTTTTGAAGTAATGAATGAGGTGGGGATTATCCTAATCAAGTTTCATGCACTGTCTTTTGTGTAATGGATTTTATTGTAATGAAATCATATAAAACCAAACTTTTATAAAGCAAATTACATCAGCTCAGGCTGAGAAATAAAAATAGAGAAAAAGATATTTAGATCACACGAACCGTCATGGAATGAAGCAGGCTGAGTTAACTATTCATTTGAAATGAACAATTCATTGCTGAAAAGAAAAACATAAGTCTTGAAATAAACATTAAAACTCAGAGTGTGCATCAAAACCAGGGAGAATCCCTCCCAGAATTAAGACTGGTTTGTGATGAGGTAACCAAAGACACGAGAGCACCCAGCTTCAGACTCGTTCCACCAAGACCTGCCTTCCATTCCTCTCTGAGTAAGAAAGCCTCGCGCAGCCATTCTAAGTCTGAATTACAGTTCTCGTACTGTACCGAAGATGTAGAACTTGCTTCATTAGTTCACATGTTTTCACATAGAGACTGAGCCATGAATTTTGCATTTCTATACTACACCCAACCAAACCCATTTTATGGGGTCAAAAATAAGACCCTGAACCTTAGACTGTTTCCTATATGAACTGAGACTGTGGGGATGGAGGGTTGTGACGTGAGGTGACAGGACAATGTTTGTATATGGAAGGGGAAAGATTATTTTGGTAAAAGGCAGACTGTGGCAGCTTTATGTTTTCATCATGATCATAAATATTGTAAACTATTCTTGGTTGGTAACTTTGAAGATACTAATTAGTAAGCATAATGTAGCACAAATGACAATAAACTACATCAGGAAGCCAAATCAGAATATACTTGTCTTTTCGGAACCTTGCTTTCTGGAACTCATACGTTGTGTTTGGAAGAAGTCAGGGCCACAGGAAGAGGTCTTTGTAAGGCATTCAGGCAGTTTACACTGCTTAAGCTCCTCCTGACAGCTACAATCAATTTCCAGATATTTGCGTGAACAAGCTAAGGCCATTTAACCCCCAGCTTTTAAATAGCACTAAAGCTCTACTTTGTCAAGTAAAGCAAAAACAAACTATTTTTTCCTAAGACTTGATCAAATAGCAAATCGGTATGCAAATAAGAGCTGCTGCTCAAACCTTGCAATTACTGAGCACTGTAACTATATTTTCACCATTCATAGGCTTTGAAGAGATACTCTTAAATAAAGTTATCTCGTGAAGAATACACATTCTGACAACACAAATATGCAATATAATACATTTCTTATGAAATGACTACGTAAAATATAGAAATATCAATGAGACAGATTTAGATCATATTTAGAAGACTCGTTCTAAAGCAGAGAATTGGGGAAATGAAAATAAGCATTATAAATTAATTTAATATATAATTTTAATAATATATCATTTCCTAATGTAAAAGCTACAGGAAGAGAAAGGTGGCAGATGATGTCCATGTCCTGAAAGACAGAGCCTTGGGGTCATTAACAGGATTGCTGCGGAGCAAGCAGCCAGGGATAGACAGCATAGAGGTGCTGAAGGCTCAGTGGCAAAGAAAGAAAATTTTAGAAAGTGGATTGCATGTCAGTCCATTCGCAAGGGCTCAGCCCCAGTAGCAGCATGCACTTAACTGGGAGTGAGTGCAACTGCAGATTGAGAATCACAGCTTAAGACAAAGAGCCTCAGAAAAGGTACTTTTAATATCAAGTAATACTAGGCATTGGGATTTTTACTCAATTAATATTGTGATTCCTTCTCTCCTTCAGAGTGTATGAGAGAGGGGAAGCGGGGAGAGAGATGGAGACCGAGAGAAACATACACGATGCTCATGACCAAGTGCTACAGAGGGGGACAGAGACCAAGGACGCAAACAGAAGAGACTCAAAATCAGCACTGATGCTGCCCTGAGCAGATGTGCAGGCCAATGCCCAGGAATCTTGGGGTTTCATGCCCAGGGAATAGAAAATCCTCTGTTACATTTTACCATGCCAGTAGCAAGAAGCCATTTGAAAAATAAAATAAAAAAAAAAAATCTTTGCTTGGAAGGCAAAGATCCCTCTGTTCACACCCTTCTCTCAGGAACCCGGTGCAGGTGTCAGAGGGCTAGACTGAGGCCTATGAATCTCTCTGATAAACTGGGAAAACTTTGAGTCACAACTATGGAGTATTCCATGTGGTGGAAATCTAGTCTGAGGCATAGTCTGGAATGAGACTAGCTCCCCAGAGAGAAATGAAAGGTTCCAGGGTCTAAGCACTCCAGTAAAAGCATATCAACATTCCTATGTAGTACCAGGAGTCAAAAAGACCACTAGAACAATAGCAACCAACATGAGTGACATTTTTGGATTCAATTTCCAAACTTAGAGAAGAGATTCCTGTTCAACCTCCCAGCTCCTAGTTCTGGCTCAGGTCACACATCCCCAAGCATCCACCAGACCTGTAAATTCTTGCAGACCTGTGAGTTATCAGACCCCACCATTCCCTGTCTGGCTTCATTTCTGCATCCCAGTGTACCCTTCATACCTATGAATTCCCCAAATCTGAGCGTTCCCAGATACCATCATTCCCTGTCTGCTAACCTATCCCCCACACCTCAGCCTAGCTCAGATGCCCCCTTTGCAGTGACCTAACCTGATCATTTCTACAGAGCTTCAGCTACCCTTGCTGCCCTTCCCATACCACAAAATAGCTGGATTTAAGCAACCTGAGCAACAGAGCACACAGACCCAATCAAGAATTACATTTGTGCATTTTCTTGGTTATCATCAGTATAGATTCACACCCATCCTTCCATTGAAAACACTGACCTGTGCACCTACCTGCTCATCTGCAGCCACCCTGCAGACCCTGACACCCCAGGACCATATGGAGTCTGTCCTGGAACTTCAAGCTCAGAAGTTCCACCGATGAAACTATTTCTTACAACTCATCAGAACAAAGTGGACTTGAGATGAAACACCAAACAACCACTCAACTCGGCCACAACCTGAAAAGTTGGAGTAACAAACAGCAAAGATACAAGCACCCGCTCAACAAAGGCAAGATCAGATATCCGCATCCAGAAACAGCAGCAACAACACTACTCCAAGTACCTAGGACCCATAACACACACACACACACACACACACACACACACACACACACACACACACAACCCAACAGGAATAACCAAGCCACTATGTCTCCTCCAGAAATTAACACTCTCCTTATACCATTAACCATATACCATTAACCATATAACCTTATACCATTAACTCTCCTTATACCATTCCCCAAGAAAAGTAACCCAGCTAATGCACAAGGCAATGATTTCAAAATAGAAATTATAAATCTGTTCAAGAACTCAGAGGATATGAGTAAAAGACAGAGCGAAGACAGAAAACATTAAGTGGGAGTTGGAAAAAATAAACAAAATGGTTTGAGATGGGAAAAAAGAATTCCATAAAGAGAATTTCTGAAGAAAACACCAACTGAAATAAAGGAAGTAAAACAAAAGGCTCAGAGGAAAGCCTCACCAAATTGACTGGATCAAGTGGGAGAGAGAATATCAGATCTTGAAAATGAGATAAGAAAAATGGATCACTCAGTCAAAGAAAATGTTAAATATAAAATAAACAAAGAACGGAAAATGCAAGAATTCTGAGCACTGAAAAAAAAATAACCTTAAGAATCATAGATATAGAAGATGACAAAGAAATCCAGAACAAAGACATAGGGAATATTTTCAACAAAATTATACAAGGTGATTTCAAAGAACTAAGGAAAGTGATACCTATCAAGGTGCAAGAGTCATACAGAATGCCAAGTAGACAGGATAAGAAAGGAAACTTCTGGCTGTGGTGGCACATGCCTGTAATCCCAGCACTCAGGAGGCAGAAGCAGGTGGATCTCTGCAAGTTCAAGGCCATCCTGGTCTACATAGTGAGTTCCAGGACAGCTGGGGTACAGGAAGACCCTGTCTCAAAAAGACAAAAAAAAAAAAAGAAAAGAAAAGAAACTCCCAACATCATACAATCGTCTAAACATTAAATGTACAGAACAAAGGAAACATACGGAAAAGTGTGAGAGAGAAAGCAGAAGTCGACAGGCTCTTCAGACAAACAGCTGGCTTTTCAATGGACACTAGGAAAGCTGAAAGAGCTTGGACCAATGTCGTACAATCATGAAAGAACACAGACTCCTGCCCAGAACTCAATATCCAGCAAAGCTATTCATTCTAGTCAAAGGAGGAAGAAAATGTTCCATGATAATAATAGATTTAAGGAACATGTATCCATTAAGCCAGCTCTACAGAAGACAATAGAAGGGATACTTTACTCTGAAGAGAAGATAAACACACTCAAGAGGGCATAAGGAATAAATAGACAATTCCAGAACAGTTAACCAAAAGAGGCCTAAGTAAGCACCACCACAACATAAGCATTCATAAATAATAACTCTGAATGGTAATGGTTCTAACTTCCCAATGAAATGACATAGACTAACTGATTGGATTATAAAATGGGATTCCTTTTTGTTTCCTTCAAGAAACATCCCTCCACCATCTAAGATTAACACCTTAATGTAAAAAGATGGAAAAGGATATCCTAAGCAAACTTAATACAAGTAGGTGTAGCTATTCCAATATCTGACAAAATAGACATCAAGGTATAACTGTTCAGAAGGTTGAGAAAGAGAGAGAGAGAGAGAGAGAGATCTTCATTTATATTCATGAAAAGAAAAATCTGCCAAGGAGATACCAGGCTCAGGGGCACCAGATTTCATAAAAGAGACACGAGCTCAGCCCAAGTTGGTTTGGGTCAGTACATGTCAGAGCAATTAGGAAGCAAAGTAAAACAATGCCAGAAATGGACAGAATAATCTCAAATTTCATGTGAAAATACACCCCCCCAAAAGCCAAAAAAACAGGATAGCCAAAACAATACTGATCAATGAAAGAATAGGTGGAAGCCTCACAAGCCCTAATTTACCATTATACTAAAGAGTAAGAACACTGGTCAAAAGCAAATCAGCATGGTACTGCCCCACAAACAACACACTGATACATGGAAAAGAGTAGAGGACACAGATGTATGTCCATATACTTAGAAACACCTGAATGCTGACAAAGGGGCCAAAAACACACAGTGGAGAGAAGACTGTATGATCAAAAATAATGCTAGTCAAGTTGCAAAGCCAAATAGGGAAAAATTAGTTCAGATCTCTATCTCTCAACCTGCACAAAACCGAACTCGAAATGGATAAAGGACCTCAACATAAGAAATTATACCTTGAACCTGATAGAGGATAAAGAACAGAATACTCTGGAACTTGTAGGGAGAGTTTAAGGACTGAACTGGATTCCTGTAGTGCTGGTGTCATAGACCGACAATTGATAAAACAGGACCTGCATGAAATAGAGCAAAGATAACACCATTGAAATGAAGGAGTAAACGACAGAGTAGGAAAAATTCATCGCTAGTGGTACCTTTGAAAATGCTAATAGAGGGCACGGATTGTGAGTTAGTAATGTGGGGTAGATATGGGGTGAGGGTCTGAAAATGGTCAAAACATACTATGTGAATTTACCAATGAATATTATTTTTTGTTAAAGAAGAGCAAACTGGGTGTTGACAATTTCCCTTGGAGTCTCAGAAATCATAAGAAAGGGACAATGAAATGGAACATTAGGATTAGAGAGCTGGCTCAGACGCAAATATCATTTACTTCTCTTACTCAGCACCTGGCTTTTGTTCCCAGCACCCATATCCAGGAGCTCTCAAATGCCTGCAATTCCAGCTTCAGAGATTCAATACCATCTTCTGACATCTGGGGGCATCTGTAGTCATGTCCGCATATCCTTATACAGCTGCACACACACATACACAAAATTTAAAAATAAGATCTTTAAAAACAATAAATGGAAAATCAAGTGTTATGATGGGTGAAAACATGGGTAAAAAGATGAGGAAATAAAGATCAGCATTCTAAAATCTTTCAGGACTAAAGAATGGTATAAAGATATATACAGTGGTTAAGCAAGCGACTATATATATATATATATATATTTTTTTTGTCTTTTGGAGACAGGGTGTCCCTATAGTCCCAGCTGACCTGAACTCACTGTGTAGACCAGGCTGGGATTAAAGGCATACACCACCATGCCTGGCTTAAGCAAGTGGTATTTTAAACTAAAAAACTCTCAATTTTATTGCACAAGTAGTGCAAAAATATATATAGAAAAATAAGAAATTAGAAGAATTTACTTACAACCAAATAGAATTAGAGATGTATCAAATTTCACCAATAAGCAGGAAGATAAACCAAACAGAAATAAGGCAATAAAAATGTTTGAATGAAATAAAATTCAGTGTCTAGACAAAACAGATCCATTTCCACAGGCAGAAACCTGTGATTTCCTTACAGGTTAGACTCAAAGTCACAATTACTGAAACAATTTCTTCACATTTATTAGGCAAGTAGATAGATAAGGAATTATACAGAAAATGTTACAACGCTTGAATAAAGTCTAAGCAATGTTTATTACAAGTTTGAGTTATCTGTATAATATTAAAATTTGTTTGGGACATAGATAATTTAAAGCAGAAGTCAAGTGTATTCACTGGAAGAATGCATTTCTTCATTACTTTAAAAAATATATCAACAACATTTGTGGATGTGAATTAAATATTTATGATCACTACAGGTTTGACCTAAGATACTAATGTAAAAACTCTTACAGATGAATTCTAGAAAGAAATATAAAGAAACTGAAGCAATTTATTTAAATACAGATAATAGATATCAGTAAATCAGATCAGAAAGAACATGGTCATTAGGTTTTATCAGCACATTTAGACACATATGTGTATATGCATATATATCACATATGTAAGGACATTCAGAGAAGTAATGTGTAACTCTTTGAAAACAATTACAAATTGAATTAAGTATTGTTTAAATATTCTATTATATTATTGAATGCTTCAACAATGAAAAACGTTCAAAATGCAATGAATTGGAAATCAAATCAAGAAATTGTCTGCAACTGAAACATAATCAATGAATGAAAACTATCATGTAAAAATAATTGAATGCAAAAGGACAGTCCAATGAGACACAGAAGATGGAGATAAATAATTCCAGGGAAGCATTTCATGCTACGGACCTACAAATGTGGCATAACATCTGAAATTTATAGGCAAATAACATGAAAACTATGAAAAGAAATAATCAAGATATTAGTATATATGGAGGAATGCAGGTCAAAATGGATTTTCCTGGCAATAAGAACAATAACTCCAGCCAATTTTTTAAAGAAGTTAGTTATTGTCTAGGAGGATTCTTGGCGAACTCACCTTTATTATTACTTGTTTTCATAAATAACTTATCAAATATGAATCCTACCAGAATATTTTCAGAACTATTAATCAATAGTGCTGAATGGTATAGCGTCTAAATACTTGTTTCACATCAATGGGTTGTTACTTTTAAGCATGGAAATAACTGAGGTATCAATAAGAAATATAATTATGGAAAATATAATATGAATATATTGATCTTAAGTATAATATTTGCAACTCCTCTCATATAAACTGTGTGCATTAGAAAAATTTATTAAAATATAAAATATAAGAAGGGCTAACTGTGCTCAGTTGGCATTTTCAAATCTACTGATTGAGTAATGAAGAATCAACAGTTATATTACTTTCAATAAAATTCCTTTAATCATTTCAAAATCTTCTTTATAATTATTGTGGGATATTGGCAAACATCAAGTCCAGAAAGACCTAAATGAATTAAGTGATTACTTCAAGTGGAATATTGAAGTTACTGCAGTTTAAGTAAAAACAAGAATGAAACGCCACTGCCCATATCACAGATGTACTTATTTAACTGCACCCTTCACATATAATTTTCCTATTGAAAAGTTATTCTAATAGAAATGCATTTCGAAGGCAGGAATTTCATACAAAACAGAAATTGTAGCACATATTAAACTGTTAGTAGGTGATATATATTGTCATTACAGTTTTATATAATGGCACCATATATAGTCTTTGAAAGAGAATTTTAAATTAAAGGCAGTGACAATCTGCTACCTACCTATGGAATCACACCACTTTCCATTTACAGTGGATAAAATGCAAAGCAGAGCTCTGTGGCAGCATCATGAATGGTGCACACATGCATTTCCAGAGTTGCTGGGGTGCTAATTCTGGTGGCAATTTGACTGAGATAGCACTGTTCATTTTTAATTGCATTTAGTGCTTCAGATGTTCTCGGTGACACAGAATAGGATGTGTGAGTCACCTCCTGAAGAATATATGCAATGCAAATAATTAAAATTATTAATGAATTTTAGTAGTCCCTGGTTCATATACATGAAATCATCACTCTGTTAAAGTAAGGGTAGATGTCTTAAAATTCATATTTAAAAATTACTTTCTAAATTTCATTTAACAAATACTACTGAGTACATTATATTTGTAAATCACTGAAATAATTTGAAAATCAAAGAAATAATAACAGCAATGTTTCTACATTCATAGCTTAATAAATACAGGGGATAGTTTTCTTTCACCAAAAGAATTAATAATCACCAACTTTTATTGATAGTGCTATATATTCAGTAGTCTTTAGATACAAAAATGTTCTGTACAAAATTGGAAACATATGAACTAATTTTGCTTCTAAAACCATATTTTAAAACATTAAAAAATAATTTACTGAGAATTTCATACAGGCATATAAGCATATAAGGTGTTTTGATCAAATCTATACCCACTCCCTCCTCTCCAACTCCTCCCATATCTCCCTGTGATTTTTTTCTGATAGTTTCAAGTACTCTTTCTTCTTTTTTTTTTTTTTAATGGGGCTTTTGGCTACACTAACATTCCCCCCTCTGAACATGTAACCCTAAAATCTTTTGAGGATTAGATAAAAGCTCTCAAATACTTTTGAAATTTTTGGCCTTTGGAAGTGAGTATGTTGCTAAGAGGCCCAAGGACATTGTGACTTTTAGCCAGGAAAGTGGCCACTTTTCTTTGGGGTCTTTTTACCCTAACTGCCTAGTCAATTCCTATCTCCTAATCTTATCACACCATCCTCTGAAGAGGTCATCCAGCTTGTGGATAGGAAATTGGGATGCAGACCTCTCTGGCTTCTTCCTTGCTGAACAGGGTGAGGCAACTGGGGTACCCCTTCAGTAGGTCTATCTAAAATAAAAGACTCCCAAATTGCATAACTCTTATCTGTAGGGGAGAAGAAAGTCCTCACTGGTGAATAGGGGATGTGAAGAAGTAAAAGCAAGAGTAATTAGCATTACAAGTTCTAGTCAGGGAATTAGAAAAAAGTCAGAACAGGGAAACTTTAAAATGTTCATATAAGTCCATTGGAATTTCTTGACAAAGGCTTCCGAAAGCATCCCTCTATTGGGTTCCTCCTCATTTTTCTTTTGTCTGCCAAGGCTGAACTTGAGAGTGATATTCAGGGTTTGCTTTCAGTAATTTTGATTGTTGTTGGAGTCATTAGAATCAGTTCAGTTCCCTCTCAAAGGTTTCTAAATAGGGGGAGAAAACAAGTTTATCCATCATTTTAGAACAATAGCTGGCTGTCTCTATTAGCTACAGGTGGGCACCGCCGTATTGGAGACCAAGATTTGAAGTCTTTCATCTGGGCAGCACTTTCTGATTCAGAACAAAATCATCAATGAGAAATAATTGTCTAAATAACTTTTTATATGGACTTAAGCCTAATGCCTGAGAAGTGTAAACCCTTGGACTCTTAAAGAAATATACTGATCACTTTACTTTTTGGTTATAATTTCCTATTGGGTGTTTAAGACCACACAATTGGCCCAAATCAATTTATATTTACACTTAAGTTCATTTGACAATCTCTTCCTCAAGGATCACATAAGCTTGGGAGGAGCCTCTGGCTCCTTTCTTTTACCAATTCCACCTATGTGAAGATAAGTCGAAGGTCCTGTTCGATCATGACTGACATCACTTGGAAGCATGAATGGGATGTTTCCTCTGAGTTGACCCTCCTCTTTTGTAGACTGGACACTGTTCAACTCCATCTGGTGAGGTATCCATGGCCTCCCTGTACAAGAGGACAGATGATTCACTGCAGTTACAGGACATTTTGAGAAAAGTTCCATATTTCCCTAGAACTTAGTCGACCTTGGAAGGGGAAGGGCAAAAACTGTCCTTTAAATCCCTCTGAACAGATTAATACAGACCTCAAAGTATGGCTGTTAACCATCCAATAAGGTTAGTTCCACCAGTCTGGTACTTTTAATTGCTATGTGCTATGTAGATAAAGCTTAGGCAAAAAAAATGTTCTCAGATAAACCTTGACTAGATATATATTTTGCTCCTTAAACTAGTTGACTAAATTATGAATTTAGAAATGTTAAGATTATGTGTATATTATTTTTGTCTCATCCTTTATATATCATAACAAACCTACACAGACCTTCGTCATTTGCTTAAGCTTTATCATGTTTTCTATTTTGGAAAATATCTCCATTTCCATATTCTTTTAACATCTTTTACATTTTCATTTTCTTTTTTTCATAATTATTATATATAATAACATTTGCAAATAAATATTTCATTTGTTATGAGAACATTTTTCCTGGGGATACTAAGCAATGCTTATTCCCTTTTAAGGTCCTACTGTCAAACCAATGTTTGATTAAAGTTTTACTCAGGAACCACTGATTTATTGATCCTACTTACCAAGAGAACTGAGGGGTTGCTGAGGTGTATGAATGACCTGAGGGTATGCACACTGGAAAGGCTTTATCCAACATGGGTCAAGCCTTGTGTTCCTAGCCCTCCCCAGATTGTATATATTAGACCTCCCCAAATTCAGGAGACCATGTGCAATTAAGGCCAAATTACATACACTTGGCTGGGAAGAGTGGTGGCATATTCCGCTGAGGGTCCAATGACCCTGCTTACCCCTCCGTTAATGAAGGAGCACAAGCGTCAACAAGCCCAATTGTGATGAGGTTTGGCAATCAGGCGCTGCTGAAGTCGTGATGATGGCAGTTATTTCATGCAGTAGAGACTGCTGTACAGCATCATCTTATTAAAAGGAAATGGAATTTAAAAGGATTTGGTACTAGGATTCACATATGAGGGAGAATATATGTCATTTGTTTTTATGAGTCTGTGTTATTTCACTTATTACAACAGTTTCTAGATTCATTCATTTACCTACATATTTCTTTATTCATCTTTCTTTACTGCTGAATAGAACTCCATTGTGTAAATATACCACATTTTTTTAACCTTTTGGTAGGATGGTCATTTTCACAGTATTAGTTATTCCAATCCATGAGCATGGGAGGTCCTTCCATCTCCTAGTATCTTCCTCAATCTCTTTCTTTAACGATTTAAAATTTTCATTGTAGAGATCTTTGGTGTCTTTGGACAGATTTTTTCCAAAATATGCTAATTTATTGCAGCAATTGTGAATGGAGCATTTCCTTGTATTTTTTTCCCCAATTCTTGTTATTGGTGTATAGAAAGGCTACTGGTGTTTGTAGATTGATCTAATAACCTGCCACTATACTGAAAGGGTTGATCAGTTCCAGGAGTTTTCTGGTGGAACTTTTGGCAGCTCTTAGGTACAGTGTCATACCATCTGCAAAAGGGGATAGTTTTACCTCTTCTTTTCCAATTAGTACTCCTTTAATTTCCTTCTCTTGTCTAATTGCTCTAGCAAGAGTTTCAAGCACTGTGTTGAAAAGGAGTGGAGATAGTGGACATCCTTGTCTGGTTCCTGATTTTAATGGGAATGCTTCCAGTTTTTTTCCACTTAGAATGATGTCAGCTATGGGTTTGTTGTATATAGCTTTAATTATGTTGAGGTATGTTCCCTCCAGTCCAGTTCCCT
>NW_008332088.1:1824750-1828825 GCF_000622305.1 Nannospalax galili
ATAAATAAAAAAAACAATTTTGTCAAAAGCCTTTTCTGCATCTATTGAGATTACAATGTGGTTTCTGTCTTTGAGTCTATTTATATGATTAATGATGTTTATTGACTAGCATATATTGAACTACCCCTCCATCTCTGGAATAAAACCTGCTTGATCAATGCAAATGATCTTTATGATATGTGTCTGTATGTGGTTTGCAAGAATTTTGTTGAGAATTTTTACATCTATGTTCATTCAGGATATGGGTCTATAGTTTTCTTTTTCGGCTGTGTGTTTATGTGGATTGGGTATTAAATTTTGGAGTTCTCCCTCTGTTGCTATTGTCTTGAAAAATTTAAGTAGTATTGGTTGAAGGCCTTCTTTAAATGTTTAGTAGAATTCTGCTGTAAATCCATCTGGGCCTGGGTTTTCTTTAGTTGGGAGGCTTTGTATTACTGTTTCAATTTCCTTATATGTTATGAATCTGTTTAAACTTTTGATCTCTTCTTGGTTTAACTTTGGTGGTTCCCATGATTTTAAATATTCATCCATTTCTTTTAGATTTTCAAATTTAGTAGAGAATAGGTTTTTAAAATATTCCCTTACAATGGTCTGGATTTGTTAGGTGTCTTCAGTGATGTTTTCCCTTACATGTCTGATTTTGTTAGTTTGGATTTGCTCCTTTTTTTTTTTTTTTTTTTTCGGTTAAGGTCTCCCTATAGCCCCAGCTGGTCTGAAACTCAGTATGTTGACGAGGTTGGCCTCAATATCAGAGATCTGCCTGCCTCTGTCTCCTGAGCGCTGGGATTAAAGGTGTGTACCATCTTAAGTTGTCATATTAGGTCATTTACTTGGGCTTTTTCTAATTTTTTTTGTCTTTTTTGAGATAGGGTCTCTTTGCAGCCCCAGCTGTCCTGGAACTCACTATGTAGACCAGGCTGGCCTCAAACTCACAAAGATGCGCCTGCCTCTGCCTCCCAAATGCTGGGATTAAAGGCATGTGCCACCGCACCCCACCTAATTTTTTAATGTAGGCATTAAGAGCTGTAAACATCCCTCTTTGGACTGCTCTTAAAGAGTCCCAAGCTATAAACTTCCCTCTTTGGACTGCTCTTAAAGAGTCCCAGAGGTTGTATTGTGTTGTATTGTCCTTTTTATTGAATTCCAGGGAATCTTTTATTTCTTAATTTCTCCTTTGACCCACTCATTGTTTATGAGTGTATTGTTTAATCACCATGAGTTTGTGAAGAGACCATGGTTATGTCCAGTGTTGGTTTTGAGCTTTATTGGATAGTTGTCTGATAGAATGCATGGAATTCTTTCAATTTTTTGTATTTGTTAAGGTTTGCTTTGTAACCCAGTATGTGGTCAATTTTTTAAAAAGTTCCATGGAGTTCTGAGTAGAAAGTGTGTTCTTTGGTTCTAGGGTGGAATATTTGAAAGATGTCTGTTAGGTCCATTTGATGTATGGTATCATTAATTCAGATGTCTCTCTGTTTATTCTTTGTCCAGTTGACTTGTCTAATGGAGACAGTGGAATATTGAATTCCCCAACTATTAATGACTTAGGGTTAATCTGTGTCTTAAACTCCTTTATTGTCTTTTTTTTTTTTATAAATTTAGGTGCAACAGAGTTTGGTACATATATGTTAAGGATTATAATATCTTCTTGGTTAATTGTTCCTTTGATCAGAATGAAGTGACACTCCTTATCTTTTCTGATGAGTTTTACTTTAAAGTCTATTTTTTCATATATTAGAATAGCAATCCTTGTTTGTCTCTTAGTGCCATTTGCTTGGAATATTCTTTTCCATCCTTTTACCTTAAAGTAGTGCCTGTCTTTGAAGGTGAGATGGGTTTCTTGCAGACAGCAAAAATATGAATTTTGTTTCTTAATCTATTCACTTAGCCTTTGTCTTTTAACTGGAGAGTTTATTCCATTGATATTTAAGGTTATTATTGAAAGATGTGTATTGGTTGCTGTCATTTTGAGTGCTGTTTGTGTTATTTGTCTAATTTTGTGTTTCCTCAATTATACCTTTTTTATTTTCTTTCCTTTCCCCTGGGGTATAGTTGTGTCTTCACCTCTCTTTGTATTGCTTCAAGTATTCTTTGAGGGGTAGTTTCGTGGACATGTATTCTTTTAGGCTTTTCATGTTGTGGAAGATTTTTCTTTCCCCATCAACTATAATAGACATTTTTGCTGGATAATGTATTCTGGGTTGGCATCTATCATCATGTAGAACTGAGAATGCCTTGGTCCAGTCTCTTCTGGTTTTCGTAGGTTGCACTGATAAGCCATCTGTAATTCTCATGGACTTTCCTTTATACGTGACTTGTTCTTTTTCTTTTGCTGCTTTCAGTATTCTCTCTTTGTTCTCTACATTTAGTGATTTTACTATGGTATGTCATGAGGAGTTTCTTTTCTGATCCTGTCTATTTGGTGTTCTATGTGCTTCTTGTATTTGTATGGGGATGTCTTTCCTTAATTTTGGGAAATTCTCTTCTGCAATCCTGTTTAAGATGTGGTCAATACTATTAACCTGAAATTCTTCTCCTTCCTCTATGCCTATGATAGGTAGAGTTGGTTGTTTCATGGTGTCCCACATCACCTGAATATGCCATTCCTGTGTTGTTTTTTTTTTTAATTTTCATAATCTTTTCTTGAGTGGTCCAATTCTTCAACTTTATACTCCAGAGTTGATATTCTATTTTCCATTTCATTCATTCTAGGGGTGAGGCTTTCCCCTGTTATTTCAAGTTGGCTTATTGAGTTTTTCACTCTTTCTTCATTTCTGCCTGAGTTTTCTTCAATGTTTCTATCTCTTTTCCGAATTCATTCAGATGTTTATCCCTGTCTTCTTTTATTTATATGATTTTTTTTTTCATGTGTTTGTTGAATTCCTTATGTTTATGGTTGTTCTTTTAAATTCTGTGTCCTGGGTTATCTCTAGGGAGTTCTCTTTGTAGAACTCTTCTACAGGGCTGGTGGAGTTCAGTGGGGACATGGTGTTTTGGCTTTCCATTTTATTATTCTTTCATTATGACTTTGGCATGTGAATTTCTTTTGTTGTCTATAATTATGATATGAGAATTAAGTTGAAATATGTTTCTGTTTGTATTATTGGTGTGCCTTGGTCCATTTCTTTTTGGTTATATAAAGCTGGTTGATCCAGGTTTCAGGTTCTCTCAGGCCTGATTTTAGAGGGAGCTGATGGCTTCAAATCAGCTTCTCAGGAGCACCCACAGAAGCCCAAGTCAGGTTCCAGTCAAGTACACTTAGGCTTCCTTCTAAATTTTGGACCCCTACTAGCCAGAATTCAGAGCAAAATTTGGGGGTGGGGTTAATTTTGGGACTCTCAGTCTGCTGAGTTCTCAGTCCCTGTGCCAGAGGGAGGCTGGAACAGGCACTCTCTGGTGGTCCTCTGAGATCCCGGCCTCTACACAGATGGAAGGTGGAACTCACCCTCTCGGGCTGTCTGCTAAGGTCTCAACCTTATGCTACCAAAGCCAAGTCTGCCCTGAGGCCTTGAGAGGGGCCTCATGTAATTCCAGTTAGGGGACTGGATATAGCTCAACTGGGGGAAGGTCACCACCACTTGGAGGCAGGATCCAGAAGCTCTCAGGCAGTCCCCTGAGTTCTCAACCCCTATGCCAGACAGAGGCAGGAACAGGCACTCTCTGGAGGTCTGCTGAGATCCCAGCCACTACACAGATGGAGGTTGGAACCCACCCTGTCAGGCTGTCTGGAAGATCTCCAAAATCATACAAAACATTTAACTAAGGCTTGAAGATCATGTGCTAAGAAATACTCTTACGTAAAGCATCATATGTAAGTCCTAGGTCCTTCATGTTGTGTAGCCATTAAAATCATACAGCCTTCTCTCCTTCTCTCCTAACTTCCTTTTCTGTGTGTTATGTTAACAAAGTTTGCAAAGTAGAATGGACTTCAAAAGGATTGAATTAATTTTCCTTTTACAACATTGCATGCCCTTGTCTTTTGTACATAAAATATTCCAAGACTTTATTTAACAATTCTGTCCCATATTTTTTGAGTACAGTTTTTTTGTTAATAATCACATTTCATTTGTATATT
>NW_008332088.1:1829333-1842084 GCF_000622305.1 Nannospalax galili
TGAATATTTCCATACTAAATAATGTAACTCATCCTTTGCCTCTATCTCCACTTGCTTGGTTGTGTTTTTAGCGCAGGGGACTGAACACAGAGATTTGTCCATTCTAAGTAGAAGTTTTGCTGTGGTGCTACACTATATCCCAAGCTCTGTTTTTTATTATTATATTTGAATATGGATGATTGAAAATCTACTAGGTAGTAATGAATATCCATTTAGTTCTGTTGTAGTTCTCTTTGAGAGCATAGTTAACTGTCATTATTCACAGCATAACTTCAAACAGCAAGCACATGGAATAAAACTGCACAGAATACTTTGAATTATAAAATCAATTCTTTTTCTTTTTCTTTTCAGTTTTCTCTCAACTATTCTGACTCTACACAAGCAAGTAAGACTTCAAGCTGTGTCTTACTTGTAATGGTAAGTGTCATGTTGGCAGCCATGTTGCTGCACAGCATGAAGCAGCTGTGATGAACCAGGATGAAAAATGACAGGTGTAAAATGAGAAGTTGGTATACAACAACCTTTGCTTTATGAAGTTTCAGGTTTACCCACCATCAGAGTACCTTGATCTGCTGGATTTAAAATGAGGAAGGGAGTCCACCTGATTTGCCTTAAGCAATAATTAAGATCAAGCAAAATATGCTTTGCAGTAGTAAAACCTGACTAGTAGAAGAGAAAAAGTGTTTTTCAGCAATGGCAATAGAAGTCGCTTCCTCCAAAAAGAGTCTGGGTTATTATCAAGTGGAGCAGAGTAGTAATAGGCCAGAGGCAAATAGATTAAAGAAAAGCAGAGCTAAGCAGGTGTTAGAACAATATTTGCATTTCCACAGAATAAATAATTCTGTACATTCAAGCAAAATTAAGGGACAGAAATCTCATATATATATATACACATATATTCCATCATCATCACAAATCCTCAGTCATATGATACACCCTGAGTTTCAGGAGAAGACCAGAAATGAATAAATTTGTAAAATGACAACTACTACTCTCGGACAGGTTACCTAGTTTCAATAGACTATTATTTTCTCCAACATTAACATGTACATGTTAATGTAACATGTACATGTAACCAGTACATTAGGTAGACAGTTTAAACCCCATTGTCCAATTTGCATGTGTCAACTATTTATACCAAAGGTGATCCAGGTGCATCTTTCCCATGGGAAAACTCAGTGAGTAGAATATACAATTTGAAAGCCTTTTCCTTCATCACCCAATGTATTTTGTAAAAATAAAATAAAATAAAACATCTGAGAACAACAACAATGACCAGGGGATCCAGAGTGCAAAAGCAATCCTTATGTCTTGGTGATAACCAGTAGCTGTCTAAGTGGACCTAAAGCTTACTCAGCTGAACAGATCTTGTCTTTTTTTTTTTTTTGTCTTTTTGAGACAGGGTCTCCTTGTAGCTCCAGCTGTCCTGGAACTCACTATGTAGACCAGGCTGGCCTTGAACTCACAGAGATCTGCCTGCCTCTCCCTCCAAAGTGGTGGGATTAAAGGTATGCACAACCATGCCTGGCATCTCATGTCTTTTACTGTAAACCTAAGAACCCGAGGAGGCAGAAGTCACAGCGTCTAGAAGAGAATCATTAATATCAAGGTACTTGATATCCTAATGCCCATATAAAAACACAGGGCAGTGCTCACTGCTGATCAAAGAAGCCCCTTTTTTGCATCAGATGGAGGCTACTAGAGAGATCCACAATTGTACAAAATGAAGAAGATAAGAGTGGCATGGTTCCCAGCTCCAAATGGGGCATCTATAACACAGCCGCAACACTCAAGGTTCAGGGGAAAAAGAGGAAGCAAGCAGAAAAAAGAAAAATGGTAAGACTGAGAACCAAGACCACTGTTTTGAGATTGCATATTCTGAGTATAACAAGGATGATGCAGGCACAAACTCTCAACACTTTCATCTGCACAAAGACCTGCAAACCAGCCAACATGGCAACATGAATGGAGGAATATTTCACAAGACTCTACCAGCAGATGAAGAGCTACAGTCAGAATTTCTCCCATCCTCACCAGCTTTCCTTGGCAAATGTCTCCAGGCTCTGACATCTCCAACATATTGGGGTTTCAACCACATCCCAGGGTTCACCTTTACAACTTCACATGATGGCCCATGTCTCCCAAATGGCTAGTTCCTCCAAGGAGCAGGGCCTGCCATGGAGTGTGGACTACTGGGGGGGCTGCTGGGAGCCATCTTGGAACAGAAGCCACAAGCCTTGGGGAAGCCGCAAGACATGGGGAAACAGTGGGAAAGCACACCAGTGGTGGAAGTGTGCGTACAGCAGCTCAAGGACAGAATTTCCCAACACTTATGGATCTGGGGTGAGATCTCTGGCCCCTGAGGCATGAGCGAATTTTAGTGGTGACTGTGGTAGTCTTGGCATGGTCTGATATGGTGAGCTCTGAGCTGTGCCACTAGAGGCATGGGGTTACACACTGGGTACTGATTCCTTTGTCAGCTAATAAATTCACGTAAAATATATTATATGGTTTGTCTGATCACACAGAAGACCCAGAGGAAATTCAGGCAACAAAATTGGTGTAGTCTGGCTGGATAAAGGAACCACAGGGATGTGGGTCTCAGAAAGCAGTGTTGTTCCTGCTGCCCCTGTGGTGGGTCACCAGGCTCTGAGTCCCAAATCCAGGAGAGAAGCAAATCAAAGCCCATATGCTTAAGGGGCTTAGGGATAGTCATATGGGTTATAGAATGGATCATAAAATCTGTAACTAAAAAGAGGCCAGCCACACAGAAGCATGGGCCACAGCTATGTTGTAAATATGGGGATATGTTTTGGGTATGTGAAGATTTGTTGAAAGTTACCCAAATGCAAGAAAATCTTTTACCTGCCTGGACCCAATCAAAGCACCCAGAGAGAGAACAGCCACTTTGCATGATTAAAGATGTGTCCCAGGCAGGGAAAGCTGAAAAGGCTGCATGGCAGACCCAGTTGCATAGCTAGAGAGAGAAAAAAAGCGGGACACTTTGACTTGTGTAAAGTCCAAGGACTCAGAGAAAAAGACAGATAATAGTAAAAAGGGGGGGTTGGCTAACTGTTCTGTAGGTAGGAAACACTCCATGCTAGAACTGTTAAAACTAGGAAAAACTTAACAAGCAAGCAGAGAGCCCCTGGCCATGTGGCTTGTGAGAATATGGGACATGGGAGCAAATGATGTCAGTCTAAGTCCTTCAGAAGCTTCACAGCTGAGTTATATAACCACCTATCCATCCTTGAGATACAGGCTGCTCAACCTAGGCCAATGCACGGGGGAGAAGTCCTTAATGGGGTGGCTGGTTGAAGACATTAAAGATACATGGTTGTCACCAAGGGAAACTAACATGATTAGCAGGGGCTGGAGGACTATAAAGGAGGGGCAGGCATTCCTGAGAGATTAGGTGTGAGAAAAGCAATATATGATGTCTAGGTCACTGGGCCAGATAAGACTGAGTTCACCAGAGATATGAAAGAACGTCTAATTCAACTGGGACCTCAAGAATGGTATGGCGCTTCAATAATTTTACTAAGCCCTTTGATGGGACAGGATCTTTGTAAAGTGAGAGAGGCTTTGGAAAATCTAAATGATTCTGGCCAGCATGTAAAACATGTCTGTAAAATAACAAAACACCCTATAAGAGATAGAAAAAAAGACCAGACAGAAGAAATGGTCCACTTGGGTTACTCGAAGACAAATGTGGCAAGACTTATGTCAAACCCAAATTACCAGATAAAAAATTGATAACAAGCCAAATTCGGTACTAAGGCATTTCTGGAACGTTTTAAAACCAGAAGAACAGTTTACAAAGGACATTTGAATGATAACAACTGTACAAGGGGTGGTTAAGAATCCCCAAGGATTAAATAAGATGCATTTCTCTTCTGATAAAAGCTATACTAGGGGTGGAAGCAGGTTTTTCCCACTAAGCTCTCTCCCAGCAACCTGGTGTGGTCAATGGGAAGATGACAGATGTGGCTACAGTCAGGAGGCAGACCCAGAGCCTGTTTGATTCAGGGAACCAACAAGTGCAGGGGGGACAGGAGAAGCCCCCTGCCTCCTTAGCCCAGTGCAGAATCAGGCAACTGGAGGCAACACCTGTAAGTGTATCAAGAATAAAAGAATCCAAAAGGATAACTAAAAATGGTAAAGAGCTAACCAAATTAATGCCTCATACCCATGCTATGGTACCTAACATGGATCTATGGAGAAAACAGTGAATACAAATGGACAAAACCTTTCAATGCTGTGTGAGACATTGTCTATGATTGATTTAATATATAATGCTAATGTTCCTTTGAGTGTTTTATAGATGTGAAACCCATTTGAAAGATTCCTGAATAAACAAAGGCCAGCTATAGCTGTAAGATTCTTGGGAGTTTTATGTAGTTTGGGTAAGATGAGGACAGAGACTCTCAAACGATACAACTGTTAAGAAAATCTACAGTACCAGGGATGGGTTGACCCCACCCCCCCATGAGCTGTTGGTGAGAGAGAGATCCTAGAGGTCTTCCAATTCACCAAGGTTATTGCCATTAACGTTGGTTGTACACTAGAAAAGTCGGTAAAGCCATATTGCTGAAGACACTGCATGTTGTAAGCGTGGGAAAAGAAGGAGAGATGGAACTGAGACTAAGCCAAAACACTCCATGCCACTGGATGGATGACGTTCATAATCCCAGGAGGCTCTTTCTATATGGATGGTTGAGGAAGAAAGGATCCCCTATAACTCTACTCAATGATGGACCCCCGTGTGCTGCACACTATGGACATGCCAAGAAATACCTGCAAGTGCAATAATGGCTCGACCAACACACGTACAACTGACAAATTTCTAATTGGATAAGGCCTGATCCTAGGGGTGGAACACACATCTGGTGCTGTAGGCAGGACGGCGCCTTGTGTCAAGAAAGGCTACGGGCCCTAGTGGAGAAGCCATCATGAGTATACTGTTTAATGAATATAGTACACCTATTGGGATTATTCTAGGCATCTGTATTTACATTGATGTTTGTTTAAGTGTGTCTACTTCCCTCCATTTGTCTTTATAACAGAAGAAACACCACTGAGATAGATCAGTGGCCACAGCCTAAAGATGACTAATGGGGAGGCCCAAGAAGCCACTATCTCACCATGATACAAGAGAGCTCTCCCAACATCTGTCACCCCCTCAAAGGCTCAGGGACCTTAGTGGAAGATGGATGGGAAGATTGTAAGAGCACAGGAATGGGGTGGAGTGTCTCCCAATTGGCTACTTCCTCCAAGGGGTGGGGCCTGCCACAGAGTGTGGGTTACTGGGGTGTAGCGCCAGCACTAAAAATCGCACTCGGACGTTGGGCGAGGGGCTGAGAACTTGAAAAAGGACACGTCAGTGGGTCATTCATGTGGAGAGAATTCCCTTTATTGCCAGAACAGCCTGCTATATATATCGCTCTCCAGCCTAGTTGAAAAGTCCCAGACAAGTGGAAAAAACATCAGGGCTCTGCCTCAACTGCAGAGAAGCACAATAACAAGAACTTGTGGGTGGTTCATGTGGTACTGAGTGTTCCGGTAACTGTGGTCAGCAGCCAGGGTGCAACCCAAGGTCAGCAGAGAATCAGGGGATGGGTTCCCACACTGGGGGACTGCTGGGAGCCATCTTGGAACAGACTCCATGAGCTGTGGGGAAGTGCATGAGCTGTGGGAGCATGCACGCAGCAGCTCAAGGACAGAATGGCCCTACACTTATAGACCTGGGGTGAGATCACTGGCCCTTGAGGCATGAGCGAATGCTAGTGGTGACTATGGTAATTGGGGTGTGATCTGATATGGTGAGCTCTGAGCTGTGCCACTGGAGGCACGGAGCTAGGCACTGGGTGCTCATTCCTTTGTCAGTTAATAAACGCACATAAAATTTATTATATGGTTTGTCTGATCATTCAGGAGCCCCAGAGGGAATTTGGGCAACACCCACAAGCCCTTTTTCATGCAAAGACTAATCTGAGCAGAAAAGCCTTCTCCTTTCTCAAGCTGAAAACTTAGTTGGGTGAGGTCTTTCTCTAATGGCATTCTTTCCCATTGTTCAAGTGCAAACCTGGAGGCTTCTCCTTCATAGTATAATCTCCTTACCATTAAGAACCCCTCTTTCAGCACTTACCTTCTCTGCAATATTAAGCTTCCTATTGCTCACTTTAATGCAAAACTGAACATTTTATATTCATATCTATCCCATTTACTCTTTTTAATTGTATACCTGCACAAAATTTATCAGTAATAACCCAGGCACAGATTCAACATTAGACTGTCTTTAAAGGTTTTCCACCAAAGTAATTGGTTAATTTTATATTTTAGCCCCAGAAAGTACTTACACCTTCTGTATATGGAAGCCAGGTTATTAGCCAAAATATACCAATTGTTATTTAAGTCCTTATTTCCCTCTCCTTCTGGAACATCTGGACCCAGCACTCTATAGTACAGGCTCCAACTGGACTACAGAGTTCATTAAGCTCTGTCTACAGAATTTAACAGTTTTTCTAAGAGCACAAAAACTTCCAAAGTCTTCCACAGTCTTCCAAAACAACATGATAGGTTTTTCAGAGCAACAGCCAATAGCCAACTCTCTGGTGCCAACACCTGTATTAAATTACTTTTCTCTTGCTATGATCAAACACCATGACCAAGGCAATTTATAGGAGATTTTACTTGGTTTGTGATTCCAAAGGATAGGAGTCTATCATAATGGAGAATTATGGTACCAGAGGTGGCCTGAGAAGAAAGTAGAAAACTTACTTCTATGCCAAACAGGAAGCAAAAAGAGAGCAAGCTGAAATGGGGCAAGACTTTGAATCTCAAAACCACCCCAGTGAGTTGTTTCCCCAACAAGGCCACAACCCCTAAAGGTCCATAACCCTCCCCAAACAGTACTACCAACTGACCAAATGTTCAAATATTTGAACCTATGGAGGAACTTCTCTTCCAAACCAACACAACTGATACTTCTTAAATTATGTTTTTTTAAAAAATATTTTATCATTTTTATTTTATGTGTATGCATGTATTGCCTTCATGTAGGTAAGTGCACTCATGTTGTGCAATGCCTGCGGAGGTCAGAAGAGGCTGTTGAATCCACTGAAACTGGATTTATGGACAGTTGTTAGCTGCCATGTGGGTGCCAGTATTCAAATCCGAGTCTTCTGCAAGAACAGTTGTGTTCTTCACTGGTGAGCCATCTCTCCAGCCCCATTAAATTATGTTTAAAAATAGAAACAGATGGAAAAAATAAAAACAGAGGAACACTTAGAAATTCCTTTAAGAAGCTGGTATTGCTCCAGTACCAAAACCAGGTAAAAGAAAAACAAGAACGAAAAAAAACTAAAGGTCATATCCTTTGAGGAACATACAAATTGTGAAAATTCTCAGTAAAATACTTATAAACCAAAGACAGGCATATATCATATCAAAAAGTTCATCCATTATGGCCATGTTTGATTTTTCCCAGAGTTGCAGGGATGGTTCAATATAACTAAGATAGTAAATGTGAAAAGGCATATAAATGTATTTAAAGACCAAATACATGATCTTCGAATCCCGGCACCCACATGGCAGCTAACAACGCCTCAACATGATCACCTCAATATTTTCAGAAACAGCTTTTGAAAAATTGCAACATGACTTCATGAAAAAAGTCATAGGATAGATTTTGAAGAAAAATATCTCAGTATATTAAAGGCTAGATATGACAAACCCATAGTCAACATCATTCTAAATAAAGAAAAACTCTTAAGTTCCCATTAAAATCAGGAACATGACGGGTTCTCTACTATACCCACTACTCTTCAATATATGTCTTGAAGCTTTAGGTAGAAAAAATAAGAGAAAAGAATGAAATTAAAGAGGAGATAATAGGAAAAGAGGAGTCAAATTATCCATTTTTGCAGATAATATGATATTATCCAGAAGAATCTTCCAAATTCCTCTAGAAATCTTCAAAAAATTGTCAGCACTTTCAGAAAAGTGGCATAATACAAAATAAATTTACAAAACAAAATGAACTATGGCATCGACATCAAACCTCTGCCACGCAAAGCTCAGGGACACTGTAGAAGGAGAGCAGAAAGACTAACAGCCAGAGGTGGTTGGACACAATGGGAAAAACTTTTGTAAATAGACATAATCTGGACTAATGACTTTTAATTAGCCCCAGAAAAACCATGTGTTCTTGTGTCTTGTGACCTTGGCACCTGGTCTTGTTTTCTAAGCAACTTCAATTTGCTACTCTAGGTAAAAAGATAATAAATGAATGTGGGTATGCTTGAGAACTAACATATCAAAGCTCTGAAAGTTCTCACCCCATCTCTACCGCATGCAGTAGAGTCTGGGAAAGATGATTAAACTTGAATGAATGAGTTGTTAGAACAGGAATGAAACTGCCAAATGGCCTGTAAGATTAGAACAGAGAAACCATCTTGAACATAATTTTTGGTGGGGCCAGATACAGGGCACAGTTCCAAACACAGAATTTCAGACACAGTTCCAACAGCGCAGCTCAGGAGACAAATGGTTCCAAGCACTATCTAGGCCCACTCTTAAAAACTAAGTTTTAGGGTTAGGCTTTTATTTGTCCAGGTGATTGTAATGTTGGCATAACAACACTGCAGATGACTACAAAGTAAGAAGAGTTTTCCAGACAGCAGGAAGTTTACTTACATGAACCTACAGCAATGGTAACAACATGCAGAAGACCGATTGAAGCTCAAACCAGACAAAATTCCAGCACAGAAGTGGGGAAGTGTGTAAAAAGACCCAACCTTAGCTGAGGAACTATTGGCAACCAATAACCATTACAAGAGGGAGAGCTGATTTTCTTTAAGCATCTGACACTAGATAGGTTGACCAGAAATCTGTGGCTGGATCCCCATCAAAATACATTAGTGAATGCCAATTTAACTTCGTAGGCCTTAATATATATGGAAGACTACTTGGTGTGTAGATAGGGGAGGGGTGTCTTAATTTATCAAAATATATTGTATTACAGTGCAAAAATTCAACAAAAATACATTTTTTTTTGCTTTGAAGAATTATTTTTTCTTTTTTTAAATTTATACACCCACTTCCCAGGTAGCACCCTCCCATAGCCTCCCTCCCCCCACTAGAGCCCTTATACTTTGATTTCCCTGCTACTGTCTGCTGTGTTGTTGGCACCCCCAGCCATTCTCCACTACTTGCCTTTCTGGTGAATCTAGTCAGCCCTATCTAGAGGTCTTTGTTTTAGGAGGGTCAGCTGTTCCTCATCTAGTGGTAATCAGTTGTCTATATTCCTTTGCATAAGATTGGGGTCCGCTGTTCATTTTCCCAGTTCTATACTGGGTTACTCTCCGGATGAGCTATGGAGATTAGGTGTGGTGACTCATGCCTTTAATTCCAGCACTCAAGAAGCAGAGGTAGCCAGATCTCTGTGAGACTGAAGTCAGCCTTGTCTGCATAAGTAAGTTCCAGGCCAGCTGTGGCTATGGAGAGACTTTGTGTCAGAAAGATAAAAAATAAATAAACATTAAAAAAAAAGAAAAAAAGAAAAAGAAAAAAGAGCTATGGGTCTGAACAGAGACTTCTTAAAAGATGAAATCAAAAGGCTACGAAATACCTTAAAAAGTGTTCAACAGCAACTAAGAAAATACAAATTAAAATTACTTTAAATTTCATCTTACTCCAGTCACAAGAGTTAAGAATAAGAAAGTAACTGACAAAAAATATTGGTGAAGATGCTGGGAAAGGGAACCCTTTTTACTGTTAGTGGGGTGCAGGCTGGTGCAGCCACTATGAAAATCAATGGGAGCCTTTCAAAAAAAAAATAAATAAAAATAAAGTTACCATATTGATCTTGCTATATACTCCTTTGAATATATCCAAAGACCTGACATCCTACCCTAGGGTTACATATTCAGCCATGTTCATTGCTGTGTTTTTCACTATAATTGGGCAATGAAAACAACAAGAACAACACACACACACACACACACACACACACACAGGCTGATGAATGGCTAATATAAATGTGGTACATACACACAATGGAATTCTAAGCTGTAAAGAAATTTGCAGATAAATAGTAAGAACTTGAAAATAAAATACTAAGTGTGATAATGCAGACTCAGAAGGACAATAACCACAAATTTTCTCTTATTTGAGGACCCTACTTCTAAATATCTAGATGTGAGTTTATAGCCTGAAGTAACAGCAGGAGCCAGGAAATTATGATGATCCCATGGGAAGAGGAAGGGGAAGGCACTCCAAAGAGGAGGATAATAGGACACTGTTTCTATCAAGATGGAAATGCAAGAAATGGCTGGGGAGTCTACAACTAGGGGAGTGGAAGGAACTGTAATACACAGGAAGAAGTAGACTGTCGAGATTAGTAACAATAGGAAACATGAAAAATCCACAAGGAAATGTATCAATTTGTGAATGTAAAAATACATATGCAATGTAGATATGTGGTGTGTGCATGTAGCCACAGGCTATCTAACAAACCCCCAGTTCCATGCATGGGAAACCTTCCTTCCACTTGTTGATCAGGGTATCAAAGAGGCTCCTGAAACAATACAGACCATTGCCATTGCCCGTGGTTGCCCCCAGAACTTAAAAGGAAGACCCTGTTGTCAAAGACTCCATGTACTTCAGAGACAACAGTTGGGAGAATTGAGCTGAAACTGCACATGGAATCCTCTTCCCTGAGGAATCCCTCTGACAGTATGGGAAGCTGCCAAGGGAGAACAGTCACCAGTCCATTGCATCTATGAAGCAAAATACCCCGAATGCTGCAATAGTGACATTTTCATCTTGGAGTTAGCTGATAGCTCTTTCCTTGGACTTGAGGCTCAGCCAGTAGAAGGGAATTTGTGCAAGTTCCAGTGACTGGAAGCCTTATAGACCACAGAAGTGAACCTACTGCTTCCAGTTTCCTATATCAAAATAATTTCTTACTATTTTATGAATACTATCCCCATACCCAGAGATCAGTGTGATTCTCACCACTCATTAAATAATCTTTTTACAACATATGGGGATGGTTACAGAGATCTGCAAGTGCTCAAAATGCAAAGAACATGTAACTATGGAGTATCCAGTCCCAGATGATACATCTAGAATGCCACCCCTACGCCAAAGGATCAGGAAACATCACAGAGATGGGGTGGAAAAAAATGTAAGATCCAGAGGTCTAGGACACCTCCTACTACATAGTGTATTCTAGACATTAAAGAAATAGTTCACCCATGAAATCTCAACAGTATGGTTTCATAAAGAAGACCTGAATAATGACAATACCAGTTGACATGTCAATGTGGATATGAGAAATTTTACAAAATCCCACCTCCAGATGAAGAAGTACAGGCAACCAATCACTGATTGAAAGAGAATCACTTTTCTCCAAAGATGAGCTCCCTGATAGCTTATCCAATCCCATGTGGTCATCCCTAAATACATGTACAAATGAGTACCACTAATGGAGTCTGTAAATGTGTGTGTGTGTGTGTGTGTGTGTGTGTACATCTGTGTATGTATGCTCATATGTAACCATAGCTCAATAAGAGACCAGGAAATTGAGAAGGCATAGGAAAGGGACCTGCAAGAGTTGGAGAGAGGGTACGGAGAGACAGGAATGATGTAATTACAGTAATCTTATATGAAAATTTCCAAAATGTAATTTTAAAAAGGTACAGGCAGTTGAGGATGCTGTCTCCAGCTAAAGGAAAATCTGCCACACAGATTAATAATGTTTATATCTTAGAGCCTGCAGTGATCTGACTCTCTCAGTCCAAATCTGCTCTCAAGACAGATCTCCTATTGGTCCAGTGCTAAGTGGGTGACTTCTTTTATATCATGAAGGGCTTCAACAACTACCACTTTCTTGTTTGTGATTTTAAATTAATTAATGCATCCTTTCTGACCAAACTACATTTTCAACTGTTTTCAGAAAAATTCTGTTAACCGGATCTGAGAAGCAGTATATACCAATATGCATAGATAACAATTATGATAAAAAGTTGCTTGATCAATAAAGTCTAAGAATAGTCTGAAAACTGATGGCCTCACAGGCCTCCATTTTGAAATACATCCTCAATGGAGAGTTATCATTCTTCTTGTCTATAAATGGAAGTCATTCAGTTTCTGTATGCGTGAACTTAATTATGTGCTTTCACTATGTCAGTACACTTGCACTTTCTAAAAATCACAAGTGACATTTTGATAACGAACAAAATTTAATTGGAAGTTATAGAAAAATAACTTGCTCATAATCTGAAGCATGTGAGATAACATTCTGAATATGCAGATGTTGCTTTGCAGTATTTTCCCATGAACATGAATTATAATCCATGTAAATCCACAAGTAATTTGCAAACCAGGAGAGGTTCATGGAAAGTTTTTTCAAAACTTAATTAATATTCTTAGATATTATGTTCACTATATTTGTGGCATGTAATTTTTAAAGAGTTACTGATGTGTTTTTTTTTATGAAAATAGTAAAACATTATTTTATATTATGTAGTTAAACATACAAAAGAGAACACAATCAAAAATGTGTTTCACATTAAGATACTCTAAAACACCAATGAAATATATAATAATATACTTTGTTATGAATTCTCTATCAAATATCCCCCATATTGTCTTTTTGAAACAGGGTCTCCCTGTAGCCTCAGCTGGCCTGGAACTCACTATGTAGACCAGACTGGCCTCAAACTCACAGAGATCCATCTGCCTC
>NW_008332088.1:1842121-1853199 GCF_000622305.1 Nannospalax galili
TAAAAAAATTATTTATTTCACAAACCAATGATTAGAAGAGGCATTTCATTACAACAGCATTGACATATTCAAGAGCAATTTCCAGAGCTAAGATGCTTCCCCTTCAAAATTGGCTGCAAATTTTTAGGTTTACAGTTGATTTAATAGAGTTATACAATATTGTACTCAGTATAAACCCTATAAGACATAAAATTAAATGAGGTTTTAACCTTTAAAAAAGATCTCCATTTCACTGGGCATGGTGGTGCACACCTTTAATCCCAGCACTAGGGAGGCAGAGGCAGGAGGATCTCTGTGAGTTGAGGCCAGCCTGGTCTCCATAACGAATCCAGGCCAGCTGGGGCTAAAGGTAGACCCTGTCTCAAAAAGACCCCCCCCCAAATAAGATCTCCATTTCATTATTAAAATACACATTTTCATACAGAAAAATTCATTTTAATGCAATGAACACTTAGATGTTTGCACATGCATTTCTAATCTCTATATATCTGATTATTACTGGTCACAGTCGGTTGTCATGGTGCAGTGACCACAAACCAAGCCTAGTGGGCTTGGGGACCCCGACAAATAGAAATCAAGACACTGAAGATGCAGAGGTTTATGTGTCAGTGCATGATAATTGTGAACCAAACAAAGCTTATATAGGAATCAGATCTGGAGTAACCAAGGAATAACTAAGGATACATAACTAAACAGAAAGTAACCAGTGAATAACCAAGGATACAGTACGTTACTACCAAGAATACATTACCTCACCATCTGAAACTCACATGATACTTACAGTATCCAAGATTCAGCTGCAAAATATCTATAATATCTTAGACATAAGGTGTACTGTTTATGATTACTCTTAGCAACTACTATAAATCATTATTTCTACCTAGAAACCAAGCTATCAGTGCTGAGAAACTCCAGTGCCCATAAGCTGAAACAGAACTCTTTGGTTATGTTTCCAAGACTGCCAATTAATCAGGGAAGCATAGCCTGTCAACTCCGACCACAGAAGCAAACAGCAGGGAAACTCCCAGGGTGGAAGCAGTCTTTGTCCAATGCTTAAGTCAAGGCAAGCTGCCACAACCTAATGCAGCAATGGCTGTACTCATAATAGTAACAGCTCCCAACATTTCCCCCTTTCTTATTTATTATAACCACAGAATAAAGACCGTGCCTGTCTTAGGGTGTCTTCTGCAAAAGCAAAGCCTCACCTGTCATCAGCACCCAGCTTCAAAGCAGCTACACCCTGTCTTAGGTTGACTTTCTCCCAGAAGATCTTATCCGTCATTGACTACCAGCCATGGGGAAGGAGCATGAACGATAGCCTTGACAAGCCACAAGAATATAACATATCTGGTATCCTCTGCCAAGCTTCAGGTCTTCAGGTCAAACTGAATTTTGATCAGGCCTAAACAGTCAGTTACTTTCTGAGATCCTTGGCACCTAAGCATGGATATAAAGTCATCAGGTAGATTTCAACGATAATGTTTTTCACAAAGACTAATTAATAAGGAGCAAATTTTTATGCTTTGAAGAATTATTTTTTTTAATTTTAAAACATTTTTAAAAATTTGATAACCACATGATTAGAAGAAGCAATTCACTACAGCTTTAACATATTCAGTAACACACTCCAGAGCAAGGGAGCAAAGATACATCTCTTTCAAAAGTGGCCATAAATTATTAGGTTCACAGTTGAATTATTACAGTTATACAATGATGAACTCAGTATAGACCATGTAAGACATAAAATAGAATGAGTTTTTACCCTTTAAAGAAGATCTCCCTTTCATTTTAAAATATGCTCTTTTCTACATTTTAAATGCTACTAACACTTAGATGTTTGTACATATGTCTTTAATCTCTATGTATCTGATTATTACTAGTCACAGTCAGTTATACCAGATCCTTAGTACCTGAGTATGAATATAAAGTCATCAGGTAGATTTCACTGTTAATGTTTATCATCTCTACTATTTAACATGAAGTAAATTTTTATGCTTCCTCCTCAAATATGTTTTTTTAATTTGTTGATTTTTATTTAGTGTATATCGTACAGAACATCCCACACAATCTTATTCATCTATACACCCACTTCCCAAATGGCACCCTCCCATAGCCTTTCCCCACTCACACAATGGAGCCCATATACTCTGTCATTGCTGTTACTGTCCACTGTGTTGTCGATACCCCCAGCCATTCCCCAGTGCTTGTCTGTCTGCTGAATCTAGTCAGCCTATCTAGAGATCCTTGCTTTAGGAAGATCAGCTGTTCCTCATCTAGTAGCAATCAGTTGTCAATATTCCTTTAGATAAGATTGGGGTCTGCTGTTCATTTTCCCAGTTCTATGCTGGGTTACTGTCTGGGAGTCTTCTGGGCCACCCTGGACAACAACTCAAAAGAAGGTATCTCCTATCTGACATTGTTTCTTGTTATGTAGCCTTTAGCTATACATATGGACTCTTAAAAAAGTATATTGACCCCTATTAATCTTTGTTTATACTCTCCTTTTGGGTGTTTAAGACCCTACAATTGGCCCAGATAAATCAATTTATTTTTACTCTTAAGGTCATTTCAGGATCTGTTCCTCAAGGGTAACATGGGCTTGGGAGAAGCCCCTGGCTCCTTTCTTTTACCAGTTCTGTCTATGTGAAGATAAGTCAAAGGTCCTGCTTGGAAGCATGGAGGAAATGATTCCTCTCTGTTGACACTCCTCTTTGTAGACTGGACACTGGTTCAAGTCCATCTGGTGGGGTCTCCGTGGTCTCCTTGACTGCTTCACGGCCTTTTGGTTAAGATCAAGTGAAGTGTCTGTTCTTATCAGTTTAATTGTTTAAAATTATTATTATTATTATTATTATTATTATTTTATGTGTGAGTGTATTGCCTGCATATATGTAGGTGCATCCATTTCATGTAATGCCCACAGAGGTCAGAAGAGAGCATCAGATCCCCTGGAATTGGAGTTACAGATGGTGGTTAGTCATCATGTGGGTGCTGGATACCAAACCCTGGTCCTCTGCAAGAGCAGCCAGTGTTCTTGACTGCTAAGCCATCTCTCCAGCCTCACCCCCCATCATGTATAGTTTATATGTACAGTCTATATACACAGGTTTACCTGAAAGTGTTTCATATTAAAATAATATTTTTTATAATAAAATAATCATCAATCTTCACAAAAATACTGTGCCTTGAAGATAAAAAAGATTGGTGTATATTTGAATTCTTATTGAAATAAAAGAAGAAAGTAATTTATAGTTTGACATGAATATCATTTTAGAAGCTAGTGAGATGACTCAGTGGATAAAGGCACTTGAGGCCACCCCTGATTATCTGATTTTTATCCCTGGGACTCACATCGTAAAAGGAGAGAAGTGACCCCTCCCCACACATTGTCCCCTGACCTGTAATGCACACTGTGGCATGGATGACCCCTCATACATAGACACACACAAATAAAATTTTAAATGTAATAAAGCATTAAAATAAAAATAATAAAAATAAATTTTAAAAATCAAAGAATAAATTACGATTAAAAAACATTTAACTTGATAACTATAAATCAAGTACTAACTTTTCTCTCCAAAATTAGAAGATATAAATAATGCCTAGCTAATATAAGAAAAAAACAGAGGGAATTTTATTATGACAAATTACACATACAATATCTGTATAGATGAAGGCTACATAACAAGAAACAGTGCCAGACAGGAGAAATCTTCTTTTGAGTTGATGGCCAGGGCAGTCCAAGAGACTCCCAAAATAACACAGACTATTGCCACAGTCCTTGATTGCCTTCCAGACTTGAAGGTAAGACTCTATTGCTGAAGAGAGAATGTACTTTGGACACAGGATTTGAAGCAATGGAACTGGGACTGACCTGGAAGCTACTTCCCCTAAAGGATAGCTCTCAGCTTTGGAGAGCATTATGTAAGCTGTTAAGGAAGAACTTTAGTTGATGGTCCAACCCCGGATTTAAGGTCTAATAACCACCTCAAATCTCAATGACTAACACAGCAAATAATATTGGTGCAATAGTGACACTTTTATATTGGGGGTAATGAACAGCTACCTAATTGGACTTCAAATCCACTCAATAGGACTTAAAACCCATGTGTGGTACTGTAAATCTAGCCAAATGCACATTGCTAGAGGGGTCACAGATCTTAGAGAAAAACCCAAGGCTGTCACATCCCTAGACAAATGTAATTTCTTACTAGGTGCAAAACATGGGTCCTTATATTAACAGAGAAGTATCTCATTCACCATTCATCAAAGAAGCTTCTTTTTTAATTTTTTAAAAAAATTTTGCTTTTTAAAATATATTTTATTTATTATTTTAATTTTATGTGTATGTGTGTTATGCCTGCATGTAGGTAAGTCCACCCATGCCATGTAATGCCTGTGCAGGACAGAGGAGCTCTCGGATCCCCTAGAACTGGAGTTATGGACAGTTGTTAGCTGCTATGTTGGTGCTGGGATTCAAACCTGGGTCTTCTGTGAAGAACAACCAGTTGTTCTTAACCACTGAGCTATCTCTTCAGCCCCCAAAGATGTTTCTTTTGACACAGATGGAGATTATTACAGTTGCACAACTTGTCACACAGAGAGTGTGTATGAATTGCCCAAGGCTAAGTGGCACATCTACAATTCAACCTCTACACCTAAGGCTCATGAAACATAAAACAAGGAGTCGAGAATACTAATGCATCTCTCAGCTCTCATCATTGAAGCTCCCTCATGCAACAGAGGATCAGGAACACAAAAGGTCACAGATGGCGAAAGCATAGAGAATAAAACTCTATAAAGTGTGGGTCCTTGGACTGGACTCCTATAATAAACTTCACCCACCCAGGGCTCAGGGACCACTGTGGAAGAGGGGGTAGAAAGATTGTAAGACTCATGGGAGAAGGTGCATGACATATGGAAACAGAGTCCTACAGGCTCTTGGGAACTTGTTCATACAGCAATTGTGTTAGCATGCGAGGACCCATACAAACTCAAGTAGACAAACCCCAGCACAGAACGGTGGAAATGAATCACAGGCCCCAATCTTAGTCAAAGAATTATTGGCAGCTGATTGGTTCTGGGTGAAGAAGAGCTGATCTTCTTAAAGAGGGGGGGACCCTAGATAGGCTGACTAGACCTCAGTGGATGAACTTGTACTGAAGGATGTCTGGGGACCCTAACGACACAATAGGCCTTAACACAAATGCCCAAATATATGAATTCCAATGTGGGGTTTAGGGGAAGTTGCCAATAGGAAAGGGGGTATAAAGATGATTGAGACATTCTGTATGAAATACACAAAAATTCAATAAAAATTTATACACACAAAAAGACAAACATTTCTTAGTCCTACCTTTATAGATCTGGACAAACTGTTCTGTATAGTACAAAAAACAGAAAGTACAAACTTGAGGCCCCTCTCATTATTAAGTTGTCATAAGTTCTACATGAAAATTGTGTACATGGAATTTCCAAAATAATCTAGAAAATCTATGAGTATTAGTACAAGATTCTTGTATGTCTAGTTGTTGAGCGAACGTTTAAATATTCCTGCATTGGGGTTAGAGAGATGGCTCAGGGGTTTAGAGCACTGGCTGCACTGACAGAGGGCTGGGATTTGATTCCCAGAACCCACATGGTGACTAACAACTGTTCTTAACTGCAGGTCCAGGGGATCCAACACCGTTTTCTGACCTCCATGGGCACTAACATGGTTGTATTTATACGCATGCAGGCAATACAGTTATGTACACAAAATAAAAATAGTAAATAAAATATTTTTTTAAATATTTAAGAAGGAGAAGAAAACGTTTTCTTCCCTCTGTGGACAGCACGGTTTGTTGCAGCCATTCACTTTGGCTTTCCGGACTTCCCTTTATTGTGTTCCATATAGTGCTCCTTGTCATTATCTGACACGATACTCTGAGGCTGTAAACATGTAATATATGTTGGTGCTGTGCTCAATTCATCCAAAGTGTCTTTGCTTTGGTATTCAACAGGTTCTATTTGCCTCACAGAATAAAGTGACCAGTGAAGATGTATTATAGAGACATAACATTTCTTACCATTTCATAGTCCCTTATTTGCTAATAGGATTTCAGGTTTTTGTTTTATGTGAAGTAGTTCATATAGATGAAAGGGATTTTTTAAGCAGGTGGGGTTTTACTGACCTGTTGAAAACAGTAGTTCTGTCGACAAAAGCACTTATAGTTGTTCACAACAAGGAGAAATACAGTAAGGTTTACAGCCAAACATTGGGACAGAGAACGAAACTACCTTACAGCCAAGCTTCTGCCTGACTTTATAAACATTCCATGACAAAATGATAAAATAATTCATGCAGTGAACAAGAGTATGATTCTAATTTAAATGACAGCATATGTTTTTGTGTAGCGAAACTCTCAAGAAAATTATTTCAGAAATTGAAATGCAGTGATAATTTATCTACAATACATCATGGTCCTCATGCACAACCTGTAATCTATAAACTTCAGTCATACAGTATTTTAAGAAATTTAGTCGTAAAGAGCTAGTTCTAATTTTAAAATTGTTATCGAGGGACCTTGAGAAATGGCTCAGTAATTAAGAGCATTGAATGCTCTTGCAGAGGACCTGGGTTTGATTCTCACAATCCACATGGTGGCTATCAACTATCCGTAACTCCAGTTCCAAGGGATCCAATGCCATCTTCTGACCTCCACAGACATTGCATGACATAGGTGCTCTTACATACATGCAGGCAATATGTTCATATACATACATAATGCATAAAAATATTTTCAAAAATGATCATTGAATTCTTGAGAGCTTCACACCGTGAAATTTGATAATATTCAGAACCCCGTCCCCATCTGTACCTCTTCCACCCCCACCTGATTTCATGTTCTCTATGTTTTTAAGGACTATCAAGCTAATTTGTGTCCCCAAATGTCCCCCATCCACTGGGGTCTGGTCATCCTGCCCAATAGTCCCACTCTTAAAGGAAACTGGCTTTTCCTCCCAGCAGCTGTCAGCTGCCAATAGCTCCTCAGCTAGGATTGGCGCTCCTTAGCCAATTCACCCACTCTGTGCAGAGAATTTAGTTTAAATAGGTCTTGTAGTTCTTTGTCTTTATCTATGTGTGATTTGAATTAATGAAAAATCATCAAATGAAACTGTACATAGTATTCTGACAAACTCAAGTTCTATTTAATTAAGAAAATAACATCAAAACTAATAGAATTCATTCTGTTGACAGGGAAATGGACTATTGCAGGTAGAAATAAAAGATTTTAAGACATGGTCTGAGGAGCTAGTGATAGCAATATTAGCACATACAAGCACTGACAACTTGATATGTTATCTTGGATAAAGAGAGTATGTTCTTCCACAGAAAACACGAAAATAATCATTTCCACATCAATGGCCAGCCGCACACTTGCCTTTGCATGCTGCATTAGTCCTAACGTCATTCTTTTCCATCTAAGAGACATACTTGATCTCAACTGTAAATTCTATTTCTGAATTCTTAGACACTTCACTTGAGATAGAAAGTGTTTAAGGAGTTGTGGCCTATTATTCTTTCTACATTACAAAAAGTTCCCTCTTGCAACTCCAAGTATGTTTTAGCCTCTCCTTAAGACTTTTAAGATACTTTATCTCTCCAATGACTACTGACCCATAGCCTAGTAACATTTATGGGCCTTGGTAACCTTAGGTAAAGAAAACCTCGTTCTTTTTACCAGTTGGATCTCCAGCCACAGGAACAGAGGTCACTCCTCACAGATCTATCCAAAGCTTTTGGTATATTGTGAGTCAGAGTGCAGAGTCTCTAGGTTTTAGAATCCGGCTTTTCTGTCTTGAAATAACAGTCTACTGGCAGTCCTACGCATTCAGGGTAGACATTATTTAATCTTACATTCTAATAATAAATGTCTTGCTCTAAACAAGTAAATTATATTATATTAATGTTGGTACTATAAAAACACACTAAATTTATAATAAAGTCATATTTTGACAACTGACTCATTATAACATAATATATCTGATATAAACAATATAACATCCCGTAGGATTTACAATCTTTTCTCTCCTGCCAGAATGTAATATTACTTGAAAAGTTAAGCATAATTTCTTTCATTAATGAATATGGATTGAGAGACTATTATTTCATAAGCTAAGAAACGAAGTTACTGAACAATAATAGGAATTTGATTTCAATGCTTTGAGGTATATTCCAGAACCCAAATAAAATTAACACAACTTTTCTAATTATAGACTGTACAAAGAACATATTGAAGAAGATCATTTGCTTTCTTCTTGACTCTGTTAAGTATTTGCATGTCAATCAATGAGACTGAGATGCTCTGAAAAGTTTTATTAGCAACTGTGCCTCATTTTAGCCTTATTAATACTTTTGTTTCATTTTATAACTTCTGGAGTAAATAGTAATTAAAATTGAGCTACTATTTATACTAAAGAATTAATGAATGTTTATGGTGTGGATAAATACGATTATTTTGCCAATCATTGTCTTTCCAGAATAAACAAATTTTTTCTGTATTAACCCAAAGCAACAATTTGGCTTTTGTACTTTAAAAAAAATTATGTATGCTGGGCGTGGTGGCACACACCTTTAATCCCAGCACTCGGGAGGCAGAGGCAACCTGATCTCTGTGAGTTCGAGGCCAGCCTGGTCTCCATTAGTGAATCGAGGCCAGCTGGGGTTACAGGGAGACCTTGTCTCAAAAATACCAAAAAAAAAATTATATGTACAAGTGTGTTTGTGTGTGTGTGTGTGTGTGTGAATGTGTATATAATATGCACACGTGTGCACATCTGTGCCACAGGGCATGTGTGAAGTTGTTGTGTTACATTATTCCTGGAGAAATATGAACACATTTACTCACCACAGAAAAGGAACCCAGGACAGACCAAGGTAACAATGGTGAACCAAGGACAGGAATATAGGGAATTACTTTGAGGATGACAGAAGGCAGCTGCATCTCCCAAAGACCACCTCGACATGAGTGATGACATTCTAAACCTGGATCCCTGGTGGTCTCTGCACCACATGCAGACAGCTTGATAAGTCTGCTTGTATTCTCTCCCCAGCAGTCTGTAATGCTCATACAACCTTGGGCATGGCAGGAATTTGTGAATCCAGCAAGTTTCAGGGGGTTTCTAAGGCTTGTGAGTTTATTTCTTGAGTCCTAACTAATATCATTTTAGAACTTCCTGAGTCTTAACAAGCTTCCCTGGGTGGATGGAACATTTTAATTTGGAGGAAATTGTGATACAATAGGAAGTCAGAGGACAACCTCCCAGTGTTGGTCCTGGACTTGCACCATTGTTAAAGTCAGGGTCTCTTGCTATTTGACACTGTTTATGTTACAAGATGTGGCTTGTGAGCTTCTGGAGATGCTCTTGTGTCTGTCTCCCATCTCACTGTGGGAGCGCATACTGTCTGTAGACACTTGCTAGATTATACATCCATACTGCTTATAGACACATACTATCACATGCAACATCTTCCCAGCCTTAATTTGGCTTTTGGGTCAACATTATAAAAGTATTTTTTTGTATTTCATATTTATTACTTCTATTTTAGTTTATGTGTATGAGTATATTGCCTGTGTGTATGTAAGTGTGCCAGAATCATGCAATGCTTGTAGAGCTCAGAAGTAGGCATCGGATCCCCTGGAACTGGAGTTACAGATTGTTGTTAGTTGTAATGTGGGTCCTAGGAACCAACCTGAGTCCTCTGCAAGAGCAGACAGTGCTCTTAAAAGCTGAGCCTTCTTTCCAGCCCCTAAAAGTAATTTAAATAAGAGATATAGTAAGAATGAAGGCCGTTACCAATCTAAATTATTTGTAAAAATTTAATTGCATTAAATTAATTTAATTATCATAATTAAATTAATTGCCATAATTATTATCATATGCTTTTATTATTTTCTAAACCAGTTGTTAAAAACACAGAAAATTGTTTCTCTTCCTGTAATGAGAAATGGTTAAACGGTGCTGACTATGAAACATTACCCATGCAGAGCTTTAAATATGGACAAATTAGGAGGCTGGAAAGATGCTTCATTGGTTTAAAACAGTAGTTTCTACTGCAAAGGACCTGAGTTCTGTTTACAACATGCACATGGTAACTAACAACTGCCTGTAACTCCAGTTCCAAGGGATCCGATGCCCTTTTCTGGTCTCTTAGGTATTACATTCACATGGTGCACTTGCATACAAGCAGGTAAAACACTCATACACATAAACTGAAATTTAGAAATGAACAAATTATATATATGTTGTTAGCCTTAGCCTTTAACAGCTGCGCTACCCCTCCAGCCCACAAATTATATTTTAAAACAAAAGTAATGGTTATATACAAAAGGGTCCTATAATCTATGTAGTTCATTATATTAATTTTCAACATCTTTGGAAGTATGATTCAGCAGTGAGACTAGCCTGTGTCTCGTTCATAGTTTCTATATAAATTGAACTCCTCAGTGACAGTTAATACTTAAACTTACTAGTTAACATGTGAATTATACTTGCTGCAATACAACAAAATTTAGAAATTCTAAATGTTGTTCACAGGTCACTAAGAGGAAAAGGCCTTTTGAAATATATTGTCATCCAACATATCTACATGTGGATTAGAAAAGAAACTTACATCACTTCACTTCTGAAGTTTATTTTATTTGACTGCATAATACACTGCTTTTAATTATCTTTTTTTGCCTTTTATTTTTATCTTATGTTGATGCATACATTGGAAGTATGTATGCAAGTGAGCCTGTGACATGGAGGACAGAAGAAACATCAGAGTCCCTGGAACTGGAGTCACAGACAGTTGTTAGATGTCTTGTGGGTGCTGGGATTCAAACCTGTATCTTCGGCAAGAACAGCCAGTGCTCTTCACCACGGAACCATCTCTTCAGTTCCACTGACTTTATTTTTAAATTAAAATTATTTCAACTTTTTTTTGTTTATTAGAAGAAGCATTTCATTACAACAGCATTAACCTATTCAATAACATTTTTCTGAGCTAGGGTACATCTCTTTCAAAATTGGCTGTATATTTTTAGGTTTAC
>NW_008332088.1:1854156-1854625 GCF_000622305.1 Nannospalax galili
TCCCTGGGAACTAATCGACCTAGGAGGGCAAGGAGCAAAAAGTGTCCTTTGTGTTCCTCTGACCAAATTAGTATAGATCTCAAGGTATGTCTGTTAAACATCCAAGAAGTTTAGTTCCACCATCCTGGCATTTTTAATTACTGTGTGTCATGCAGATAAGTCTTGGGTAACGACCAGTTGGTCTTGAATAAACCATATCTAGAGATATTTTTCTTGGCTATTATGTATAATTTGTCAGTAGATTGTAGGAATAATATGGTTCCCTCTGGTTTTCGTGACTAGCTAGGCATTGTTTCTCTCTTGTATCATCTCACCACCCCTCTATCATGGTTTTCGCACTTAAGGTGCCCTGATTTCCCCCCGTTCTTCCTTACAAATACCCTTCCTCCTATGATCCTACTTCTGTTGAGCTTCTTCTTTCTCCTTATCCCCTAGGTTCCTCATATACCCTTCCCTCCCCCCTCCCTTA
>NW_008332088.1:1856998-1857798 GCF_000622305.1 Nannospalax galili
ATGGGAGGTCCTTCCATCTTCTGATGTCTTCCTCAATCTCTTTCTTTAAAAATTTAAAAATTTCATTGTAGAGCTCGTTAATGTCTTTGGTCAGGTTTTTTCCAAGATATATATATTTTTTTGTGGCTATTGTGAATGGGAGGGTTTCCCTGTGCTCTTTCTCTGACTGCTTGTCATTGGTATATAGAAAGGCTATAGACTTTTGTAGGTTAATTTTGTAACCTGCCACTTTACTGAATGTGTTAATAATTTCTAGGAGTTTGTGCGTGAAACTTTTGGTGTCCTTTAGATATAATATCATATCATCTGAAAAAAAGGATAATTTGAGCTCTTCTTTTCCAATTATGACTCCTTTGATTTCCTTCTCTTGTCTTATTGCTCTTGCAAGAGTTTCAAGTACTATGTTAAAGAGAAGTGGGGATAGTGGACAGCCTTGTCTGTTCCTGATTTCAATGGGAATGCTTCCAGTTCTTCTCCATTTAGAATGATGTTGGCTGTGGGTTTGTTATATATGGCTTTAATTATGTTGAGGTATGTTCCCTCCAGTCCAATTCTCTCTAGGACTTTAAACATAAAAGCATGTTGAATTTTGTCAAAGGCCTTCTCTGCATCTATTGAGATGACCATGTGGTTCTTGTCGTTGAGCCCATTTATGTGATTTATGACGTTTATTGACTTACGTATATTGAACCATCCATGCATCTCTGGAATAAAGTCAACTTGATCATGGTGGATGGTCCTTTCGATGTGTGTCTGTATGCAGTTTGCAAGTATTTTATTGAGAATTTTTGCATCTATGT
>NW_008332088.1:1859235-1859635 GCF_000622305.1 Nannospalax galili
ACTTTTCAAGTGTGTTGAGTGGCACTGTTACGTCCTTTATTTGTGTTCTTTCCGATTTTTTGATGTAGGCACTTAGAGCTATAGTTTACGTTCTTGCTATAGCTGTACTTTTACACGGTTATACCCTCATTGGAATTCTTTCTGCAACCCCTTGGGTATAGTCATTCCTTTCTTCAGCTCTTTGTATTGCTCCCAGAACTCTCTGAATGGCTGGTTTTGTGGACAAGAATTCCTTCAGCCTATTTATGTCATGGAAGATTTTTCTTTCCCCTTCAACTATAATAGACATTTTGGCTGGATATAGTAATCTGGGTTGGCATCTGTGGTCATTTAACACTGGGAATACTTTGGTACAGGCTCTTCTGGCTTTCATAGTTTGCATTGAAAAGTCAGCTGTGAT
>NW_008332088.1:1860976-1861876 GCF_000622305.1 Nannospalax galili
AGCTGCGCTATAGACTTACCCCAAGAGGCCTGAGGATAGTAGTGCAGGCTAGGAGAGTTAGCCGGTGTTGCAGGCCCAGGGAAGCAGAGCGAGGTGAGGGCAGGGCCAGGACCAGAAGTGGTGCTCCTGGAGCCCAAGAAAGGGACTGAGTTTCTCTGGGTGAGAAGGGTCAGGAAGCAGTATTGGTTCCCCAGGTGTCTGGGGCCCCAAGACTAGGAATGGCACAGGGCCCAAACTTGGAGTAGAGAACAGCGGGGGAGATGGAAGGGTGAGTGCAGCTGGGGGAGTCAAGGCGCAGAGGCCTGCATGGTAGACTTACCCCAAGAGAGGCCTGAGGGCAGGAGAGTGGGCCAGGAGAATTAGCCAGTGGTGCAGGTCCGGGAAGCAGGGAGAGGTGAGGGCGGGGCCAGGTCCCACGGAAGCAGTGCTCCTGGAGCCCAAGGAAGGCACCAAGCTGGCCTGGGCGAAAAGGATCAGGAAGCAGCACCAGTTCCCCAGGTGCCTGGGGACCCAAGACCAGGAATGGCGCAGGGCCCAAACCAGGAGCAGAGAACAGCGGGGAGATGGAAGGGCCAATGAGGCTGGGGGAGTCAAGGCACCTATTTCAACTTTTTAAATCTTCTAATTCTTCCTTTATATCTTCTATTTGCTGTTTTAAATACTTAGTAATGTTATTTTAAATTTGTATTTGTTCTTTTAATGATTAAAATATTTAAAGTTATAGATATTTTTCTGACTAAATGTGTGCTTATATTTCACACATTTATTTTTTATTTAACTAAGCTACAGTTATCCAGTGAGATTTGTATATATATATATTTGATTCCATATATGACGTTATTGAAGAAGAAACATTATTTTCTTTTTTCTTGGTCTCTATTTGTCTTACTGAGTTAAGTT
>NW_008332088.1:1861904-1874245 GCF_000622305.1 Nannospalax galili
TAAAAAGAGTTTTGAATACTTAGTCGAATAAGTAACCAGTGGAATTAAGTGTGATGGAAGAGAGCATGCCAACCATAGCCAGCCCATGCTTAGAGATTGATTACTGATTTAATAAGTAAGAAGGAACCAATGTATCTTTTAGAAATTATCTTCAATCATGATTTACCATTAGACAGCATTCTAATGCAATTATCACATTCTATCTCAAATTCTATGTGGTAGAAGAATGAGGGACATTCCAACACTGTGATTTCAGCTATTGTTATGTTTGTTATTCTATTGTCTACAGATAGAAGAAATTATAGGCAAAGTAGGGTTTCACTCTCTAAACAAGTTTTACAGCAAAACAGTCACATAGTGAAGTTGCATTTTATTGGCCTAAAAGTCTATTCATCTACAATTATCATCAAGGGGAGGACACTGTTCATCCAGCAGTGAGGATCCACCTTCTTCCCAAGATGTACTCCAGCTCCTTTGTCAACTGTAGTAGATTAATTATAAGTTGATATGACTACCTTTCCTTAGAATCTTTCTTGACATTGACTTGATGTTAGTAATCAATGAATAGTCAAATGTGAATTTGTACAATTATAAGAGACTGCTAGTGTTATTGCTTGGTATTTAGAGCATTTGTATATTATTTAACTGCATATAGCATGACCTTTTATTGTAGCAGGGATGATACCTAGAAAAATAAGAACCTTGCACTGTGGTACTTTCTATATAGCTTTAGAACCTCACCAGGGAGAATGCTACCTGTTAATGTCTCATAACTCTGACCAATCTTAACATCACATACGCATTAGTGTATATTTTTTAATATTCATTTTATTATGATACCTAGGAGAAATAAAAGTGATTTGGTCTACAGTGAATAACCTTATCCATATATTCACTGAAGCCCTTGTTTATGAAGTTCTCAACTCAGTATTTCAAAACTTTTATAGCCTGGGACTCTAGCTGTTTAAGATCAACAAAAACTCACATTTCAAACTGTAGATGCAGGGTTCCACTACTTTATGTGCTATTGTTATGCTCCATTTGCATCTGTTTTTCCACAAAAAGATAACAAACTCATCAAGATCTCATAGCATGCCTGGCTTTTCCATTCATTAACCTCTTTAACTGAATATAAATGATTGCACCCAGGGCATACATAAGTTGTGCATCAGACAAATTATACCTAGACAGGAATGGAAGATAGTGAAAATGTGTTTTTCCCATTTAAAACAAACAAACAAACAAACAAATAAAAATCATTCCAATAATAAAACAAGTAAAAAAATGTGTGCTACACCATTGTTGTTGAAATGAGACAGGATGGTATTTCTTTGTTTGGACAATGTGCAGTCATAATGTCATGCATACAAGAAGAGTATAAGGCTACTTGTAAACAGAAGGTAGAGAGTTAACCAGTGTTTTTCTCTTTATTCTTCTCTTCTTCCTCCTTCCCTCTATCCCTCTCTCTTCTTTCTTTCTTTCTTTCTTTCTTTATTTATTTCCTCTTTCTTTCTTTCTTCTTTTCTTTCTTTCTTTCTTCTTTCCTTTCATTGTGTGACTCTATTCCTTGGGAGATGTGAGCAAAGTCTCATCAGCCCAGATAGAGAACCAATGACAGACCAAAGTAAGGATATCACCAAAGTCCCACTTGGTTAAGCAAGGAGTTGTATTGGGGTTACTTATAGGAATGGGGTAAAGGGTTACTTACAGGAGCAAAAATGACACAAAGGGAGCTGTATCATCAAAAGCCCAACTAGCATGTATGACAGCTCTCCAGTGCAGGAAACCCATAGTGCTCTACAGGAAGCTAGGCTAGTTGGAGAGCATCTTTTCTAGGTAGTTCATTTGGGCTAAGCCTCTTCTAGACAGCTCAACTGGTCTCTACCTCTTCAAGGCAAGCTTGGCTTGTCTGAGAGTGTCTTTCAGCAGGCTTTATGGCTTACATATGCTTGAAGAGGGAGGGGCCTAGTGAATCTGGTCAGCTTCAGGGACCTCCTGATACAATGGAATAGTTTACTTTTATTTAGAACATCCTCTTGTTTACCTCCCTTTAAAAAAATCCCATTGGTTACTGAACTTCCCTCCGAGATTCAATGTTTTATCACAGAGGAAATTGCTACATGGCACCATCCATTGTTACTTCCACCTTCCTTCCCTCCTTCCCTCTTTGCCTTTCATTAATTAATTTTTAATGAATCCTGCATTCTCCATCCAATGAGAATCTCCATCTTCTCAGGTATCTTAACACAGGTTTCTGGGTATATCTAATATGGCAGCTAACCACAATCAGAAGGTGATGACACCTATAGTTACACGCTTTAGTAATCTTCTGAAAAGAGATGTACAAATCCAAGAAACATATCCAAGAAAATTTAAACTGAATTATCTCTATGTGATGAAATATGATAATGTGGTTGTACAGTTTAAGGAATTTCTCAAAGCAGATCATATTTCATCACATACAGCAGGAGGGAGGAAGAAGCATTCGAGGAGACAGGAATGCTGGGCATCAAATTCATAGTTAACAGTAGAGGGCCATACTAGTGCTCAGCCCACTTTCTCCACTCATACAGTTGGGATCCCCTGCACAGGATCCTGTTTTCCAGGCCAACCTAATCTAGACAATGGTTCATTGAGGCTCCCTTCTCAGGGGATTATAGATCGTGTCAAGTTGATAAATAAAACAAACCATCATATTGCACAAAACTAAAATGTACTGCCTGGTCTTGCTAAATAAAAAATGCATGTCCCTATCTAGATCTTACAAGAGTCCGCACTTGCTTGGAATGTTAGACTTACAAATGTGATCCACTGCACTAGCTTATCTCCATATCAATTCTGAACTACTGTTTTGATATGAGATTTCCTGTTATAAGTAGAATGTGTACTTCTTGACACACTGACACCTATATCTAATTTATTCCTCTTCATATTTTCTCCAAACAATATTTACTCTTTTGTCATCTGTCATCTTCTAAAATTTAACTTCTGTAGCTCACCAGTGAATTCTGTTGCTGCTGCACGCTCACTGTAGAATCTCTACTACTCTACTATGTATGACAGTGCCCGGGACACGGTAAATATTTGTTACATAAAAATAAACAATAAGACAAACCACTGCACAAAATAAACTACTAGGAATTTACAAATAAGAATGGCTGTTAATAAAAATAGAGACTGATAAATGAAAAACATATCGAATATAACTTCCAAAGCCTGAAAACAAAATGCAAAAAACAAATATTTACATAATACAACGATAGATGCTGGAGGAAAAGAGAAATTTATTCAGAGAAAATAAAGGGGATATTTCCAAGATATAATGATCAGTAGAGTCTGATTCTTTAGAAAGTATAGAAAATTCATATAAACTAAAAGCACAGGAACCAGAGACATCAGAAAATGTAAGGTGCTTCCCTTGGGGTGAGAAAGCCTGATCACTCATTTGCTATATTGCTGAAAAATTTAGCAACTCTAGGCAATCCCTTCATATATTATTAGAGCTCACAGCTAAGAACAACTCATTTAAACCCCGGACTATGAAAAATGGAGTGGAGGAGAGGCCAGGTGAAGACCGAGGAAGTAAAAGGAGAGAATGACGGCCAGACTCACAATCTCCTGGCTCTGTGATTACAGGTAAGGTTGTGCCATGTCAGAAAGCATGCTTTCTGTTTTTATTTTGAGGAAAGTATAGATAATGCATTACTCTAATAAATAAAACTTCTGATAAATGAATTTTAGGAAACAAAGTTCCAAAAAGAAAGAGAAAAAGAGACAGAGAAAGAGAAAGGAAAATGGAGGAAAAGAAGGAAGGGAGGGAGGGACGGAGGGGGGGGACGGAGGGAGGGAGGGAGAGAAAAGGAAGAGAAAAAAGAAAGAAAGAAAGAAAAAGAAAGAAAGAAAGAAAAAGAAAAAGAGAGAGAAAGAAGAAAGGAAAGAAGGAAGGAAGTTCCATCTCAAAGCAAAGACAGGCAAAGCAGAATAAGTAAATATCATTTTGTTAAGCGTTTACTTATTTTTATATCAGTGAGGATTGTCTATGTATGCACACATAAAGGACAGTGTCTTGGATAATTATTAGAGAACTAAAATATGTTAGCACTTCAGAAGCATCAAAGCATGCTTGTGGAACAGGAAGCTGTCAAAGGGATCTCAGGCTCTTAATTTCTGATCTTCAGGATCATTCCATGCCCTCCTGTTCCTCCTAGTCTGCATTAATATCTCTTTCTTTTACAGTAATTTTCACATGTAATTTATTCCTCCATTAAAGTTGTCATTTAATACATTTGTTGAAATGTACTCTAAGCTCTCTTACTCATGGCACCAAGAGAGTGAAAAAGACAGTCAGCTTCAGCTTTCATGAAGCACCATTCTGACAGAAGAATACCTAATGCCCCACTTCATTCAACTGACCATCAGCCTACAGCAACACACAAAATGTATGCAAGCAAGAATTTGAATTCTGCTTCATTCAAACCATCATCCATCATGAGGTTCATTATGAAAGTAGTGAACATTATAGTAATCAGTGAAACAGATCACTTATAATTATCAAATAACAACCACATGGCAATGAAGGCCTGGCATAAGATGAGACTAGACAGGCTAAACAGAACACAGAGGATGAACTCACACCAAGGGATGCCTGGGAAACAAATGACTCAATAGGCCTTAACATATATGACAGAATGCATGGAATCCTGTGTGTGATCTATGGGAGGGTGCAGTTAGGGAAGGGGGTCTAAATATGATTAAGTTGTATGAAATGCAAAAATTCAATAAAGGTATACATTAGAAAAGATTGCCTTATCCTTTGGGATCAAAATCAACATTTTAAATCTCAAAAGAAAAACAATGTGACTATATTGTTACTTTCCTGTATCATACCTTTGATAGAAACAGAATATACTCATGACTTTTAGTTAAAAAAATGAAATTGGAGTTAAGAATGGTGTCTCCCACTGCTTTCTCTATTCTGTCAGCAACTGTTGCTATGAGTTATGCTTTTTTATGTCTGTGCTCCTCTGTGTATGTGTGTGTGTGTGTGCGTGTTGTGAGCATGTATGTGTGAGAGAGAGACTTCAATGTCCCACTTCCTACCTCAGACAGTGTCTATGCATTCTGAGAATCAAATTATATTATACATGTTCTTTTGTTCTTAATGTATTCACCATTTATGTATTATATACATAGCTATATAATACTAAACTACAGGTGAATAACCTGCCAGATCTAAATGAGATCCAATTATTTGATTCCTATTTTCCCCCATTTCTTTATAGCTAGACTGTAGCTTGAGCCTCTTTCTGTCCACTCACAAAATGCGCTAAGCTTTGATGTTGCAGCAGGGGGTGTTACACATTTGGAGACAAATATGCTAAGAAAACCACCATAGAAAATTCAAACACTTCACTTTGCTTAGGAAAGCTATTTGCTCAGCATAACTACTCAAAATATCATCACAGATAACTGCTGTTTCCACTTTAAAACGTTTTCCTCTCCCAGTCCTTGAAGCTGTGGGATTTTGTTTTCTTGTGTAAGGAGAGCTGTCTGGCACTGGTGAACATGAGATTTCAAAAAACAACTTTCATATAGGATTATATCAAGTCAAAAGTTCTCACTTTTAAGTGTTTATAGATGCTTCAAAATCCTCTTAAATATTAAATACTAATATGAATTTCAAAGCAAATTTTTAAAAATTGTGTATACACACCAGCACATGCACTAAAATCTAATGCTTCCAGTTTAATTTTTCTTTGTGGGAAACCAACTTAATAATCCACTGATATTACTGATTATACTCTATTAAAAGGGAGTTATGCTTAACAACACACACACACACACACACACACATTAATTTGTTATGTCACACTCTTCCAGGTGAAACATAGACAGATGGCAACTTGCTTCGCATAGGAAACCAACAACAGACCAAATTAAGGATACAACCAAAGCCCAACTTGGCAAAACAATGTTTTTGGGGGGTTACTTTCAGGAATATGGGTGATGAGGTTACTCATGAGTAGAAATGACTAAAAGACAGTTGCATCATCAAAACTGCAAACCTGCATGGGTGGAGTTCATGAAAACAAGAAACCCAGAGCACACTGCACAACCAACGTTCAGGCAGCTCACCAGGACTGAATGCATTTCAAGCAGGTAGGCTGTTCTGAGCCCTTTTCCATGAATATAGCTGGTCTCTGAAAAGTCAGCTTCGCTCATCTGCCTGTTCAGGAAGCTTTGCTTTTCTAACAGCGTCCAGGCAGCTTGTCTTGTCTGAGAGTGTCTCCCTGCAGTCCTTCCTGCTTATATAATCCTGGAGTGGGAGTGGTCCAGAGCATCTGGTCCGTTTCAGGGACTTTGATGGTCCTGAGTTCTTCCTTGGTTTCAAAGAGCCTCCCTTTATAGCATCCTGAGTTTTCATGAGATTCCTTCTAGGATGAACTCTCATCTTTGAGGATATTGCTAACCAATGTAATTCCAGTGAAAGATTTTAGAGAGAAGAAGCCTAAGAGCATAAGGGTAGAAAATGAGGCCTGTCCACCTGTCATTTTATACAAATTAACTCTGACTTCTGTATGTACTAAATATAAATACAAATGCACTAGAAAATTAAGAAAAGTCACACACAAATACTGAGAATATTAAAAATAAATTTTATCTCTGATATTTTAAGTAAATTGAAGCCATCTGAAAATATTTACTTGAGACTATATGAGAAAGGCTGATAAGCAATTACTCTAATAGAAACTAAGAGAAAAGGGCAATTAATCTAGCTTTTAATTTTAAAGCTTGAAATTCACATTTAAATCTGGTCATAAATTGTGGGTATGTGATAGTGCACACTCATGCTCGTATGTTTGTGTGTGTGTGCACGCATGTGTGTGTGGTGTGGAGTGTGTGTGTGTTTGTGTGCATTCGTAGGATTTATTGTAAACAGGGTTTAAAATGATAATCTGCCTGTTCAGGAAGTTTTGCTTGTCTAACCAACTCCAGGCAGCTTGTCTTCTCTGAGAATATCTCCCGGAAGTCCTTCCTGCTTATATAATCCCACTCCTAGTTTAGGACCTATTGGCATCCCAGAGCTTCTAGGAGAGGGAGATTGGGTTTTCTTTAAAGAAAGGGAAAGGAAGAAAAATTATTTTATTCTGTTGACAACAGCCAGATTCATGAAATTTTGAGACTGAGCTGTCAATTCCACTGATAATTCTCTAAGTGCCAAGCTGTTTTTGAATGTGCTGAGCTACTTTACATCTCCACCAGTAAGAGCAAGGGCCTCCTTTTCTCCATGTGCTGACAGTTTCCCTTTATAATGTTGAAGTCTCACCACTATTGCCATTGTGTTAACTGTGAAATGATATATCTGTTTACCCAATACACAATAATGTTGAATGATACCCATGTGATTATCAAGCATGTCTATTCAAGTCCTTTGTCCATTTTTAAAATGAGTTGCCTGTTGATTGTTGAACAGCTTATTGTTTGTCCTAGATTAAAATCCTAATTAAATATTTAGTTAATTAACGTGACATTCTTTTGCCTATCTTGTGCTCTACCTTTCCACTATTTCAACTTCCTAAGTTTGAAGATTGTTTTTAATAATAATAGTCAAACCTCCTTATTGATTTTCCCTTTCGATGTCTAAGCATATGTCATGCATCTGAATGTTAATCTTTTATAAAACTTTTATTTATTATTTTTATGTGTATGAGTGTATTGCCTGCATGTGTGTAAGTGCACCTGTGTTGTTCAGTGCCCACAGATGTCAGAAGGAGGCATCAGATCCCCTGGAACTGGAGCAATGAATGGCTGTTAGCTACCATGTGGTGCTGGGAATCAAACCCTGTCCTCTGCATGAGTGGTCAGTGCTCTTAACCACTAAGCCATCTCTCCAGCCCTTTGAATATTAATCTCAATGGTCAACTTGATGGAACGTAAGTGTCACCACTGAAACAAACTTCTGGGCATGTCTGTGAAGAAGTTTTTAGGTTAGGTTGACTCATCCTAAATATGGATGGCAACATATTATAGCCCATAGTTTCAAGTGAATAAAAATGTTAAGGCGAGCTGAGCATCAGGATGCCTCACTGTTTCTGGACTGCAAGTGTGATGGATCGGCTGTTTTGGAATCCTGCTCTGATGACTTTCCTGCTACAGTGCTCTATGTTCTCAAACTTTGACTCCAAATAAACTCTTCCTATAGTTGCTTTTGTTGAATGTTTTATCACAGCAAGGAGGAAAGTAATTAATATAGAAATATTCTTACCGTACATTGAGTCTTAAATTTGTTATGTTTGTCTATTTCTGCATACATGCCTGTGCAGTTAAGTCAGTTCCTAAAGGACAGCAGCTTTGTAGTAACTTTTGAAATGGAAAATTATGAGTTCTACCAAAATATTTGTTATTTTCAAGACTCTTTCGGCTGTTATAGGTACTTAAAATACCACTTGAATATTTTCTCTTCTTTGGGGAAAATCAGCTCTTCCAAAAATTTACACATGATGCACATTTACTTTTTGTTTTCCGGAATTTATGTTTAGAAAAGAGATATTTATTTTACCAAAGGTCCTAGGTTGTGTGATCAGTTTTTGCTTCAAAGTTTATTGTTTTTCTTCAGTTTTTGACTGCAGTGTAATTAATGGGTCTCTTATTTAACTTGCTTGGATTTCACTGAGGTTCTTAAACATACAATTTCTGTCTGTTATCAAATTTGGTAAATTTGACTTATTGTTGATTCAGTTTCTTTTTCTGTTCCTTTCTTCTCTGTCACAGATTTTCAAACTCTTGCCCAGTTTGATGGACTCACAAGCCTCTAAGACTGATCACTTTTCTCTATTGGTTTCCATCACCTCAGAGGTGGTGTTTATGATGTGCCAGCCTTTGGTTTGCTAGTTCTTCCTTCTGTGTATTATGTTTATGGTTTGGTCCTACTAGTTACTTTATGCTGTTTAACTTTTCAACTCCAGAATTCCTTTTAGGTTTCCTTTTTCATTTGTTTTCCATATTTTATTAGTTATTTGAGAATTGCATACAAAATATTTGAACACATTCATATCACCTCCCACAAGTCCTCTAAGATCCAACTCCACTGTCCCTTCCCACCCAATTTTGTGCAGTCTTTAATTTTCTGAAACTCATCATGTCGAGTTTTGCTGTCCACATACTCTTAGGGCATCCTCTGGAGCATGGTCTAACTACCAGGGGCATACCCTTAAAGAAAACTCAATCGCCCTCTCCTAGAAGCTCTGGATTGCCAATAGGTCCTAATCTAGGGGTGGGCCATTACACCTAATCCCTCATCCATGCTGGGACTTTGTCTGGCTTGAACTGGAACAGGTCTCGTGTATGTTGTTGCAAGTGCTGTGAATTCATATATGCATTTGCGTGTTGCGTCCTAACACACTGCTTTTTTTTAATAGCCTGTCTAGTCACATGTTCTTGGCCCAAATAGTGGTGGCTGATATGAGTTGCATCTTGTGAAATAGGCCTTAAACCCATCCAGAAAGTGATTTGTTACCTCTGGAAATATCTTATTAGGCTGATCATTATTTTAGTTTCCAGAGTTCAGCACTGGATAAGAGTGACGATGAATTTTCTCCTCCAGTTGTGTGCATAACACATTTTAGCACTATGAAAGTTAGCTAGTAGGGATGACGCTTCAAGGTCAGTACAATCTTGATTTCTCCATGTACTAGGACTCAAGTATGTGGTGTCTTCAACCATAGGACTTCCTATCAAGTTATGAAGAGTAACCAAGAGCATTGACAATAGCCAGTAATGTTTGCAGGATCTATGAGGTCCCCCTGAACAACAGTTCTGGAAGAGGGAACCCATTCCTGGTACTGGAATTGTTGCCCTGTGGTGTCTAGTAAGGGAACCCCCACATTATAGGGTAACCCTATACTCTTTCTGTCTCTATATATACATATATATTATCATATATCATATATATGTATTCCTATAGTAGTAGTAAATTTCATATGTACTTTTCAAAAGGTCTTTAGCATTAGTTACCCCCCTCTGTACACTCTTTACACTCATTCCCCACTCTATTTAACCGTTCCTGTTTTATCATTACTCTTTAATCCTTTATACTGCTGTGTTCCATTGTCCCTCCCTTGAGTTCTCCCCTTATGGCCCCTCATTAATTTCCTGTTCTATATGGGTATTGCAAATGAAGCATATATAGTGAAAAAGTCAACATTAAAATAACATATACTATAAAACATGCTTTTATGCTTCTTAAGTATTTTTCCCTTTGTTGACATTTTAATTTGTTGTATTATTCCTGTTCTCTCTTATGATCCTTAAACTTTCTTAGATAATTTAAATTAGATGGTCTACACTCAGTCCTTAGATGTGGTTGCTATTTATCTTTACTGTTTCTTTGAAATGGGCTGTATTTTCCTGTTCCTTTTTATGTTTTGTGATTATTTCTGTTTAATATTTTATAAAATATTATATCCCAACTCTGGAAATTAAATCGCCCCCAGTTTTTAGCCATATTTCCAAACCATTTAGCAGATTGGATTCTTTCTTGTAAGTTTAAAGTATCTCTTAACTCTTACCAGGAAAGCTGCCTCATGTAGCAAATGGAGATTAACTAAGTGGTTCACAATTGAGCAATGTGCAGAGAATGGGAAACTGCAGAGTATTTATCCCTGAAGAGGCCTCCTATGTCAAACATGTACCTCACAAGTCTCAGTGACCTTTGAAAAAAAGGGACTAGAAGACGGTCGGAGCCAGAGGTGGTGGGTTACTTCAAGGAAACAGTGTCTCCAGACAACTGGGTAGTTACTTATATTAAATCACAGCAATGGTGACAGCATTCACAAGACCTATGGAAGCTCAAACCAGACAACAGCATAGCAAAGATAGGGGAAGGTGGCTAAGAAGGCCCAACCATAGCTGGGGAACTATTAGCTGCCCATAGCTCCTGGAAAGGGGATAATCTTCTTCACCCTTGAAGAACAGTGTGACTCTGGGTACATTCAAGCTCCAGAGCAAGGATCCACACTGACAGGTATTTGCATATACAAATTACAAATTTCACTCAAGAGGCCAATTTACACACACACACACACACACACACACACACACACACACACACATATATATATATATATATAGAGAGAGAGAGAGAGAGGAGTATTGAGTATAGAGTATATGAGGTTGAACGGGGTAGTAAAGGGGCTACAAATAAGGGATAGAAAGTCTAAATATGAACAAAATATATTGTATGAAATTTGCAAAATTTCAATAAAAAAATCACATAAGGGGATGAAATAACTGGGTATATGAAATAATCCGTATTATTAAAACTTGTTTCCCTATCGTGACTTCACGGGGATACCCCCTAACACCGAGGTTGTAGGCGTCTTCGTTCTGTGGTAGAAATGGATTTTGCATCACAGGAGAACTGTGGAGCTTTGTGTTCATACCTGCAGACTGGAGTTGGACTGGAAGAATTCTTGTCATTCCAGAGAGAGTTCTGGGCATGTTTAATATATACTTCTATGCCCAATAACACAGTTGTTAATCATTCACTTTGCGATGGGATTTTTCTCAATGTTTTCTTCAATGCTACAATTTTTTTTTTAGCTTTCCAGAATTCTGACAATGTTAGTTCTGACATTCCTTGTTTGTCAGTGACTCTCCAGTACAGATAACTTTAGGAAGGATGCTGTCAAGAAAGCCCATTTGCTTATGTCACTCTCCTAATTATATATACATTGTTTGTGCATGCGTGTGTGTCTGTGTGTCTGTGACTGTGCCTGTGGCTGTGGCTGTGTAGGTGTGTGCATGTCATAGTAAACGTGTGGACAGAGGACGACTTGTGCAAATCAGTTTTCTCTTTCTAACATGAGGATCCCAGGAATAAAACTTAGGTCAGCAGCAAGAGCTTTTACCCATTGAGCTATCACACTGGCCCTTAATTAACTTTCTAAACATTAAAACTACAAATTGTTAAACCAATGTAAAAGAGAAAATTTCTACATGGGTCCAGATTGTCTAGGTAATGAGCAATGATAGGTATCCTGTTTGATTTTTGTTTTTTTTTAAATTATTATTTAATAACCATATAACTAGAAAAAGCATTTCATTACAACAGCACTGACATATTCAATAACAATTTCTAGAGCTAAGATGCATCTCTTTCAAAATTGGCTGTAAATTTTTAGGTTTACAGTTGAATTAACACAGTTATACAATACTGTACTCTGTATAACCCCTATAAGACATAAAATTATATGAGTTTTTAAAATAGATATACATTTCATTACTAAAATACAGTTTAAAATACATTATAAAATACAGTTTTATACAGAAAAATTCATACA
>NW_008332088.1:1874388-1877593 GCF_000622305.1 Nannospalax galili
CTTCTGGTGAATCTAGTCAGCCTATCTAGAGGTCTTTGTTTTAGGAGGGTCAGCTGTTCCTCATCTAGCGGTAATCAGTTGTTAATATTCCTTTGCATAAGTTTGGGGTCTGCTGTTCATTTTCCCAGTTCTATGCTGGGTTCCCATCTGTCAGCTGACAATCAGTAACTCCAGTTCCAGGGGATCCAATGCCCTCTTCTGGCCTCCACAGGCATTGCAAGCACAGGTGCATTTACATGGATACAGGAAAACGTTCATACACATAAAATAAAATAAAACAAAAAGAATGTTTTCCTACATCCATGTAAATGCACCTGTGCTTGCAATGCCTGTGGAGGCCAGAAGAGGGCATTGGATCCCCTGGAACAGGAGTTACTGATTGTCAGCTGACATGTGAGCCCTGGAACCAAATCCTGATCCTCTGCAAGGGCAGCCAGTGTTCTTAACCACTGCACCAGGTCTCCAGGCCCATAATTTTATTTTATTAAAAAGACATAAACCAAATTAAATCACAAATAAATGGCAGCAAATTGAAATGACTAATAATTCTGAGACAAACAATTGGAATACACTATTCCAGCATATAAATGAGACATAAATTGCTATTTGATTCTAATTTTATTAACCTATTTTTAGAAATTTGAAAAATGATTTTCGTATGTGTATATAAATATGGAGAATTGGCTGTGCATTGTTTGTGTGTGTGTGTGTGTACAAATGTTTTAAACATTCTTTAGATGTATGTATCAGCTAGCTATGGTTTTCTAGCAAATCATTTCAAATCTTATTCATCAGCTGGGTCACTTTTCTGAGCTGTACTGATCACTTGCTTAATGATTGTCTGAAAGCTGACTAAAGTAACAGGAATTGGTTTTTTAATCACTCATCATGCGAAACTGTAATAATGGAGTCACATTTTTGCTAAAATCAGAACTCTGACAGGCAAATGTAAAATTACAGTAAAAGACATAAAGATAAAGATCTAGATGGAGTTCAAAATTTTTTCAATGCCAGCGCATCACATTGCCATTTTTGCCTATATGAGTTTGGGAAATTGTACAGATCTCCTTTGAATTCAATTTTATTCTAACTTTAGTGTTTATGTCAGGTCAGGGCACTACCCCTTGATAAGAAGATGATGACATTAAAGCTAATCAATTCCACTGTGTGTTCTAAGATTTTGCATACAGAAAAAATAAATTGCATTACAGTGACACTTGAAATTTTTGGACAAGCGTGTGAACACTTTACCAATCTCTAAATTAGTAAACATTTGCTTAGCATATAATACAAACCCGAAAGTGATTTTTCCCTGTGACCTGTTATTCCTGATGTAGATATGGAAAAGACACTATTATTTTCTAGTAATATACTTTTAAATGTGCATATCACTATCATAAAGTGAGTGTGAATCTAAAAAGTGAATAATATCTTGTAGAAGTAAAAATCAACTCTTCTGGGCCATGTTGGCAGTTGGAGTACTCAATAACAAGGAAAATAAGCAAAATATATTATTAAAACCTGAAAATAATGGACGATCCTCTCGATCTGGAATACTGATATATTTTAAGCCTATTAAGTGTGTCCCTGTTTCTTTGTCTTCTACATAATTCAAATGATTTAATGTCTGTATTTTCTGAATATTCTTCCTAATCTACATGGTTTAAAATATATCCCAATACTTTATATGAGAAAAATGGTCATTGAGAAGCCAATTAAAATCACTGATGCTCTGTCTTACTGAATGCCAACTACCAGATGTTTACACAGCTAAACTTCCCCAGAGGAAGTATATAATAAGTACTAGTATATAATCTACAATGCCTGGATATGTTTGGAAAGAACTTTAAACTTCATTGTAAATTATGAGTAAAAAAAGCCAAGAAGATATGACATTTTACTTGATTCTTTTCAACAATATCCATGGATTAAATGTATACCAGAAAGAGAAATTGCTTTGTCAAACTGGATTCATATGTATCTGGTTGATAATAGTCCTCAAAAATCATTCACACTCATTGGATATTTAATGAGCATGTGAGAAACTTTCTGTAGAATATTCCCATGTACAACAGTTTCTTTGTACCATCCACAGTGCTTACATGCCTTTCCTTAAGGTACTGGCAGTTCAGTTTCTTCATGTTATGCAACACTTGAAGTGTCAGAAAACTGCAATAAATCTTATTTTAATTGTGTGGCGATAGAAAACATTCTAAAAGTATTTGACTGTGAAGCTAGTCTCCATTAATGAGAATGGCAGCATCATTTCCTTCCTGTGGTGAATGCTCAGCTTTTCCCTACTCCAGTGTACTGAGGTACTGTACATCTTCCCAGCTGTGTATAATGCCTCACGCTGGTGATCTGGATAAAATGCACATACTGCTTTCTTATTCTTTAGTATGCTGTACAGCACCCTGTACAGCACCCCCAAAATAGACGCTATCTCTGTGGATCCAAAGAATCTTGTGAATCATACACCCACCTCCCACACCAAACTGACCATTGCATACCATAATAAAACTACATCAGTGACCCACTTTGTCATATGAATTTACTGGTGCAATGACAGAATACATTTATAGATTAATATGCAGAATTATCCACTTTTGATTTCTGTGACTTTGAATAAGTGATGAAAGTATGAAACACTACAATCTACTAGAAGAGTTAAAAAATATCACTATTGGCTCTGCTTCCCTGGGCCGGCAGGACCCGTAGGCCTCTCTCCAACCCACAGGCCTCTCTCCAGGACCCACCCAGCTCCTCACTGCAGGCCTCAGGAGCCCATGGGGCGGCTTCCCACCCCCATCTCCCTTTGCATCTCTGTGTGGCATGGCCACCAGCTACCCTAGACCAGCATCTTTCCTGGGCCCGGCTCCCAGGCCAATCCAATTCCCAAAATCCTGAGGACAAAATCTTTCCTGGAGAGATCCAGACCTTAGGAGAAATGCTGAGAGCATCTGATCCTCATCTGACTTGGACCTCTGTGGGAACTCCTGAAGACAAAAGCAATCTGGCCACTCCAATATAAAATCAAAAGAGAACCGGAACCTTAGAAAAACCAGTTTTTCATGCCCAAAAAGTAAACCATAAAGACACACCAAAAAAAGCAGAACTAAACTTGAAGGCTGGAGTCTCACACAAGAATCAGAAACTAAAAAAGAAATCCACATATCAAAATCACAGAGAAAAAATTAAAATGTTT
>NW_008332088.1:1878516-1879707 GCF_000622305.1 Nannospalax galili
CCTAATTGAGGCTCCCTCAACCCAGGTGTGTCAAGTTGATACTAAAGCTATCCAGCACACGTACTAAGAAAAAAGCATTCGTTGCAATTCTAATATCTGACAAAACAGACTTTAAACTAAAAATAATCAGAAGAGATAAAGAGGGCCACTTCATTCTGATTAAAGGAACAATAAATCAGGAAGATATTACAATCGTGAACATATATTCACGAAACTCTAGTTCACTCAACTTCATAAAAACAATACTACAGGACTTTAAGACCCAGATTAATCCCAACTCATTAATAGTAGGGGATTCAGTACCCCACTGTCTCCATTAGACAGGTCAACAAGGCAGAGTGTTACCAGAGAGACATCTGGTAACAATGTTACCAGAGTTAAACAATACCATAAATCAAATGGCCCTAGCAGACATCTACCAAGTATTCCACCCAAGCACCAAAGGACATACTTTCTACTCAGCACCCCATGGAACCTTCTCCAAAATCAATCGTATACTGGGTCACAAAACAAACCTCAACAAATACAAAAAGATTGAAATAATTCCATGGATTCTCTCAGACCACAATGCAAGGAAGCTTACAATCAACACCAGAAGCTTCTCCAAATTGACCATATACTGGGGCACAAAACAAACCTCAAGAAATACAAAAAGATTGAAATAATTCCATGGATTCTCTCAGACCACAATGCAAGGAAGCTTACAATCAACACCAGAAGAAGCCCTAATCACCACATGAAGACATGGAGATTAAACAACACACTTCTGAATGATGAATGAGTGAAAAGGGAAATTAAGAAAGAATTAAAAGTATTCCTGGAACTAAATGAAAGGACAATACAACACAACAAAACCTCTGGGACACATTGAACAATATATTCTAAAATGAAATGGAGATCTTTTTTAAAGGTTAAAAACTCATTCAATATTATGTCTTACAGGGTTTATACTGAGTTCAATATTGTATAACTGTATTAATTCAACTGTGAACCTAAACCCTGCAGACAAGAAGAAATAACAAACTATCAGGAAAGAAATTAATGAATTGAAACAAAGCAAACAATACAAAGAATCAATAATTCCACTAGCTGGTTCTTTGAAAAAATAAACAAGATTGACAGACTGCTAGCACAGTTAACCAAAAGAAAGAAAGAGCACCTCCAAATCAACAAAATCAGAGATGAAAGGGG
>NW_008332088.1:1879802-1881192 GCF_000622305.1 Nannospalax galili
ATTCCTAAAATCAAAGCCACCACCAAAACTAAACCAAGAAGAGATTAACAGCTTAAACAGACCCACAACACAAAAAGAGATTGAAAAAATAATACAAAACCTCCCAACTAAAAAAATCCCAAGACCAGATGAATTTACAGCAAAATGCTACATCCAAAAATTCTACATTTAAAGGAGATCTACATCCTACTCTACTTAATTTATTTAAAAAAATAGAAATGGAGGGAGAACTTCCAAAACCAGAATCACTCTAATACCAAAGCCAGGTAAAGATGCAACCAAAAAAGAAAACTATAGACCCATATCCTTAATGAACATAGATGCAAAAATTCTCAACAAGATACTTCTAAACCACATACAGGGACACATCAAAAAGATCATCCACCAGGTTCAAGTCTGCTTTATCCCAGAGATTCAGGGATGGTTCATATATGTAACTCAATAAACACCATAAATCATATAAGTCGGCTCAAAGACAAGAAGCACATGGTCATCTCAATAGAGGCAGGGAAGGCTTTTGACAAAATTCAACATGCATTTATGTTTATAGTCCTAGAGAGAATTGGACTGAAGGGAAAATACCTCAAACAATTAAAGCCATATATAACAAATCCACAGGCAACATCATTCTAAATGGAGAAAAACTAGAAGCATTTCCATTGAAATCAGGACCACCCAATGCTGTCCACTATCTCCACTTGTCTTTAACATAGTACCTGAAACTCTTGCAAAAGCACTAAGACACAAGCAGGAAATTAAAGTAGTAATAATTGGAAAACAGGAGATAAAATTATCTCTTTTTGTAGATGATATGATATTATATCTAAGAGACACCAAAAATTCCACCCAAAAACTCTTAGAAATTACTAACACGTTCAGTAAAGTGCCAGGTTACAAAATTAACCTACAAAAGTCTGTAGCCTTTCTTTATACCAATAACAAGCAATCAGAGAAAGAGCACATGGAAATACTCCCCTTCACAAAAGTTGCAAAATAAATAAAATATCTCAGAATAAACCTCACCAAAGATATTAAAGAGCTCTACAATGAAAATTTTAAATCTTTAAAGAAAGAAACTAAAGAAGACATCAGAAGATGGAAGGACCTCCCATGCTCATGGATTGGAAGAATAAATATTGTGAAAATGACCATCGTACCAAAAGTCATATATAGATTCAATGCAATGCCAATCAAAATCCCCATGACATTTTTCACAGAATTGGAAAAAACTATCCTAAGATTAATATGAAAGCACAAAAGACCTCAGATAGCCAAAACAACCCTGAGCACTAAGAGCAATGCCGGGGTGATTACTCTATCAGATTTCAAGCTGTATTACAGAGCTAAAGTCATAAAAACAACATGGTACTGGCAAAAAAAATGAAAACCC
>NW_008332088.1:1882392-1891896 GCF_000622305.1 Nannospalax galili
ATATGTTCTCCCTCATATGTGGATACTAAGATCAGACTCTGATAAATAAGTATGCAAACAGACATAACTGTGGGAACCAGGACAAGGGTAAGGAAACAGTGAGGTAGAGGAAAAGACAGAATCCAAAAGAGCAGAACAGTAGAAAACAGATGTTAAAAAGGGATATATGGATAATAATGGGGTTATTTTAAGGGGAGGGGGAGGGAAGGTTATACAAGGAACAGAGGAGATAAAGGGAAAGAAGGAGCTCAAGAGAGGTGGGACTATAAGAGAAGGGTATTATTAAGGGTTTAATGGAAAAATGGGGGTATCTTATATGGGAAAACCATAATGAAGGGGTGAGACAATGTGAGAGATAAAAAATGCCTAGTTAGTTTTGAAAACCAGAGGGAACCATATTACTCCTACAACCTACTGACAAATTATACATAGCAGATCAAGAAATATATGTCTAGGTACTTCTTGGGTGTTTAACAGACATATTTGAGGTCTATAATAATTTGGTCAGAGGGACATAAAGGACACTTTTTGGTCCTTGCCCTCCTAGGTCAACTAATTCCAGGGACTATGAGCATCTCTCAAAATGTCCTGTAATGGTGGTGGGTCACCTGTCCTCTTTATCAAGGAGGCTGAGGAGACCCCAACAGATGGACTTGAACCAGTGTCCAGTTGACAAATAGGAAGGTCAACACAGATGAATCATTTCCTCCATGCTTCCAAGCGAAGCCAATCATGGTTGAGCAGGAACTTTCACTTGTCTTCACATAGGCGGAACTGGTAGCAGAAAGGAGCCAGGGGCTCCTCCCAAGCCCATGTGACCCCTGAGGAACAGATCCTCAAATGATCTTAAGAGTAAAAATAAATTGGTTTACCTGGGCCAACTGTATGGCCTTAAACACCCAAAAGGAAAGTATAACCAAAGATTAAAGGGGAGAATATAATTTCTTAAGAGCCCATATGCATAGCTAAAGACTACATAACAAGCAACAATGCCAGACAGGTGATACCTTCTTTTGAGTTTTTGACTAGGGTGGTGAAAGGGACTCCCAGACAGTAACCCAGCACAGAACTGGGAAAAAGAACAGGAGACCCCAATCTTATCTAAAAGATTATTGACAACTGATTGCTGCTAGATGAGGAACAGCTGACCCTCCTAAAACAAAGACCTCTCGATATGCTGACTAGATTCACCTGAAGGGCAAGTAGTGGGGAATGGCTGGGGGTGCCGATAACACAGCAGACAGTAGCAGGGATATCAGAGTATAAGGGCTCTCTAGTCGTGGGAGGGAGGCTGTGGGAGAGTGCCATCTGGGAAGTGGGTGTACAGTCAAATGAGATGATTTGGGATGATCTGTGTGATATACACACACAAAAAAAAATCAACAACTTTTTAAAAAATATGTTATATTTGAGGAGGAAGCATGGAAATTTACATCATGCTAATTAGTAGAGGTGATAAACAATACCATTGAAATCTACCTGATGATTTTAGAGACATACACAGGAGCCAAGGATCCAAGAGCAACTGATTATGACTAGTAATAATCAGAAACACACAGATTAGAGATGCATGCGCCAACATCAAAGTGTTAGTAGCAAAAAAAAAATGAGTCTTTCTACAAGGAACAATATATTCTAAAATGAAATACAGATCTTTTTTAAAGGTTAAAAACTCATCCAATTTTATGTCTTACAGGGCTTATACTGAGTTCAATAATATATAACTATATTAATTCAACTGTGAACTTAGAAACTTGCACCCACTTGTGAAAGAGGTGTACTGTTGCTCTGGAGTGTGTTACTGAATATGTTAAAGTTGAGTGAAAACCTTCTTCTAATCATGTAGTTGTTAAAAATTAAAAAAATATATATTGATTAAAAATAACAATAATTCTTCAAAGCATAAAATTTGCTCCTTAATAATTAGTAGATGTGCAAAACATTACCACTGAAATCTACCTATGACTTTATATCCATGTTCAGATGCCAAGGAGCTCAGAAAGTAATCGACTGTGACTAGTAATAATCAGATATATAGGGATTAGAAACGCATGTGTGTCTTAGTGTCAATTGTATTAAAATGAATTTTTCTGTATGAAACTGTGTATTTTAATAATGAAATGGAGACCTTTTTTTAAAAGGTTAAAAACCTCATTCAATTTTATGTCTTACATGCTTTATACTGAGGACAATATTATATAACTCTACTGTAAACCTAAAAATGTACAGCCAGTTTTGAAAGAGATGCATCTTAGCTCAGAAAATTTTTATTGAATATGTCAGTTCAATGCTAATGTAATGAAATGCTTATTCTAAGTTTGTGGTTATTAAATAAATAATTTTTTAAAAAATTGCTGCAATGGAATAAGCCAGTGTCTTAAAACAGGGAGTTAGGTTGCTGATTGTGCTAGTAGTTCCAATATGCAGTGTTCACTGACAGAGACAGAGACAGACAGAACAGAACTGTATGTTTGTCTACTTTGATTTTGTTTCAAATTATATAATGCTTATTCTAAGTTTGTGGTTATTAAATAAATAATTTTTTAAAAAATTGCTGCAATGGAATAAGCCAGTGTCTTAAAACAGGGAGTTAGGTTGCTGATTGTGCTAGTAGTTCCAATATGCAGTGTTCACTGACAGAGACAGAGACAGACAGAACAGAACTGTATGTTTGTCTACTTTGATTTTGTTTCAAATTATATACTCATCTTTTTGCATGAATTTATACAGAAAGTTTCTAGATAACAAAATAAACACTTAGACTGATCTTTTCTCCAATAGGAAGAACATACACTTTAATGTTCAGAATTTCGTGTCATTTGTAATGTGTAAATACTTCAGTATATTCAATTGTTTCTAAAAATAGAAAAGGCTATCTGAACTAACTATCCATTGTAAATGTACTAAAGAATTTGGAATCGCATTGGAAAGCAAGTCTTATGGCTGAGGAAGCTGACAAAATCCACCCAGGACTTCAAATCCACACAAGGAATCAAGTGGCCATCAGTCTTCAATCACAACGGATGAACATTGTATATGCAGATCATTGGTCCTCAGCTTGAACACTAGAATCTCAAAATGAAACAAAAGAATGTTTTATCCATCTTCTTGTGATCAAATTGTCTTCTGAGAGCAAAAACCCAGTCTAAAAGGTCTGCTTGCTCCCTGCCTACGTGACATCCTCTCCAACCGAAAACATCGCATGTACCATTGACTACTGTTTAAAATGCCACGTGGCACCAAGCATGGAACAGCACAGTCTCCGTGTTCAAGCAGAAAGATGACGTTGACAGCTGTTCAGACTTGCAAGTGTCATGACACTTAGAAAGAACAGTGTCTCCTCTCACAGATTTGATGATAACAAAAACGAAATTTGAAAGGGCTGCTAAGACCTTACACCCACTGAGATTACTTTTATCATGTGTATGACTGAAGTTCCCCCCCAAAGGATCAGCAAGATGTAGCAGAAATACCAATAAATTTTGGGTTAAAAGAGCTAAATTCAAGCTTCAGGTGTACTAGGCAATACTAATGAAGTCACTTTCATTCACAACCTTATTTTTTTTTACTGCAAGAAAATAAAAAGAGCACTGTTACAACAACAACAACAACAACAACAACAGCAAAAGTCACTATTGGGCCGGGCATGGTGGCCCATGCCTTTAATCCCAGCACTTGAGGCAGAGGCAGGCGGATCTCTGAGAGTTCAAGGCCAGCCTGGTCTATATAGTGAGTTCCAAGACTCACTTCCCAAAGTAATAAGCTTACAGAATTCCATGATAGGAAAGGTAAGATGTTAAAGTTAAGGTATTATATTTTTGTCAAAGATTTGGATATTTTAATATAAAAAATTTATTAATATCAGATTTATAAAAGTTTTTAAATCCTATGGTAATAATATGCACATATAAAGAATATAACATAGAAAACATTCCAGGTTGAACCCAACTAATAAATGAAAATCTTAAAAGCAACACTGAATGTGATAGAAATTCCTGAAATAGGGGCTAGATATATGGCTCAGCAGTTAAGAACACAGGCTGTTCTTGCAGATGACCCAGGTTCGTATTCTAGCATCCACATGGCAGCTAACAACTGTCTGTAACTCTAGTTCTAGGGGATCTGACAGCCTCTTCTGTCCTCCACAGGCATTGCACAACATGGAGGCACTTACCTACATGAAGGCAATACACGTATATACATAAAATAAAAATAATAAATAAAATATTAAAAAAAGAAATTCTTGAAATAGGTTAGGGGATCCAATTCCATATGAGGCATTTGGGAGATGTTAGACTAAAGCACTTACTAAAAATTTCAATATATGTATTTATTGAGTTTTTATGCATTTCATACATCTTGATCATATTTATACCCCCCCTCCATTGCACTCCCCTATGGCACCCCCACAGGATTCCATTCATTCATTCATATGTGTTAAATCCTATCAAGCCAAGTCTGTGTTTCCAGATGTCCCTTGTGACTTCATTCACTGGAGCCTGCTCATCAGCTTCTTTACTTTTCATTTAGATCTGCACCTCTGAGAAGGTCCCAGAGCTGTTTTGTCACACTGCCGGGTGGTGTTGTTTAGTTTCTGGTTTTTTTTGATAATTTAACAGATAATTTTTGTTTAACTTCTTTTTCTCTGATGATATTTGTATTTCATTGTTTCACAGTATGATCATTCTCCAGTATAGAGTAACATATTTAAGGCATTGTTATAAGAAGGAATAGGAGAATTGATAAACAATGTTCTTTTTCATAATCTTTGTAACCTCTTCATTTTTCAATGAATGGAATAACTGGGAATTTGAAGTTCTCATTTTTCCCAAGTCATTTCCACATTCTCTAAATTATGTATCTTTGTCTTAAAATATTTGTATTTTAACTGCTTTGTTTTACCTATAACCAAAACCACATGGTATAAATCTTACATGTCCATCATGTTAAAATGCACTGCATCATTTATAAATGATTATATGTATATTTTCTTTCCACAGTCTTGTTTTTGGGTTTTGATTCCTTTCCACCATCTTGATTTGAGTAAGATTTAGGGTTACTTGTGTATGTAATACATCTATAAACAGCCTCATACATTCATTCATACCCTTAGCTCTATGTTCATGAATTCCTTTCCAAGTCCCTGGCCCTTGAATTTTTAGACAAGATCCTGCTAATGTGGCAGGATCTGGACTCAAACTCACAGTGCTTCTGCCTTTATCTCAGGAATGCTGAGATTAGAAACTTCTGCCACTATACCAGTCACACAAAGTCTTTTTCTGAATAGACCATTCATGTAGTTAAATCTCATTTGGCATAATCTGGGGGAAATTATTTTTGTAATTAAACCATTTTAAAATATCATATCTGCCATCACCACAACCCAGGGAATAACAAATTCAAAGAATAAATGTTTCACTTTTTAAATTTTTTGAGACAGGGTCTTGTTATGCAGTCCAGATGAGCTTTGAATTCATGATACTCCTGCCTCAGTCTCCAGAATGAGAATTAGAGGTGTGCAGGAGTTTGATAAATCTGATTATTTTCTTAAACATAATTAGATATATAAAAACACAAATTGAGCTGTACTTTCAAATGACTTTCATGCCTAGGGCTGATGAAGCATGAAATTATATCTTCATCATTTCTTACATCTATAGATCACAAGGGTCCCTTGTATTTATGTCCCTTGTTTCTGTATCACAATGATATTTTGACTCCACCAAGCCCTCTGGTAAAATAACTCAATGATAAAACAATGTTTGTATCTTTCAAAAACCCAATATTTATGCCGGATGTTGTGGCAAGCCCCTTTAAATCCCAGACCTCAGGAGGCAGAGGCAGGTACATCTCTGTGAGATCGAGAACAACTTGTTCTACTGATGAGTTTCCCAGGCAGGCTGGGAGGATGGAGACCCTGTCAAAACAAACAAACAAGCAAACAAACATTGAAAGCCCAATATTTTTCTGATATCTTGAAGTTATTTCCCTAGAACAACTCATTCTGTGATACAAATATGGAAATCTGCATGCTTTATGCAGTCCGAATGATCAGACATGCCTAGTTACAGGGAGGGTTTCTAATCTCTGCATTATCTGATGTTAATTTTCTCTCTAGTGTTTTAGTACTTATTTCTCACTTTTAAAATTTGTATGGAATGACATTTTAAAATGATCACTTTTGACTTTGATGGTTTCTATCTCACCAACTGCAATTACCACAAATAATTCTGCTTTAAAAGGAAACATATATTGTATTTATTTAATAATATACCATGAAGTAAGAGGATTTACATAGTATCACATAACACTGCATCTACCACATGTTAACAGTCTATTAGATAATTTGGCATCCCTCTGACAAAGGTGAGAGAGCAACTTATCAGGAGAAACACTTATTTTCTTTACAGGCTCAGAGGGCTTCGCCTAGGGTGGCTTGTCCCCCTGATTGGCAGAGTATCATAGTCCCAGAAATTGTAGCCAACAGAATTCTTCCCTTTTTGGAGAACAGGAAGAAGGGAAAACACTAATCAAATTTATCTTCCAAGTAATTACATACCCTAGTGACATACTTCTGTCAAATGTGGCCTCACCTTCTACACTTATCCTACCTCATAATAGTATATTTAGATGTGAAACCACCAACAGATCAACTGATCAATTAGGTCAGACACCTTATCACTGAATTACTCAGAAATGCCCTAAGGCATGCTGAGATGTGGTTTAGTTATCTTCTAGACAGTATAAGTTCAGCAAATTGACAATGAAAGTTCATTTCCTCATGTTTAAAAAGATTATGTCTCTCTTAGCAATTGCTTATGACTGAGATATTACCTAGAATTCTAGGTGTGTAAAGTAATTTACAGAAACAATTGATAGAATCCTTCAAACTCTGTTTCTTTTGTTGATGTTGTTTTGTTCTGTTTTTTTTTTTTTCATTATTAACATTTTAAATTGAATTTGGGGACTTTAATAAAAAAAAAAAAAAGTGGTACCTATATCCCTTCCCCGATCTGAAATTGCCGGTACATCCAGTGGAGTCTGGTTAACCAACCAAGAGTCCTATCCTTGAAAAAAAACTGTCTCTCTGATTCTGGTAGCCATCAACTGACAAAAGTTCCTGAGGTTGAATGGGGTTTCCTACCCACTTCTTAATGTCTAGGCTGGGATTTTTCCTATTTCTTTTGCACAGGACTTGGAAATGTTGTCCCCATTGCTGTGATTTTATATGACTAAATGACCAGCTCTCTGGAAAACTCTCCTTGCATTCGCCCACCACCTCTGGCTCTTAAAAATCCTTCTGCTCTTTCTTCTTCAGTGATCCGTGAACCCTGGGAGGCAAAAGTTTGAATAGACGTCCTATTCAAGGAGAAGCCCTCTGCAGTCTCTTGTCCCCTGCACGTTGTCTAACTGTGGGTTTGCTGATGAAATCGGCATCTCTTGAATAATGAAACTTCTCCGGTGAGATTTGAGAGATGCATTAGTCTATGGATATAACAGTAAGTCATCAAAAGTCAGTTTAATACAATAAGAACTTGGTAGAAAACTAGTATTAGGTTCTCCCCTATGTCCTGTGTCCTGTCTAGCCTCAGATTTCTTAGCCTGATATCAGTGTCAGGTATGGGCTCCATCCTATGAAGTGGGCCTTAAATCCAATTAAAGAGTGGTTGGTTGCTCCCATAATATTTGTGCTACTATTGAACTCGCAGGCATATCTTGCCCGACCTGTTTCTGTAGTTCACACAATTCATACCTGGGCAAGGTTGATAATGTTCTTTTTTTTTTTTTTCTTCCAGTAACATGCATAGCACCTTCACAGCACTGTGAATGTTAACCAGGGGAGATGAGGCTCTGAAGTCAGCACCAGCTTGATTTCTCCCTCTTTGTTCTACAGATCATATATATATATATGATATATGATATATATATCATATATGCCGTGCCTTCAGCTATAGCATCTTACCATCAAGTTCTGGTGGGTAGTCAAGAACAGGGATAATGGCCAGTATTGTTTGTGGGTCTATGAGACCCAGGTCAACAGCTTCTAGTGAGGGGTCCATTCCTGGCCAGCTTTGGTTTTCTATTTGTTTCTATGTCCACTTTATAAGTCCTTAGATCTCAGCCACTCAGTCTCTGCAGGGTTGCTTCTCAGATGCAGAAAAGGAAAGGCACTTGCCCATTCACTCCTATGAAGTTGATTCACAAGAAAAATAACACAAGATACATGAAATTATTCATAGCAAGAAATGATAACTACAATGATGAAATCATATTTCCAGGAAAATTACTAAAAGTCTATTTTCTGAGGTATTTGTTTGAAAGGTTATTCAGATGTACTTCTCATGTTATAATTACCATTAGCAGAGTGATTCCAAGTGCAAATTGCAGCAATTAATATTCATTTTCATATTATTGATTAGGACAAAAATAATTGTTTTTAATGAGTTTAATCAGACAAAATTCATTTAGAAATAAATGACTTTTAATTAATTGGTAGCTTTACAATTAAATTATACCATAGTCAACAAAGGCATAAAAGTGTTAAGAAGAATTAAGGAACAAACAGATGAAATTTGTAAAATGTCATATTTCAGAATAATATTTATAATACTGTGTAGTTTAAGGTCTCCTACTTCTACCTGATAGACCTAGAATACAATTATTAAAGTGAATCATTAACGTTTCAAATTGAATGTCACAAAAATGTTTTAAAATATGTGGAATACAAAAATCTTAATCCCCATATTTCCTAGATGAACCCTTTTTATAGTAGAATAAAACAGAAAGATGAGCATTTGTGTTTGTCAGGGATAAAACTTGAAAAGATTGTAAAGCTGTGAACCCCTTCTTAAGACTATATGCCTCAAGTGCAGTATACCTCATGATATGCAATAAAAAGAAATTAGCCGATGTTTATATCTTAATTCTATACTTTGAAAGCCTAAATCTTGGTGTTCTTTGAAGCATTTTGCTAGAAAATGCTGAGACTTTTCATAACAGTAAATTTTTTTATTTAAATTCAAACTTGAGAATATGTTGTATTTCTTAAAGTGGTACACGGTCTCTAGAATGCTAGAAAAAATTGTTTGTCGCTGGATTGTAGAAAATAATGGTCATGAGATAATCATATTATCCAACTACATTAATAAACTAATTCAGGGGATGGAAAGATGGCTCAGTGGTTAAGAGCACTGGCTCTTCTCCCAGAGGACCTGGGTTTGGTACCCAGCACCCACATGGCAGCTAACAACTGTCCATAACTCCTGTTCCAAAGGATTTAACCCCCTCTAATGGCCTCAGGGGGCATTGCATGCATGGTTACACTTAAATACATTAAGGCAAAACATATATAAAATAAAAATAAATTTAAAAAATTAAAATTAATTAAGTACCTCATAAATAATCTCTGAATGGAGTTTAAATGCCTCAGCTTTAACTTAAATGTTAACAGGTGCTCTCAAATTCCTTTTTAAATGATTTTTTGTGACGCACATACAATTTGAT
>NW_008332088.1:1891967-1899440 GCF_000622305.1 Nannospalax galili
TACCCCATTATAGACAGACAGACAGACAGAAGATAGATAGTAGTTAGATAAATAGATAGATGATAGATAGATAGATGATTGATAGATAGATATAGATAGATATAGATAGACAGATAGATGATTGATAGATGATAATAGATGATAGATAGATAAAGGCTTATACATTTTAATTTGGGCTCCAAATATCCTTCAGTCTGTATCCATCCACTGGTTAACCTACTGAGTCCCATGCCTGATAGAGACTATCTCTGCTCTTCCCACCTGCCATCAGTTGACAAAATTTACTTTGGTTGGTTGGAGTTTCTTACCTACTTCCTATCTAAACTGGAATTTTTCCTGATTTGAGTTTGTGTAGGATGTGGGCATGCTGTCACAGTTTATATGAGTTTATATGAGTAACTGATCCACTTTCTGGAAAACTCTGTTTGCTTCTAGTCACCCATGACCTCCAGCTTTTACAATCTTTCTGCCCCATTTTCCACAATGATCCCCGAGTCTTGGGATGGAGAGAGGGATTTGATACAGATATCTTAATCAGGGATAAGGACTCTGGAGCCTCTTGTTCTCTGCACATTGGCCAGCTGTAGGTTTCGATGTTAATCACCATATTTTGCATAAGGACAGTTCTCTGGTAAGACTTGAAAGATTCATTAATCTAAGGGTATAGCAGTAAATCATTAAGAGTCAGTTTAATGTGGTAACTATTTAATAGAAAACCAGTATGAGTTTCTACCCTGTGTCGTGTGACCTGTTTAGCTTCAGATTCCTAATCTTGATATCATTGTCAGATATAGCTCCATCCTCAGAAGCAGACATTAAATACAAATAAACAGTTGTTGGTTACTTCCACAATTTTTGGACTACTATTGCACCTGTCGACATACCTTTCAGGTCAGTTGTTATTGTAGTTCACAGGATTCACAGCAGGATAAGGATGATGATTAACTTTCTCTGTCTTTAATTTCCCTGAATAGCACCTTCTAGCACTATGAATGCAAGACAGTATAGATGAGGATCTGAAGTCAGCACCAGCTGGGATTCTCTGTTTGTTTTGCAGCACATGTATGTAGCATCTTTGCAATAGGATCTTACTATTCAGTTTTGGTAGGTAACAAAGAGTGTAGGCAATGTCCAAATAGCCAGTATTTTTGAGAGTCTACGGGACCCCTATGGGACAGCTTCAAAAGAGGGAGTTCATTCATAACATTGAAGGTTTTTTGTTTTGTTTTGCTTTGTTTTTATTAGCCGATGATGTCTGGAAAGGACAATGTCCCCCTGTTATGTGGTATCTCGTTCTCTTTTTATGATGTTTATGCATATAATTTAAGAAGTTTCCATAGAGGTGGGCTCGTGTGTGTCTCGTTCTAAAGGCCTTGGTGTTGCTCATCCCCCTATTTGCCCTTCTTTGCTGTGTTCTCCCATTTCCCACCTCATTTAACCTTCCTATTCTAAAGTCCCCATTTCTCCCTTTACATTGCTGCATCCTACCACCCCTTCTCAGAAGCCTTGCCCTGACTCACCCATGGCCTAGTCTCTTGAACTCTCTGAATTTTAAAATTGTAAAATACATACCTAAAGTTTCAAAGCTATCATACAGCTATGAACGAGAATATGTGACATTTGTCTTTCTGAATCTGGGTTATCTCACACATAGTGATTGTTTCCAGATCCATCCATTTACCTAAAGTTCATTTTTAAGAGCTGAATAATATTTCCTTATTTATATTTATTATATCTTCATTATCCATTCATCAGTTGATGGAACTTTAGGTTGTTTCCAATTTGTGGCTATTATGAAAAGGGCAACAATGAGCATGGATAAACAGGCATTTCTGTAGTAGGGAATAGAGTCTTTGGGGTATACCCCCAAAAGTGGTATGGTTGAATCGTAAGAGAGATCAGTTTCAAGCTTTTTGAGGAATCTCCTCGTTGATTTTCGTGCTGACTGCACCAATTTGCATTTGCACCAGCAGTGGATAAGCTTGTCCCTTGCTCTACATCTGCACCATCATCTGTTGTTTGTTCTTTGGTTCTTTGTCATTCTGAGTGAGGCAAAGTGAAATGTCAAAGTGGTTTTAATCTGCATTTCACTTGACTACTGAAGATGTTGAACATTAAGTATTTCTCAGCCATTTTTATTTCTTCTTTAGAGAACCCCCTGTTTAGTTTGTTGCTCCACTTTTTAATTGGGTTATTTGATTTTTTGATCTCTAGTTTTTTAAGTTCTTTGTATAACACTCTGGCAGATGTCTAGTTATTAGACTTTTTCCCATTCTGTATGCTTCCTCTCACTGGAATGATGGTGTCTTTTGATGTCCAGAATCTTTTTAGTTTCATATGGTTCCATTTGTCAAGACCTAATGCCTCACTATAGGAGTCTTATTCAGAACGTCTTTTTCTGTGCCATAAGTTCCAGTGTATTCCCTAATTTCTCCCTTATCTGAGTCAGAATATTGGGTTTATGTTAGTTCCTTGATCTATTTCTAATTGAATTTTGTGCATGCTGAGACATATGGACTTAGTTTCATTTTTCTACATGCCCTTATCCTGTTTGCCCAGCACCATTCGTTGAACATGCTGTTTTTTATCCAGTGTGTATTTTTGAATCATTTGTCAAAAATCATATGACTTTAAATGTGTGGATTTAAATATGGGTCCTCAGTTCTATTACATTGATCAGCCTGTCTGTTTTTATTCCAGTACCATGCTATTTTTATGACAATACCTCTGTTGTATAATTTCAGATAAGGAATGGTAATGCCTCCAGCAGGATTTTTTATATTTTTTTATTTTTTTGATTGGCTAGAATTATATTGACCATCCTGGGTTTTTTGTTTTCCATATGAAAATAATTATTTCAATTTCTGGAAAGGATTGTGTTAGAATTTTAATGGGTCTAGCATTACATATGTAGATTGCTTCTGGTAGGATGACCATTTTCACAAAATTAATCCTCCCGATCCATGGAAATGGAAGCTTTTTTCATCTTCTAGTGTTTTCTTCAATTCTTTAATGTCTTAGAGTTTTATTGTATGGGACTTTTACTTCCATTGTTAGAATTATTCTAAGATATTTTGTGAATGTTGAGGCTTTGATGAATATAATCTTTTCCCAGATTTCTTCCTCTGTATGTTTGTTGTTGGTATACAGGAAGACTGCTGATTTGGGGAGTATTAATTTTATATCCTGCTATTTTGATGAATGTATTTATCATCTCTAGGAGTTTACTGGTGGGCTTGTTGTATATTGCTTTTATCATGTTGAAATATGTCTCCTGTATGCTTAGGTTTCTATGACTTTTACATATGAATGTTGAATTTTGTCAAAGGCGTTTTATGCATCTGATGAGATGATCATATGGTTTCTGTCCTTTTAGTCTGTATACATGGTGGATTAAATGTATTGATTTGTGTATGTTGGACCATTCCTGCATTTGAGATGAAGCCAACTTGATTATAGTGGATAATTTTTTGATGTGTTCTTGCATTCGGTTTGCAAATATTTTATTGAGAATTTTTACATCTATGTATATCTTGATATTTTTCTCTTGTTTTCTTTTTTGTTGAGTCTTTGTCGGGTTTTGATATTAGAGCAATACTGGCTTCATAGAATGAAATTGGGAGTGTTCCTTTATTTCATACCATACAAAATAATTTGAGGAGTACTGGTATTTGTTCTTCTTTGACAGTTAGGTCGAATTCTGTGCTGTATCTGGTTTGGGGCTCTTTTTAATTTGGAGATTTTTAATTACTGTAGCTTTCTCATTGGTTGTTATGGCTCTGTTTAGATTATTTACATATCTAGAAAGTCATCCATTTCTTTTAGATTTTCTAGTTCGGTGGACATAGATTTTTAAAGCATGTACTTATGATTTTTTGATCTGCCTCTGGGTCTGTTGTCATGTTTCTCTTTTCGTATATGAGTTTGTTTATTTGAGTACTCTCTTGGTTAAGTTTGCTAAAGGCTTGGCAATCCTGTTAATCATTTCAAAGAATCAGTTCTTCATTTCACTGATTCTTTGTAGCGTTTTCTTAGTTTCTGTCATAAATTATAGCCTTGATTTGCTTTATCTCTTCCCATCCACTCTTTTTTAGGTGCTGTGTACTCCTGGTTTCCAAGGTTCTCAGGAATGTCATTAACCTAATTATATTAGATGTTTCTAACTTTCTGGTGTAGGCACTTAATGGTATGAATTTTCCTCTTAGGACTGCCTTTATTGTGTTCCACAGGTTTTGGTATGTTGTGTTTTCATTTTCACCCAATTCTGGGAATTTTTTTGTTTCCCTCTTGATTTCTCTTCCACGATCCAATTTTCTTTCAGTTATGTGTTTCTCAGCTTCCAAGAATTTGTGTATTTTTTCTCATTTTTACTGTTGTTCATAACTAGTTTTATTACTTTGTGGTCAGAAAGAATACAAGCTTCGGTTTCCATAAATTTGTTGAGACCTGCTTTGCATCAAATATGTTGTAAATTTTGGAGAAAGTTCTATGAGAAGAGAGAGTATTCTTTGGTTTTTGGATGGAATGTTCTAGAGATGCCTGTAAATTCTATTTGATTTTTGGTGTCATTTAACCTTAGGGATTTATTTTTAGTTTTTGTCTGGTTGACCTGTCTTTTGGTGACAGTAGAGTATTGAAGTCATCCACTATCACTGTGTTGAAGTCAATGTGCAATTTTAGTGCTCCAAAAGTTGTTTTTAATAAAATTGGGTGCCTCTATGTAAGCTACATATATGTTTTTTATTGTAATCTCTTATTGGTGGTTTTTTTCCTTTAGTGAGTGTGAATTGACCCTCCCAAAATCTGCTGACTACTTTTAATTTGAAGCCCACTTTGTTGGCTATTAGAGCACCTCCTTGTTCCTTCTTCCATTTGCTTGGAATAGCTTTTCCATCTTTTTGCCCTATGGTGGTGTCAGTTATTGTTGAAGGCAGAAAACTGATGGACCCCGCTTTCTAATTCAATGGATCAGGCTGTGCCTTTTTACTGGGGAGTTGAGACCATTAGTATTAATGGCTATTGTTGTCCAATGTTTATTAATTCCGGTTGTTTTGTTTTTGCAGTACTGTTTTCTTTGCTCTCTTTTGATTGATTGTTCTGGCATAATTTAATTATTTGTGTACTCTTAAGAGTGTTTAATCTTCACTTCTAAGCAAAGTATTTCATTGACTATTCTATGTAGAACTGCTTTTGTGGACTTAAATTTCTCAAATCTGTTTTATCATGGAAAGATTGTTTCTCCTTCTATTTTTACTGAATATGGTAGTATGGGATGGAATCTGTGTTCCTTCATGATGTTCGTCTATGCTTTTCTGCCTGCGATAGTCTCCATTGAGAAGTCAGCTCTCATTCTGTTGGGCCTTCCTTTAGATGTGACTTGATCATTCTCTCATAGTTTTCACTTTCTTTTCTTTGTTCTGTACATTTAGTGTATTGGCTATTATATGATGTGGAGAGGTTCCTTTCTGGTCCTATCTATTGGGTTTCTGTATGCTTCTTCTATTTTTATAGATGTGTCTTTCTCTAGGTCTGGCAAATTTGCTTCTAAAATTGTATTAAAAATATTTTCTGTACCTTTGGGCTGGGTTTCATCTCCTTCTTCTGTGCCTAAGATCTGTAAGTTTGATCATTTTACAGTGCCCCAGATGTCTTACACATTTTGTTACTGGCTTATTTTGGATTTAACATTTTCTCTGATTGAATGATTCATTTCCCCAAACTTGTCTTCAAGCTCTAACAGTCTCTGTTCCATTCCTTCCCTTCCTTCATGATTCTTTCCTCTAAGCTTTTTGAGTGCCTGAGTTTTTTATTTCAAGTTTTATTTCAGATTTGCTTTTCTTTAGAGATTCTTTGTCTTCATTGAATTCTAGTTTTATGTTTTGAGTTCTTTTAGTTATTTCTTTAAAATATCAGTGTTTTCATAGTCTTTATTCATTTTTATTCATATTGTTTTTGAGTTCCTTGAATATAGTTTTAATTGCTGTTTTGAAATCTTGTCATGTGCATTAATGTGGTTCTCATTCGCAGGAAACATTGTGATGTGGTTTTTAATTTTTGTATGAGCAATAAAACATTCATCATACATCACACTTTTCTCTTAGTTGAACTTTCATGTGAGATTGCAAATCAACAGAGGTCACAAAATTCTACTAGCCATAATGCAGTCCAGATTGGTTGAAGCTCATTCCTCTGTGAGTGACCAGCTATACTGTTAGCCAGACTACCGACTATTGTGTTCTCAGTGTGCTTCAAAGTATTCACTGCTTTAGGAATGCCTTGTTTTCTTGAAATTCGTTGGGGACTCCTGCTGTGTAAAGTAGCAGTTTCTCCACGTCCGGAAAGCCCACGGGCTCGGATTCAAATGCAGAGACTCCTTTTTCAGCAGGATGCTTTTCTGGCATCTTCCTGACTCGTCTTTTGAAGTAGCCACCACAGAAACATGGCCTCCAGCTCTGGAAATGCCAGGTTTTCCTGTGTGATTTTTCTGGCAGTCTAGAAGCCTGGCAGGAGCCTATGTAAATGCGGCATCCTAAAAGTACCTATCAGTTAAGGTTTTTACTACCACCCCCATGGTATAAATATCCTGGTTTCCCCTCAATAATTGGAGCTGGATCACCGGGACTTGGAGCCAAGCAGAGTCACTGAATAAAGAGCTGTAACACGGACTAAGCTGAGTCCCGCGTCTTACTGCCTACGATCCAGCCTCCCTGGGGGGTGTTATCCTTCCGTCATGGACTCACAGAACCCTAGCTTTCGCTGCCCCGCACCTCTCCTCTTGACCCGGCATACACGGCCTAAGCTGAGTCCCGCGTCTTACTGCCTACAATCCAGCCTCCCTGGGGGGTGTTATCCTTCCATCATCGACTCACAGAACCCTAGCTTTCGCTGCCCCGCACCTCTCCTCTTGACCCGGCAGCTGACAGGCTCCGAACTCAGAGAGAGAGAGTGCACAGGTGAAACTGGGGCTGAACTCCACCGGGTCAGCCCCTGTAGCAGAGACCCACAGCGGAGAAGCAGCAGAGAAGCATCTGAAAAGCAGGGGCCCGCCAGCAACGCAGGACAGATGCGCTGCGGGACCGCAGCCTTCCCGGTCCTCGCGGGGGACGGAGCCTCGCTAGCAGCTGGAGCCCAGAGATCCCTGCGGGCACCCCATAGAAATTGATCAGTGCATGAGAGAGCATCCATACAATGATATAAGAATGATTTGTGTGATTAGAAATAATCTGTCATTTAAAATAGGCTTTACAATAATAATTAAGAAATTATCTTCAATGATCTTAAACTACAAGTATAAAACATTAACTCAGTTTTATTAAGTCATGGAAAATAAACACATGTCAGAGAAGTCAGCATCCCCTGCTCAGGAAGCACAGGATAGACCTTGTCTACACCATGACGTCAGGATCTGTTGTGAGGCCCTGGAAATTTAAAAGCAAGTTTTCATTTCCAGATTTTTTACCTATACACAGTAGG
>NW_008332088.1:1900584-1920869 GCF_000622305.1 Nannospalax galili
ATATACTTATAGCTTAATAAATTTCTGAATGCCTGGGAGACAAGCATGTTGCAGATGTAATTACTGACACCTATTCTTCATTCCATTTAGCTGTGTTATAAATTCAGACACTTATTGTCTTATGGGGAGTAGAATGACGGCCCCTCCATTTGGGCATGGTTTTGCACTGTCTACTGAATTGTTCAATGTGATTTTAAACATGAATCACGGGGAGAATTAAAATATGCTAAAGAAGTTGTGCATTCCTTGGTTGAGATTATGGTACAGTCATGGGAAAAATATCATGTTTTAAAATAATTGTCCCTTCAAGCCATACCCCTAAATAGTGGCAGTTTGTAGAGTCACTACAGCAAGCTAATTATTTCACGTGAACTTGATTTTTATTGCTTGAATGAATAATAAAAGAAAAATAGTCATGTTTTTAAAGTAAGATAAAGGCTGTTTGACTTCCTTTATCCAAGGATAACACAGAGTTAATGTATTAAATCATCTTTAAGTGAAATGTGATAAAGGAATCCTATAACAGAGCTGGGTGTGGTAGCTCATGCATTTAATCCCAGGATTCAGGAGAAAGAGGCAGACAGATCTCTGTGAATTTGAGGCCAACTTGGTCTACATACATAGCAAGTTTTAGATCAGTCAGAGGTTCGAAGTGAGATCCTGTCTCAAAAAAGAATATTATAATAATAAGAACTCATGAGAGTCTAAACTCTTTAGTTGTGTAACTTAAGTCATTTTTCTTCTTCAATATGAATAGAATTAATAGGAAGAGTATCAGAGAATAATGAGTTAACTTATTTTAAGTCAAAGAAACAGTTTAAACAAATTGTTTTATTTTTAGCCATAGTCATAAGAAGAGTGTACAAAATAACTGCCATTTCACCCCCATATAGTGAAATTAATAATAACATCTTTAGATTATTTTTCACTATTTTTAGTTTAATAAAAGTTTTACTTATTCAAGAATTTCATATAAAGATTTTTTATCATATTTAGACCTCTCCTATTTCCACCATTCTCACTACCTCCCCTAAGCCCCTACGCTCAACTGATCATGTGTCTTCTATTTGCAAATGAACAAAATGTCTTACACAAAATATCTGAACCTGATGCCAGAGAAATAGTGTCCTTTTAGAATGTCAGTGATCTGTAATTGTTGCAGTCAGGTGTGTTAGTGTAAGGGCCCACTCCCTTTCCTTCATACATAGTTAGGGGTCAGAATATGAGACTATGTCCAGGTTTCTTTGATGGGATTTTCACTCTTAATTTTTGTCTTTCTTACATACTTCTTAAGAATATCAGGTAGGAGTTTGTTTTTTTTTTCAGCAGTTGGAAGCATTTGGTTTTCTTCATCATACATAGTTGTTTGCAACCCTTGAATGCAGGTTGTACTTTGCCATTTTTCCTACTCATTCAGTACAGTGACTCTACTGTGCATCAAGATGTTCTCCAACAGGCTGATTCCCCTTGGGGTTTCAATGTGGGTAAAAGCAGGAGCTAGGTCCTCACAGCAGGCAGCAACAGGATCACATGCCTTCAATCTAAGATCCACTGAGTAGCAGCTGGAAGATTTCACAGCTTCACCTGATAGCCATACACCACTTTACTCCATTTTCTGAGGTCTGCAGCATTCTCAGTTTCATAATGTTGTTAGAGTTTTGCAGCCTGGTCTTCATAGCCACTGCGATGCTGCCTCTGGGCACCACCCAGTGGGGCCCCTCCATTGTTCATGGGAAGCCACATCAACACAGCACCCTACCATACATGGACAGCCATGTTTGTGGGTGGCCAGACTGCCCCAGTGGTGTATGTGGGCAACCAGACTGGCTCTGTCCTGCCATGTTCTCTGCTTCCTGATCTTGGCTCTCTAGTTATTATCTTTTTTTATTTGTCAAGTCGTGAGTTTAAAATTCTAAGATCAATGTAGATGCATCAAAACTCAGCAATACAAAAAGATTCAGACATGTTTTTAGGCCCTTGTGAAGAGAGTCACCTCTCGAGGTGTTGTGCCATATTGGTTCTCCAACCGTTTTCTTTCTCACCTTCCAGGTCCTGGGTTCAGAGTTTTGAGATCAATATAGAATCACCTATGGTCAGGCAAATATTCATCTTGTTTGATAAGGTTCCTCACATGGTCCATCAGGCATACTCAGTCTCCTGGAAGCCAGATACACCCTGGCCCCAAGGCCTGCTGTCTGTTGTGCACCTCATTCTGCCTACCTCCATCTTCAAATTCTTAGGACATGAATAGGAATATTAAGGTGAAATAGTATTTGATAATTTTCTAAATAAGAAAGAAGTTTTGATAGGTTCTTTGTAACTGTGAATTCCAGATTACACCTTCTGTCTATTGCCTGAACTATTCACCAAATGGTAACACTGAGTATTTTTTTTCTTCCAGTAAATAGGTGAAAAAATAAAAGAATGAACACTATTTTGTCACTCTCAGTGAAATATCATAGGAGCATGCTCATGGTAATGAAGCAATTTAGATAGAATTTAAAGAACTGGAATAGACTTCTACCTCTTTGAAATGAGAAAGTTTTCAAAAATAAAGTTATAAAATGTCACATCATTAAAATCCAGTCAGTTGATTTAATTTGCTTATGGAGAGCTGAAAGAAAATAAAAGACTGACTGGATTCACACAGGTGACAGAAACCTCACCCACCCCAACTTGAGATCCCCTAAATAATTCTACCACTGGATTAATCAGTACTTCTTTCTCAGGAAAAAAAAAAAAAAGCAAAGAAGCAAATATGATTCTAGAGTTATATTTCGGTACTTTCTTCAAAGATCACTTAAAATAGTCTTAACTCTTGTAGAAAACTTTTACATTAACAGTAAAATTAAGAAGAAACAGATTTCCCAACTATCCTTGGATGCCATGCCTGCAAATCTCCCATGGTCAGCAACCTGAGTCTTAGCGACCTCTGATAGACCTACACTGATATATCAGTGTCACTCAAAGACTTCAGGTTACACTAGGTTCAATCTTGGTCTTCGTATGGGAAAAAAGTACAATTACACTCATCCAGGCTTATGGAAACCCACAGAGCATTTTCTCTTTATCCCTGTCCTCACTGCTGTGCTTCTAGCCCGTCATCCACCAAGTCCTTACAAGTGATCTCAGTGCTTCCCTTTGCTTTCTTATTTCCATAATATATGGAATTGAAGTTTATACTCTTCTTTGATTTGGTAATATGTATTTAACATGCCACAATATCATTTCAGGGATTATTATATTTTTAACATTGAAAAATATTCTACTGTCTACTTGCACCGTAGCTCACTTATTCATTCACCAACTGTAAAGTACAGCTTGGTTGCTTCCAGATTTTGACAATTATTAGTGAAGCTAGTATAGATGTTTGGAAGCAGGTTGTTATGTAGACATACATGTCAATTCCTTTTGCTAAGTTTTGACACATGAAACCAGTAGACTCTATGTTGAACAAATATTTAGTTTTATCTAAAAAGAATAAAAATGTCTTGTACAATGGATATACCATTTTGTGGCATTAAGACTGGTAAAGAAAGAGTTCCTGGTGCCCTGTTAGCTCTCAGAGTTACCAGTGCTGTTAACTTTGAGAAAGTCTCACAGGTAAGAGATAGCATCACGTTGCTGTTGAAGAGTATCTTGGAAAGTGGCATTTTGTTCCGTGTATATCTTCTTTAGAGAGCAGTCCCTTCAGGACAATTGAGTGAGGTATCTCTTGTTGAAATGCTTCTCCTCTTATGAAGTATCACTTAAGGACCATTTCTAAATTGAATTGTTTTCTTCATTAAATATTAAATTTTCCTTGTACGTTTTAAAGTTAAGGAATTTTTTTCTGCAGCTGATACTAAGCCCAAGGCCTTGGTCTTGCTAGACAAGCACTGTACAAGTGAGCCAAATCCCCAAACTTAAGATAATAATTTTTACTATGTATGTATTTGGCCATTTTCCCCTCAAGCTTCACCTTTATCTTTTTATCCGTTAGATTATGCTTCTCAAACACATTCTTAGTGTTAATGAAGTCCAGGTTATCAACTTTTACTTTCCTGCACAGAGTCTGGGGTATTGTGTTTAAAAACTCACTCCCAACCCTAAGTCACCTTTGTTTTGTCCTACATTATTATTTTGGGAGTATTTTGTTGTTTTACATGTTTTCCCCTTTCATGTAAGTATGTGATCCATTTGAGTTTATTTTTGTTTGGGGTGTAAGTCTGTGCCTGTAACTGTATTTGCTCCATTTCTGAGGTTCACATACATGTTGGATGTGGCTCTATCTCTGGGTTCTCTAGCGATTTCTTTTGATCTATTGATTCTTTCACTTATGACTTACTCTCTTGCTAAACGTAACTTTTCAGTGTTTATTGAAGTAGGGTAATGTCAATACTCTACTTTTGCTCTTTCACATCTTATCAATTATTCTGGGTGTTTCGGTTGCCTATGCAAAGTTTAGAATCAAATTTTTAGTCATGAAAACCAGAATCTTGTGTGTAGACTTAAATCGGTTTGTGTCTACAGATCAAATAGGAAAAATTATACATTTTGGCAGTAGTTTTCTTATCTGTAACCTCTTTCTAATTTTTAGTTCTTCCTTGAATTTTACCATCATGATTATTTTTCTCATATAGTCTTTGATGGTATTTTATTAAATTTATATTGAAAATTTCATTTTGGGTGGTATGGAAGAGTTATCTTGTTTGAAATTTCTAACTCCATTTACTTCCTCTTCCTCTTCTTCCTCCTCCTTTTCCTCCCCCGGCCCACTTTCCTCTTCAATTTCCCATCCTGTATCTCCTTATCTACAACTCCTTCAGTAGCATAGTTTTAAAAGTTATTCTATTTAAATGTTTCCAAATATTGATACCTTTTTATATTAAATCCAACTTTCACAAGTCCCTTCCAGGAAATGTTTCCACCAATACTTATATTATTTACATATTATTTAACATAAAAAATACAAATTTATTTTCAAATAATTTGAGAAAATTTTCAGTTGTTACACAAATTTTGTAAACTATAGCAATAATTATCTATCAATATAAATTTTACTACTGTTATTCCTTCTAAATTGTCTTTTATGAGGTATTGCTCAGCGCTAACAAATTATTTAAGGTATAGTAAAAATTTTTAAAGGCAAAACATTATTTTGGTTTTGCTTTCAAGAATAAAGCATGAACATTTGACAAAAGTGATACACATTGAGCCACCATATCTCTATGAAATACTCAAATATAATGAAAGACATTTTATTCCAGGACACACTGTGTTTTATTCCTAATATAAGAGGAAAATTCTTGCATTTGGTGTATTAGTTAACTTTTGCTGCTATGATAAAACACCACAACCCAAAGCCCCTTGTGAAAGAAAGAATTTATTCTGGCTTATGGTTCCAGAGGAAGAGTGCATATTGATGGGGAAGGCATATGATCAGATCACGTGCCCACCACACACAGGAAAGAGAACAAGCTCGAAATGGGGTCAGACTACACTTTCAAAGACCACCCTCAATAATGTACTTCCTCCATCAAGGCTATATATCTACTGAAGATACCAATACTTCCCCAAACAGTGCCACTAACTGGACAGTAAACATTCAAAGGGAAGAACCTAGGGAGGACATTTCTCATTTAAGCCACCACATTTGATGTACTACAGAAAGGTGAAGTGTAAATTTCAAGTTAGTTGAAAACCACCAAATTTAAGTTGAAATATTTCAATAGAAATGACAGAAGATCAACAAATACCTAGTTATACTTCATTGGAGCCATTGCAAGAACTTGGCAAAATAATTAAAGGTAAAATAGTACGGGATACATTTTTTTCAGATACATGCTTAATTCAAAAGTAAAACATTTCAATGTACTATCAAAGTCCAAGCACATTGAAAATAATATCATCTTAGTTCTCAGTCAGTTTATACATATCACAAGGTGAGAAAAAATTATATAACATACCACCAACATTTTACATTTCATATAATATTTCTTCGGATGTACTAATATAGTTGGAGGGAAATTAAATTATTACATGTAATACTGCCTTGCAATTTTCATAACATTTCCACTCGCATAGCCAAATGGGGAAACTCCCTCCATATTTCTCCTAACACATTCCCCTCCCAGCTTCATGTCTTTTTTTTTTTTTTTGATAACCCAGGATGTCCATTTAGTGCTGCCCATATGTGCGTGGGTGTGGGCACATCAACAAGTGTATGGGAACCCTACCAGAATTCACATTCTGGAAAACCAATGATTTCCCACCCTCCAGTATCTATCTACTGCCAATGGTTCCCCAGTAAAGGGTTGGGCCTGTGGATCCCCATCACTCCCTGTAACTCATAAGGAGTATCCAGTGCCTTGGACAGGGACTTTCATGTAACAACTCGTGTCTTCTGGGAGCGACATTGTTTGCCCATGCAGTATAGCTCCTTTAGAACTGTTTTCACTCTGTTTATATTGTCATTGCTTTGGTTTGGTTTTCTGTTTTCGGTTTTGGATTTTGTGTATGTGTTTTTTCTTTCATTTTCGGTTTTTCGAGACAGGGTTTGATTCGCCTAGAGCTTACTACGTTGACCAGCATGGCCTCAGTCTCACTGAGATCCACCTGCCTCTGCCTCCCAGGTTCTGGGAGCGGTGTACTGCTATGCCTGGCATGTTGTGCTTTGAAATTAGCTACTAACTAATGTCTCAGTGTTTTCATATGTCCTTAGTTTTGGTTAACACACCCACTGCCCTTCTCCCCAATCCCTGTCCCGTCTCCAGTGAATCTTTAAAACCCCAGTATTTCCCTCACTCATTATATTTCACACGTGTTTTGCTATCATTCCTGTCATTGTTTTCCATTTTTAAAAATTTTTAATAACTGCATGATTAGAAGAACCATTTCACTACAGCTTTAACATATTCAGTAACACACTCCAGAGCAAGAGTACATCTCTTTCAGAAGTGGCTGCAAGTTTCTAGGTTCACAGTTGAGTTAATACAGTTATACAATATTGAACTCAGTATAAGCCCAATTTTATATAAGACATGAAATCGAATGAGTTTTTTAACCTTTAAAAAGATCTCCATTTCATTTTAGAATGTATTGTTCCTTGCAGAAAGACTGATTATTACTAGTCATAATCGGTTGCACTTGGATCCTTGGTGCCTGTGTATTTTTTTTTTAAAGATTGGTTGTGAGGTACTAGACTTCCATATGGACTTTAGCTCTTCCTCCTTGTGGGGTCGCTGTCCCTTCATACCCCATCTCTCTCATACTCCTTTACCCCTATCGGCTTGAACCTTTGGAGAATGAAGTGATTTTAATTGACTTGCTCTTGGAAATTATAGAAATTCTTAAGGCAATGTTTCCTCACAAGTACAGTGAGTGCCATATGGATGTTGCAATTTTGTCAGAAACCTCACAGTGCAGTGGAACAGCCTTTACGTCCAGGAGGTGGAGCTTCTGCTCTTAGATCCCCTTCTGGTTGCACTTTTTGTTATTAACAGAGAACTTGGTAGTGTGTGTCTTTACACTGTTTGTTTTTTTGTTTTTGTTTTTGTTTTCTCTGTCTCTATGGGATTTGCCTTTTTTGGTTATCACCTGAGGATAAGGACATTTTAGCTAGATAGTCATGTTCATTTCCACTGAAATGCAGAAGTAGTTTGTGAATGTAATGTAACCACAAGACATTAAAATAAAGACATGGTTTACAGAGATTTCATCACCCTGTAGGGAGCCATGCTGGAGGGGCAATATTACGTGTTTTTGTTATGAGCCAAACAAGTGAATAAACACTCCATTACACATACGCTGCTCCGTTTCCCTCACAGTACTTTAAAATGATTCTATTTGGAAAAAAACAGTGGCGAAGTAAACATGACATTTTGTGTCTCGAGCATGTTGTTGGGCAATCTGAAAAACATGTGAACAAAATTAACCTTTGTCATAAATTAAACATGTCTCATAACTGCCAATGGAAAGTGCCAGAAAATGAAATTATTTACTCATTGTTGCACAATAAAAATATTTCAAAATGATCCAAAGAATCAAACTTTACCACAGAAAAATAGTGGCTCACTCCTCAGTTGATGTGCCTGGAATCTGAAGCAGGGAGCTGCAAACTTAAGTCCAGTTGATGCTCCATAGAAAGTTCCACCAAGCCTGGGCCAGAGGAAAATCCCTTTTTCAAAAGAAACAAACAACAAAGAGGATTTAAGGTAATTAATTTACAAAGTCCTATTTCACATTATAAATAAAAGTCTATAATTAATAGTATATCTAGGTTGAAAATAATGGTTGTATGGACGCAGAGCAGACAACTTCCAGCACAAGCCAACCACCTCAGCTGGTTCCCCAGATCTGATTTCATGTGGATGGAAAGTGGTTTCCTGACTTCCACATGTGTTCTGTAGCACACACATGGCCACATGTGACAAAATGAAAAATGAAAAAAACAATAACCATAGTTATTTATAAATAAATGTGCAAGTCTTTAATAATATGAAAACAAGAGTTAGAATTGAACAAATACAGACAGCTGAAGATTTAGGACATCCATATTGGGTCTACGGACCAGCTGGTGTTTATTATTGAACAAGTAGTTTCCACACAGTGTTTGTGCATCCTCTCACCCAACTGTGGCAGAAATATTACGTGCAAGGCTCAGACACAAGGAAGCACAGAAAGGTTGCTACCCTGTGGTCAAAGAGCTAATGCTGATGGAAACGCTACCAAAACTAGAGTGAGGGTTGGGCTATAAATAGTGTTCCAAAGGAAATGACTTAACAATATCTATTAAAATAAGAATTTCCCGAAACATTTGGTCCTATAGGATAATGTTTTCTCTTGGGAAGTTGTAACAGCAAACATAAAAACCAAGAAAAAGAATATGTGTTTATTCATTACATGTAGAAATTTTCATTTACGGGGATAGAGTGATGGCTTAGTGGATAAAGCTTTGGCTGCTCTTGCAGAGGTCTTGGGTCTGTTCTCCGCACCCACATGGTGGATAACAACTGTTCTTAACTCTACCTTCAGGAGATGTGACACACTCTTCTGACCTCCATGGGCACTGTATGCATGGGTGCACTTACATACATACATGCAGGCAAAACACTCAAAAAGAAAACAAGATAAGCAAATTAAATAATTTTATTCTTGTAGAAGAATAAAACCTGCACACTAAGCCATCCCTTGTGTATATTTGGAGAGGTAATGTTATAGAGACTGAAGAAAACGGTTTTTCTTCAGAAACTGTTTGGAAATTATCTGCATGTGCATATACATTTACCCATATTACTTAATATGGTCATATATGCCAACATATTTTACAAGACCTAGTACATAGAAACTATTATTCTAGTTTCTATATTGGTTGAAGTTTTAAAATTAAAAGAAAGGAAAAAGCCACTTTTATTCAGTTTCTAGAAAAAAACATTCTTTTAAATGCTTACAGAAATTTTCAAAAAGTCAAGGGTATCTGTAGACTTAACACTGAAAAGTGAGGTTTGTGGGAAGGAGGAATAAAATCCACGGCCGTATGCCGTATGGAAACTGCTACAATAGATAATATCCTGCATCTTCCCAGGGATGACCTTGTGCCATGTGCTGCCTCAGGAAATGTGCTCTACAGTGTTCCTGTGCTGTAAATAACAAAGTTAAGACTAGACAATCTCTACGCTCACATGAAGTATAGTAATGTATCAATTGAGATTTAAGAGTGAGGAGCAATGAGAAAGGAGACCATTGCATACTATTTAGATTCCCAGTGAGCTCATGTAAATGTACTTAGCCCTTTGCTAATATTCATAGGAATGAAAGTTAGTCAAACCTGCTGTTCCAGGCCAGAGGTTCAGCCCTGTACGCTATTGCACAGTCCTGCTGAGGACTTACAGCACTGGCTGCAGGTACCATCTACCAACTTTCTGTGTTGCTGGTCTTGGAGCTCGCCACTGGGCTATAAGAGCACCCCTGTGATGAAAGGGTTAAGATGTTTTGGTAATAAAGTGGGAGGCTGTTCTAGCCCTTTGTTTGGCTTCCCATGCAGAGAAAACAGAAATGGAAAAGAAAGTAATAAACAGAGCATGCTTCAGAAGAGTATGGACGGATTGATTGAAAACATGTAAGCTCAAATTAAAAAGAAACTCCAAGGAAGAAAATTGAGAAAATGGTCACAGAAATATATCCCTGGAATTTCAAAAGAACACAAAGAGGGCCTTTTATTTAGTTTGATAGAAAACAAAATCCTTTTAAGTCTAGTAAAAAAGAGAGCAAGAGAACGGAGGTCAAATATAAACTAATAGCCATAGCAGGGATCAATTTGGAAGATAAATGTAAATACAGAATGAATGACTAATAGGAAAACACAAAATCACAGAGAGGCAAGCCAAAATTAATAGTCTCATCAAGTATTTCAATGCAAAAATACAAAAATGGTGTTAGAGAAGGAAGTTTTAGAGAAAAAGTAAAGAAACCCAAAATGTTGAGGAGTGTTAAGGTAAGCATGCTTAGAAAAGAGATGGAAAGAAGAAAAAGGGAGGTTATGTTTTTGCAAAGATTCAGAAAAGTGGGGTGACCTATGGAGAGCTACATCTCTGTGGCCAGGCCCATAAGCACTGCATAGGGGACAGATTCCAAGCAGGTAAAATTCACCAGCTCATTAAAACACAGATATTCCACCCATTACATTAACATGTCTTAAGGTGAACCTGCCTTCCTAAGAATCGTCCTGGGACCAGGTGACTGACCTGGCAAAACTGGACAGTTAAGTCTCAACTCAGGTCAGAGACTTTTATTTTGTGTCATTATGTGAAAGAAAGCAAGTCTTTACTTGGTTAAGTTAGCTCTGTTTGGTTCAACCATTAATACTGGCAAATGCAGTGATAGCACAGAAATATATGCCCACCCAGTGACCTGTTGATGCATTCTCTGATGCTTGTCACTAAATATTTTTGATTAAAAACAAAATGTATGCATTTTATAGTCATAACACATTTTTACTTTTTAAACATTTTATATTTATATCAGATCAATTATTGTTTTAAGTCAAACAATTATTAGAATGCCGCATGAATTTTAAATGCACTCCTGCTATTCGAGTACATTTAAAATGTTACATTTTAATATATCAACCAAATGCCAAAGTATTAGATAACTTGTTTTTGCTGTGATAAAATACCTTGACAAAGGAAACTTATAAAAGGAAGAGTTGGGGCTGGAGAGATGGCGCAATGGTTAAGAACACTGACTGTTCTCGCAGGAGACCTGGGTGTCAATCCCAGCACCCACATGGTAGCTAACAGCTGTCCGTAACCTCCAGTTCCAGGGGATCCAACAGCCTCTTTGGTCCTCCGTGGGCATTGCATGACATGGGTGCACTTACCTACATGCAAGCAATACACGCATACACATGAAATAAAAATAATAAGTAAAAATATAAAAAAATAAAAATAAAAGTCAGAGTTTATTTGAGCTTACCATTCCAGGGGGTTTAGAGTCCATAATGGGGTAGGGAGGAGGCATGAAAGCAGGAGGTGCCTGGAACAGAAGCAGGAAGCAGAGTCTCACATATTCAAGAAGGCAAAAGAAACAGCAACTGGAGATCTGACAAGGCTTAAGAACTCTCTAAGCTCGCCCCCAGCGACATGCTTCTTCCAACATGGCCACACCTTCTAAGATTTCCCCAGTCAGCACCACCAACCAAGTGCGGACAAAATGTACAAATACTTGGAGCTTATGGGAGACATTCTCATTTAAATCAACACAACCAACAATTAAAATCACCTAGAATAGCCCAAGACGTTTCTGTAGAAATCTTTATTAACATTTATTTCTAACATATAATTTTCATACAGTAATGTTTGTTAAAAATCCATTATCATGATTTTACTGACTTGCTTTTATTTGCATTTCACTACGTATGTCTTGACTATTTCCATGAGTAGTGAGCATTTACTTTATTGGTGTGATATGCGTGTTGTTATCACAATATTAGTTAGGAGGATGAGCCTATGGGAAACTAACCACCTGCGGAGGTATAAATTAACTGTAACAAGTCTAGATTTAGCAATTAATTGCCTAAATTATTTTATGCTCTCTCTCCCTGCCTTTTTCTCTGTTTTCCATCATCAGTCTTTCTTCTTTCTCTTTTAAAGGTGTTTAAAATGGTTAAATGTAATGGTGTGTGTGTGTGTGTAATTTATAAACATTGTGTCTTGTACTGAACTGATGAGACTTTTCACATAAATGGATCATTGTAACTATTTTTTGTGCAATATACCCTTTGTAGTTATAAGAAACAGTTTGCTTAGTGATAGGTATACTGAGGTAGTATTGTTTGAAAGTTTTAAAGTGACATATATTAAAAACCAGTATTGCCAGCTTTAGAAAGGAAAATCTACTTCTAGTTTAAATGTAACCAAGCATCAATCAGCCACGGCCATTCTAACAGCATCTAACCTCAAAAAGCTAAAGAAATAAATAGACGCAACACTCGTAACCCATAAGAGTCTTGTACACTAAAAGTGATGCACAGCCCAACAGAGTCCTAAAATAATTCCCATTCACCATAAGTTTGATGAGAAACCATAATTGTTGACCTATATGTACTGATCTTTATGAAACATGACCATTTCCTCAAAGAGTAATATCTCCCCAGGATTGTCCCTGTCCCCTGAATGAGAAACATGAGTTTGGGAAGCCATGACTCTGTTTAAGGGCACAGAGTATTTAAGCTGCAGATAATACAGTTTCATATGTGTGTGTGTGTGTGTGTACATACGTGTATGTGCACATACATATATACATGTATTTGTATATGTATGTATATGCACACACATATAAATGCATATATAAATGGAATTTTAAAATGCTAACAGTTAATGATGAGATGAAGAGAGGTTCTGATTTACAGTCCTTTTATGTACAGAACTGAAGGATTTCTATATATATTGATGAAAGAGTCTTTAATGCAAAGTAAGAAAAATTGAACAAATAATAGCTTGATCATATGTCATTTCTTAGAAGTGATTTCCCTGAGTTTTCTTAGTGAGAGGACTTAGGTGACTAAGGAGGCTCCATGGAGCAGCTCTTCACTGGAGTCCTGAGAGTTGCAGAAGCGGGAAGCAGCCACTGGAGCTGGCTAGCTCCAGCTGTCAGCAGTATCTCACTAGGAATGTGGATTCAGTTTCTCCAAAAGCAGAACATTTTGTTTCCTTGTGTGGTAAGAAACATTCCATTCTTGACAAGTATTTTGTGGCGTTACTTTGGACAATATCATGTTCTAGGCTTTGGGGGCCAGTCAACAAACCAAATAAAATTTAAATGTCTTAAAATTTCATTACTTACAGGAGACAGAAAATAAATTGATAATTAGCATGGTGTTTAGTAAGTTATGTGGTCATTTCAGACAACAAAGTACAACATAATAAAGTACCCCATGGAGATAGTAGCGGCTTCTCTCTGCCATTTCAAAGGAAAACAACACTTTCGCATAGTGATCTGGGCAGAATGAGAAAACAATCCATGTCATTTCTAGAAGAGTCTTTCAATAAGAAAGAATGACAGGATCCATTCTTTGCTGTAGAAAAGGGTTTATGCAGTTTCTAAGTGTTAAGAACTCAGTTTGTGGAGGCAAGGGAGAGAGTGGTAATGAAGGTTTCCAAAAGCTGCCACCACCCATACTGTGGGTTCCTATGGTATCATTTACCAGGGTAAACTGTGTTCCTAAGGCACTTAATAAAAGTCACTAGAAATAAGTAGTTCACAAGTTTTAAACAATTTTATCACACTATATATTTTTGTTTTGTTATTTTATTATTTTTATTTTATGTGTATGAGTATATTGCCTGCATGTACATAAGTGCACCTGTGTTGTACAAAGCCCATGCAAATCAGAAAGGCCCTTGGAACTGGGGTTACAGATGGTTGTTACCTGCTATGTGGGTGTTAGGAATCGAACCCAGGTCTTCTGCTAGAGCAGCCAGTGCTCTTAACTGGTGAACCATCTCTCTAGCCCCATACTATATTTTTATAGTTGTTCTATTTTATAACAATTGTCAATATTTGACTATGTCTAGTATATGAATTAAACACTATCATGGGTATGTATATGAAAATAAAATAAGTTAATTCATATATATGAGTCAGTACTATCTGTATGGTTTCAGGTCTTGGAACATGTGGCCTACAAATAAGGAGCACAACCTGGCCATAGATCTACCATAATTGAAGAACATTCCAGGCCAATTTAGGACTTGCATTTATACCAGATAATACATGGTAACTGAAATATGAGAATAGCAACACATCTGGAAAAATAGCGGCCAGATTCTACACATATCATCAGTTTTCTCAAAGTGATGAATAAAGACTTTTGGTTCTCAATTTATACCTCTCTTGGAATAAATCATTGGTTTTGTTTCTTGTGTAGTGATACTCTTGTTCAGTAACATTCAGTGCACAAATAATCTGCAAGAACTGATATTTCAAACCCAGTGGCAGGTATGGAATATTCCCCTGTGAGTCTTTGGCCTGAGAACATATGGAAGCTCCCCAAACAATACAGGCTATTGATATTGCTTTCGGTTGCTTCCCAGAACCGGAGGGTGAGATAGAGGGAAAGCCAAAATTGCTGAAGACGCCACATATTTTGGAGACAGGATCCAGAGAAATCAAGCTTAAACTGAACTTGAAGCCTCCTCTCTGGTGATTAGTGTTCATAAGTACTATACAGGCTTCTGTGGAAGAGAATTCCTCAGTGGCCTTATCAGCTATGGACCCTGGCAGCTACAATACAAACCTGACAAACAAGATAAATAGTGACATGGCTGTTATCGGTAAAACCAAGCACTTTCTGATTAAATCTGAGACCTGCTCCATGGGAGGGAGTCTAAGAGTAGTACTGCAAATCCAGTCCAAAGAGTGTGTCTGGTGAGGTCACAGGCCTCACAGGCCTTACTGATATTTAGCTAGCTGTCTTTGAATATGTGTATTTACAACATAGCCTAGAGCTGCTCTCACCTTGATCATAAAAGCTTATTCTTGTAGAGGGTGATGGCTAATACAGACTCTTAACTAATCAAAATACTGAGAATAATTGACATCTGTGGCCTGCACTCCTAAAATCTGTACCCTCCCCTCTAAGGGTCAGGGAACATTGCAGAAGGGGTGGGTAGGAATATTGTCAGAGCAGAAGGATGGGGCAAGGGTATTGAGAAATGCTGTCTTCTGGGTATGACAAGGCCACTGTAACCATGAACACACAGTGCTGTGGCTGCCTGCACAAGATCTGCACAAAGAAAAAGGTTTAAGACCAGGCAGGGTTCTGGCTGGGTGCAATCAAGGGGCCAGGGTTAGAGGAAGGGTATAAGAAAAGGAAATGAGAGGTGAATATGATTAATATGCTGTAAATACATAATATGGATATACATACAATACATCTGAAGCAGACAAAAATCCAAAGCTAATAAAAATGTGCAACAAAAGGATTTGCTACATTTATGTTCATTCCATAATGTTTTACAACCATCACAACATCATTTGTTAAAAATTAGGCTCAGACAGCAATGCTTATTATATAATACTAATGAAGTGTGTACTTCAAAGCATAGATCTCAAAAATAAAAAGAAGTGCTAGCTGATATCCTGGTACCCAGAAAGCATACCCTCATTGATTTCATTTGCATAATTACTTCTAAAAATGTTATATGGAAAAATTATAATCGCATCATGATGGATACCAATGATATACTTTCCATTACCTTCATAGAACAAGGAAGAAGACTATACTCATCAACTCCTTCTACAAATCATTTTAAATGCATATTTTTATTGAATTTTTGTGCAGTTCACACAAAACATTTTAATCAACTTTAAATCCTCTCTCCATTCCTAACCTCCCTAATAGTACCCTTACTGGATTTGAGGCATTCTGTCATATATGTTAAAGTTTATCAAGCCAAGTTTTCCTACCCAGATGTCCCTCAGTGCAAGTTCTTCCACTGGAGTCTAGTCAGCCTGTCTCTCTTCCTTAAAGAAGATCAATTCTCCCTCAAGTTCTTCCACTGGAGTCTAGTCAGCCTATCTAAAGTCTCTTCCCTAAAGAAAATCAATTCTCCCTCAACCATCAATAATCAGCTGCCAATAATTTGGGGGCTAAGGTTGGGGCCTGCTGCCCATTTCCCCAATTTTGTGCTGGGTTTTTGTCTGATTGAGTTTGCATGAGTCTTGTGCATGCTAACACTATTGTTGTAAGTCCATATGAGCAAATTCCCAGAAGGCTGAAGCCTCTGTTTCCTCATGATCATCCATCAACTCTGGCTCTTAAAAGTCTTTCTGCCTCCTCTTCCACAATGGTCCCTGACCTGAATGGATGAGGTTTAATATAGGAGTCTTATCCAAGGATAGACTCTCTTCAGTCTCTACACTGTGGCCAGTTGTGGCTGGCTGTGTGCATCATACTCTGTTGCATGAGCTTTGCTGGTGAGAGTTGATGGATGCGTTAGTATTCTCTCTGTCCCTTGTTCCACCAGATTAAATGCATGGAACTAGAAACTGTTATGCTAAGTGAAATAACACAGACCCAGTAAAATAAGCAATGTATGTTCTATCTCATTTGTGGATCTTAGCACCAATTCCTTATATGTGTGTACGTATATCCTGTTGTAAGTGCAAAACCCAGGAAAATGGAAAGGAACCACAGTGGTAAAGGGAAGGAAAGAACCTGAGAGATGGGATAGTAGGAAACAGATGATACCAAGGGGGAAGTAGGGAAAATTGGGGTATTTAACTGGAAAGGGATGAGGGAAGGATGCACAAGGAAATATGGGTGGAAAGGGGAATAGGGAACTCAGGGGAGGGGGAATATTAAGAGATAGGTACTGTCAAGGGGAAAATGGGGGTACTTTAACTGGAAATGGAGGAGGGAAGCAGAAGAAAGATAAATAAAGCTTCGATGGTGTGAAAAGGCAAAGGATAATATATTAACTCTTAAAACCTGCTGAAAAATACACTGACAAAAGCTAAACATGAGTGGATGTGTGTAGCCGAAGGCTACATAACAAGAAGCACAATGCCAGACAGGAGAAACTTCCCTTTGAATTGTTGGTCCGTGTACTCCAAAAGACTCACAAAATAACACAGGCTATTGCCACAGCTCTTGATTATCTACCAGAACATGAAAGCCAGACCATATTGCTGAAGACAGGACATACTTTGGAGACAGAACTTGGAGCAAAGACACTAGAACTGACCTAGAAGCCTCCTCCCTGAAGACTAGCTCTCAAAATTCTGGAGAACACTATGCAAGCTGTTAAAGGAGAAAATTGATCAATGGTACAACCCTAGCTTTAAACCCTAATAACCATAACAATGACTGGGCACAACAAACTATAGCAGCTCGGTATTGGCACTTCTTTCTTGAGGGTGACCAACAGCTATCTAATTGGATTTAAAGACCAATTGATGGGAGAGAACGCATGGATGGCACTGATGACACAGCCAAACACACGAGGCTGGAGAGGTCATACGTCCTAGACAAAGCCCTACATCTGTCACAACTCTGGATGAGTGTAACTTCTTACTGTGAGCTAAATATGGATCCTTACATTTAGAGATAGGCATACCAGTCACCACTCATTAAAGAAGCTTCTTCCAACTGATGGAGACTATTACAGAGGTCCACAACTAGTCACACCAGAGAAGTGTGTGAAAGACACCCAGCCCTAAGTGACACATCTACAATGGAACCTCCATGCTCAAGGCTCATGGAACACTCAAATCATTTATAAGAGGTATTCCCCCTTATAAATACAGAGTGGCTGTACTGACTAGTGATAGCTTATGTTTGGCTCTAGAGGTAGCTTTCTTTCCTTGTCTGATAACCTTGTAATTATTATACTTCATATACAATAGTTGTTTGAAAGATGTATTCCTCCACTTTTCTGTAAAGATATTCCTTCACACCCACTCCACCTACAACATATTTTTCTCATTATCAGTCACTTATTTATTATTTATTTATTTATTTATTGGTCTTTTTGAGACAGGGTCTCCCTGTAGCCCCAGCTATCCTGGAACTCACTATGTAGACCAGGCTGGCCTTGAACTCACAGAGATCTGCCTGCCTCTGCCTCCTAAGTGCTGGGATTAAAGGCATGCACCACCATGCCTGGCTATTTATTTATTTATTTTTAAAGATAATCAATCATAGATTTTGAAATTTAAAAATAAAACTGACATCTGCAGAGTGCTGGATAGCTTTAGTGTCAACTTGACACACCTGGGTTGAGGGAGCCTCGATTGGAGAATTTCCTCCATAAGACTGGCCTGTGGCCATGTCTGTGGGGCATTTTCTTGATTGTTGAGTGATGTGGAAGGGTACAGCCCACTGTGGGTGGTGCCATGCCTGGGCAGATGGGCCTGTGTTGCAGAAGAAATCAGGCTGAGCAGGGCCAGGAAGCAAGTCAGGAGGCAGCGATCCTCCATGGCCTGTGCACCAGCTCCTACCTCCGGGTTCCTTACCTGAGTTCCTACCTTGGACTTCCTGATTAACTGTTACCTGGGAGATTTAAGCCAAATAAACCCTTTCCTCCCCAAGTTGGTATTGGTCAGAGTATTTTGTCACAGCAATTGATAAACAAACTAGAGCAGAAATTGGTACCAGGAGTGGGGTATTGCTGTGCCAGGTCTAATGTTGGAGGATTGTGGAAGTGTTTGGAACTTTGGGCTGGAAAAGCCATTGAGTAGTCAGAATTTGTTGCTGTGGAGATTGGAAAAATTATTCTGAAAGAGTTGTAGATGATGGAGGCCTGGCTTGTGAAGCCTCAAAGGGAAGTGGAGACTATGGCTATCAGGGATGTTTGTTTGAGACTTTGAATTGAGAATCTGTGGGTTTCTGGTCAGATGGGACCAAAGAATCACCTTGATTAAGAAGAGACCAGAACCTGATTTGAAACCTTTGCTTTTGGGGACAATTGATGTTTTTCAACTGGGGCTGGAAAATCAGCTGTAACTAACAAGAGACCAGCATCCCTGTGGTGAAATCTTCTAGAAAGTATTTCCTCAGGGTCAGCACACAGCAAACCTGAGCCTCCATCTCAAGCTGGAAGCAGGACTTGGTGATGTGTCAGAGTCTCCTACATGCTTTTGGTTTTGACAGCATGAAGGGGTCACAGACAGCAGCTGAGACTTGGCACTCTGAGAGGCCAAGAAAGGCCACAGGTGAAAGCATGTCTTCAGTTGCAGTGAAGACCCCAGGTTGAGGGGTCATGGAGAGAATCTGAGGCTTTGCACCCCAAGGGGCAAAAAGAGGCCATTGGTGAGGGTACAGCCTCAGTTTCAGTGGAGACCCCAGCTTTCTGGTGATGCCGGGCCATGTGATGACCACCATAGACAGCCGTAGATATGAAATGGAGCTGACATTGGTGTGCAAGATGAGCTGTGTGTGCTGTGGATGGCAGAGTCAGAGAAGTGGACCTGCCAGAACCCTTTAGACCCAGAAGGTCCCGAGTGAATCCCAGATGTCCAGCCTTGAGCTACTTTGCTAGACTTTGGTTTGGCTTAGGTGTGATGAATTCTTCCCTTTGAAATAAGACAGCACTTGTTTTGGATTTTACAGAAGCCCACCCACAGTTAAGAGCCTTTTAAAAGAGACTATGGATTTTTAAGTATTTTGATTTTTGTAAGGACTGTGGGGCTTTTAAGGCTGTACTGTCCTATGTTGTGATATTAATGATAATATCATATCTTGGGGAAAATAATTAGACAGGTTGTGGTTTAATAATGATCTGTTTGTGTGTCAAGTTGACAAGGGGTCATTTGTGCTAGATAGCTTTGGTGTCAACTTGACACACTTGGGTTGAGGGAGCCTCAACTAGGGAATTTCCTCCATAGGACTGGCCTGTGGCCATGTCTGTGGGGCATCTTCTTGATTGTTGAGTGATGTAGGAGGGCACAGACCACTGTGGGTGGTGCCGCCCCTGGGCAGGTGGGCCTATGTTGCATAAGAAAGTAGGCTGTGCAGGGGCCAGGGGAGCAAGTCAGTAAGCAGCATTTTTCCATGGCCTATGTTCCAGCTCCTGCTTCTGGGTACCTGCCCTAAGTTCCAGCCTTGGGCTCCCTGATGAACTGTGACCTGGGAGATGTAAGCCCAATAAACCGTTTCCTCCCCAGATTGGTATTGGTCAGAGTATTTTGTCATAGCAAATGAGAAATGAACTAGAACATTCAGTCTCTGGAACTTTATCAATTGTCTTAACTGAGTCTCTCTCTCTCTCTCTTCTCTCTCTCTCTCTCTCTCTCTCTCTCTC
>NW_008332088.1:1920894-1933137 GCF_000622305.1 Nannospalax galili
GTGATTGCACTGTAGCCCTACCCCTTTCTTATTCTCCCCATTCCTTAATGGTTGTACATATATATTTAGCTAAGGTTTTTCTTAACATTAACCCAGCACATGATGGTTATCTAGACAGAGAATTTGCTCTATGGAAATTTAATGATTTTAAATTTAATGAATGTGTATCCAGGCAAAAAAATGATAAGTCAGGATGTCCAGATGAACCATAATAAAACTAAAGCATGTTTTTATTACATACAGAAATATGACCAAGGTTGTTCACACTTAAAGGAACATTATCTTGAGTGGGTGTGAGTTGGCTTGGCTCATACACAAACCCAAGACAGAGCAGCTTTCTAGATCTTGCCCTGCTTCTCATGCCTCCAGCCTGCCCAGTCTTGGCATCCACACTAATTCACACTTCTTTTATTTACTTATCTTCAACATAACCTTCTGTGCCCCTTACGTACTACATCTCATCTACCTAAAGTAGAAGCATAAATCAGGACTGATACTGGCCTATGGACTGCTGATGTCTGGACTCAATACTTTGAAATGTGGGCAAATGGTTAAGACAGAATGAACCACGTTTTCCCATCTATAAATTAAGAGTGATAATAATGTGTGGTATGTAGCATGGATTTTTTTTTATTTTATTATTTTTATTTTATGTGTATGCGTGTATTGCCTGCAAGAAGGTAAGTGCACCCATGTCATGCCATGCCCACAGAGGTCAGAAGAGGCTGTTGGATCCCTGGGACTGGAGTTATGGACAGTTGTTAGCTGCCACATGGGTGCTGGGATTCAAACCCGGGTCTTCTGCAAGAACAAGCAGTGTTTTAAACCACTGAGCCATCTCTCCAGCCCCAAGTCTTAAACGTTTCATTACAGTGTTACAAATGTCTGAGTCATAGAAACTGCTCTCACCCTTCCCACCTTCCACAGTTCAAACTCTGTTAAACCATTATTGCTGTTTAAAAATCTCGCCTTTCAGCTTTGTTCACCATCAAATCCACACTTACTGTCTATGCTTTTAAAAAGGACGTCAGACAGGTGGATGATATTTTCTTTCTTACTGTCTTGGTCATGAGCTTGAGCTCTCAAGTGCATAAGAAGTGAAGGGACTAATGAAAGCCCCCTTTGTACAAAGAAACAAAGTCAAAAGAAGTTAAGTTGCTGACGGGTTCCTTCCACTTGAACGCATCAGTTTCTCCTTTTATATCAGATGCTGCATTTTCTCATCTCTGTGAAGTAACTTTAAGGTTCTCAAATAATAGGTGCAGCAATCTACTTTCCTTAAAATTTAAATGAAAAACAAAATATTTTTCCTGCTCTTTTTTGAAAAAATAATGCAAAGCAGAAAATGATAGATGCCTTTATTTGGAACAACTATTTTTTTGTTGCTGGTGGTGTTTTTTTATTTTGTTTTATTTATTTATTTATTTTTGACAGGGTCTCCCTGTAGTCCCAGCTGACCTGGAACTCAATGTGTAGACCAGACTGGCCTTGACCTCACAGAGATCTGCCTACCTCTGCCTCTGGAGTGCTGGGATTAAAGGTATACACTACCATGGCTGGCTAGAATAAATGTTTAATGGAAATATATTTTTGATATTATTTATCTATATAACTTGCCAGTTGTTAAAAATAAAATTATAATGAAATATTTAAGATAACATTATAATATTATCAATGATTCATTGACACACCAATATACATTATTTTTACAAGGAATTTTAGAGTCAGTGAAGATAAATTACTTAACATGCACACATGAAGAATTGAAATCACTTCCCAGCACCCATGGGAAAAAACTAGATATGGTGGCACATGCTTGTGGTTTCAGTTACAGGAAGGTAGAGACAGGAAATTCCCTCAGGTTTATTGGCCAGCCAGCCTTATTGAATCCATGAGCTCTAGGTTCAGTGAGAGAATATGTCTCAAATAAGTACTGAAAAGAACACCTGATATCCACTGGCCTTTACACACACATCCACCTGACACATACACAGACACATAAAAAAGTTAACCACATGTGTGTATGCCGGCATTAAATATAATTTTGTTATGAAGCAATAATGATAAATTTGATGTAAGATTCTTCAGGTTCATACATGATTAGCCTTCAAGAACATATTTTCTGTGAAGCTAATTGATGCCTCTAGTCCTCAATGCTGAGAATAAAAGAACAGAGGATGCTTAGTAAGGTACAGTCATCTGTGAGGAAGAGTGTATGTAGCCAAAAGTCCACCATGTATTTCTGCTCACATCATCACGCTATGATTACCTTCATACAAATTGTAAGGTTCTCCATTGTCTTTACAAGTACGTCATTAATTCGGTCATTCATTCAACAATGAAATGTATAATTTCATGAAAAAAACTTATTAAATGGTAAATAAATAGTTTTTAAGTGCATAATTTTTTAATAAGATCAGGTTGAACAAACTAGGAAAAAAAGAGTCAGAATCAGGGAATCTTTTTATTTAGTTAGTTATTGGACCAGCCTTAGTGCCTTACACATTCTGAGTAATTTACAACAAAATTTTATCTCCATTTCCAAATCATTGAATCTTCACATTTTTTTTTCAGTTTCACTTTGTATTTCTAAATCAGGCAAAAATAAGTGTTTACTTGTTAGAAATCCACAGGGTGATGCTAAAATTACTACATGAGATAAACATCAATTTAACACACCAATTACTTAAAAATAAATGTTAGCTTATATTACATTTGGTTGTTTGAATATAGTTTCATATTCTGTAGAAGTTCTAAATTAGCCTCCTTTCAATTATGTTTACAGTATTAGTCACCAGAGCCAAATCTATTTAAACATCCTTATCCCCATATTCTTATTAAGGAAAGTTTAATTAGCTTTTATTATGGTCTTCCGATTTCTTTTTGTCAAACTGCAGCATGGACATATGACTCTGTTGCTTGTATAACCCTCCATAATTACCAGTGCTTTTCACTGTGGATAGAGTAGATCTTTGTTTTGAGGTGTGACTGTGGAGCGCATATTATCACTTGAGGAGTTCCTTATCAAACATTTGTCAGTGTTCAAGTGATTGCTAACTGGATGTCTTTTCTTTCTCCTTTACAATGCCTTTGCCTCTGCACGCTACACTGTAGCACCATAAGTTCCAAGTTATGATTCAAGAAGACTGGAAAAGATTTTTCTTGCCCTCTATACTCTAAAGCATCCTTGACAGTGGAGAAAGAACACCTTCTCTTCAACTTGAAGGTTTCCCTAAAGTGTCACCATTGACAGAAGTAGGACAACCAAAGGGATTCCTTTTATAAGCTAAGGAAAAATCAAATATATATCATGTGCAAAAGTAGTATTCAATTTTCGATGCTTAAATGAGAGGTTCAAAGAGGTCACTCATAATTAACTGACCAAAACCTCTCTCCCTCTTATTTTAACATGCATGAGATTTTTTTTAAAAAAGGCCAAACCTAAGATGTTTTTGAAATCCACTTTATCTGTTTCCTGACTTTCTAAAAGTGCTTTTTAAAGCTTTCCATACTCATACTCCAAAGTCAGTAGGGTAGTCTATATAGACCCTAAAGATAATATACTATGACTCAAAAATAAAAATTTCAATTAAGAGAGGACACATTGTAAGTGAAATCAGACAGACATTACTAAACTTACGATGGTGTCCCCAGGTCTATCAAATGAACTAACATAAAAGGAAGAAAAAGAACATTTTCACACTCCATACAGTGATGAATAAAAGTCCAGAAGCATGAAGGAGTCATTTGTTTATCTTTGAGAGCAAGTGATGAAATCCTGTTTCTAAATTAGATTATAGTGTTTAAGAAATGACTACAATATATAAAGGCATTCCACATTTTTGAATTTACCAGGTAGGGATATTCTACTAAATACAATCTATTAGAATAAATATGTGCGTACAATCTAACAGTCAATTAATTGTTTCTGTTTATTTCCTTATAAAGTTAAATAAAAAGTAAGTGTAATTTTTAGATTATTATGTAATTTTCATTTGTAGATCTGTCTACCCATCTAGTTCTCTCTCTCTCTCTCTCTCTCTCTCTCTCTCTCTCTCTCTCTCTCTCTCTCTCTCTCCCTCTCTCTCTCTAGCTATTGCTAGAGTTTTGAAAAATTATTTGTTTTATTTTATCTTTATGAGTGTTTTGCATGCATGTATATTAGTGCATCACATGCATGCAGTGCCCAAGGAGTCAAGACCAGAGAACCAGATCCCCCAGGAATTGGAGTAATGGATTGTTATTAACTACCATGTTCTTGGTAGAATCCGATCCTGGTCTTCTGGTAGAGCAGTCAGTGTTCTTTAACACTAAGCTGTCTCTCCTGTTATTATTGCTAGATTGTTTTTTTAAATTTTCAACTTGTTTCTGAGTTTATTTACATAAAGGTAAATATTCATAATTAAGTTATGTACATATATTTGGTAATATATTGTGTAGTTCTCCATGGCTAGCAGAATGTTTTCTACTCTCTCCTCCAAATTTGTCTCCCAAACTTAATGAAAAAATTGCCCATGAAATCTAATAACTATTTGTTTTGATTTTTAAAATTAGCCAAAGTATAGAATAATAAATCCCTCAGTTCAACTTCTTTGGGCATGAATGTCAGAATCCCCTAGGCCCAAATTTATTCTCTATGTAAATGAAGTTAATTTGATTCATCCACCTTCAAAGTTATAAATAACTGTCATCCTTTTAATGTAGTTCAAAAAAGTGGAAGCACTAAAAATGTTAATTTATATGTGGTTTGATTACGTGCTGAGTTTACATATTTAGTGTAAATTCTAGAGTGCTGTTTTTATTACATACACACACACACATATATATATATATTTTGGATTTATAACTAATAGTAAATCAGAAGTGTTTAAGGTCAATGGAGATATGGGCGATCTTTAATATGTGTATGGCTGTGCATTTAATAATACATAAAGCCTTTTAAATTATGTCTAGACTGACTCTAGTAAGCAAGTGTTGTTTCCCCTTTGTAACCATTTCTGGATTTTGCCTATTTGGTCATGGCTATGTACAAAATTGTGTATTTGTTTATTATAATAAATTCCCTAAAATTGGAACGTTGCCTTTTAAATTACTTTAATTTTTTTTCATATTTTCATGAAATAGATAAACAGTAAAGGAAAATATTAAGTGAAAAACAATAGTAATTGTTCAAAGCATTTGGAAATGTGGACCAGGGTCCAGTGGATTGATCTAAATGAAATCAAAATATATTGTATGAAATTTGCAAAAATTCATTTAAAAATTTTAAAATGGTTGTGAAATGTATTGAATATGAAGTGAATACGACCAGGTATGGTGCTGCACGTTTTTTATCTCAGTATTCAGGAGGCAGAGTCAGGTGGATCTGTCTGAGGTGAAGAGGAGCCTGGTTTACATAGTGAGATCCAAATCAGCCAGGGATAGACAGTGAGACCCTTTCAAAAAACCAAAAAAGGAAAAAAAATCCCCCCCAAAGTAAATAAACATGCTCAGTAGATGTATGTTACATGAAGCTAATGAAATTAGGAAAAATATATAGTTTATAAGTCCTTGTGGAGAATAAAAAAGAACCAAAGGAAATTATAGTATGACTTAATTCCACATGTCGTTAAGGTTATATGTTAACTTCTTACACATTTGAAACAGATCCGTATACAGCAGATGGTGCATCTGAAACTCATGTACTTATATGCTGTTGATTAGAGTGTGTGCTAATTTTCTTGAGTTAATAATAGTATGGGAAATCAAGTAAATCAAGTGAAATTTTAAAAAATAATAAAGTTGGAGAGGTTGGGGATAGCGGAGTCCAAAAGTTGCTTGCATTTTCAGCACACAGACCTGAATTTGCTTCCCAGGACTCACACAAATAAAAAATAGGGTTTGGGGGCTTGTGCTGAAAGTCCCTGTGCAGTGGAAGCAGAGGAAGGCCAATCACGGGGGCAGTCCCACCAACCAGTGCCGCCCTCGTGCTGAGTGCTATCTCAGAAATCAAAATGTGGATGGCACCTGTGGAAAGCCTAAGTGATTCTCTGGCCTTCACATGTACACTCACACACGTGCATGCGTACTCACACACCCATATGAATATGCATATGTATGCTCACAAATAAAGATGCACACAGATGGCAATAATGTGAGTAATGTGGCTGTCCTGGTTAAGTTTCATTTGTCAACTCATAGTGGAAGAAACCTCATTCTGGGAATTGCTTCCATCAAAATTTCCTGGTGTCACATCTGTGAGGCATTTTTCCATTGCTGAATAACGTAGGAGGGCCTGGTCCACATGGGTGGTGTCCTTTCTGGACAGGTGGGTCTAAACTGTATAAGACAAAGAACTACTGGCAGCTGATCACTGCTGGGTGAGGAAGAGCTGATCTTCTTTAAGGGAGGGGCTCTAGATAGGCTGACTAGACCACAGTGGATGAACTTGCACTGAGGGACATCTGGGGACCCTAACTTGACTTGATAGGCCTTAAAATGATAGAATGCATGAAATCAGGTGTTGGGGAGTCTGAGAAGGTGCCAGTGAAGAAGGGGGTATAAACATGATTAAGGTGCTGTATATCAAAAATGGAAACATTCAAAACAAATACAAAAAAGAGTAGTATTTGAGCAAGTCAGGAGGGGGAAGCCAGTAAGCAGTACCCATCTCTGCTTCAGTTCCTGCCTCTGTGTTGCTACCCTGAGCTCCTGCCTCCACTTAACCTCAGTGATTGATTATGACCTGGAGGTTGAAAGCTGAAATAAATATCTTCCTCCCCAAGCTGCTTTCTGCCAGTGTTTTACCACAGCAATAGAAAGCTAAGAAGAACAGTGAATGTGTTGGTTGAAGTATGGAGGGTATCAGATGAGGACTTTGATGAATACCGTGCTAGTGAGAAGAGATGGTGTCATGAAGGAAGGATTCAGAACATTTCAGAGCACAATTTGATTGAGCCTGGTAATATTAAAGTCCCTCAGTGTCTATTATACCTCTCAATGAACTAGACAAAAGTCCACACAGATCATAAACCATAAAGACACAGGGTGGCTTAATATCCTATCTTGTGATAGCATGGCCTGTAAATCCATGTTTGTTACTGCTTTTTTTTTCTTTAAGAAATGGAAATAACCCAAATGTCCCCCAACTCATGAATAGATAATGAAAATGTGGCACATTTACACAATGGGTTTCAACTCAGCAATAAGAAAGAATGAATATTTCAGGTAAATGAATGAAACTAGAGACTGCTATACTAAGTGAAGTAACTGAAATACAGAAAAGCAAGTGGTTTGTCTCCCTCATTTGTGGATCGTAACACCAATCCTTTATATGTGAGTATATATCTTGATGTAACAGCAGGAGCCAGGAAAATGGAAGGGAAACACAGAGGTAAAGGAAAAGAAAGCCTGCAAAAAGAGGATAATATGGAACAGATGTTACCAGGAGGGGAGGTGGGAAAAGTGGGAGGGTTTTGTTGGGCAGGGATGGGGAAAGTGGGGACATTTGGTAGGGAGGCGTTGGAGGAGGTGGGTGTTGTTGGGGGGAAGGTGGGAATAATGGAGGTGCTTGGACTAGAAAGGGTGGAGGGAAGTTGAATAGGGGGAGTAACAGGAGAGATGAATGGAGCATGGGTGGTGTGGGAAGTCACGGAAATGTGTTGGCTCAGGAACCACCTAAGAAATACACATAGTGTATCTAAACATTAGTGTATATGTATACGTGGGAGCTGCTTGGCCAGGAACACACACCAGACAGACTCTGGAGACTTCCCTTTGAGTGGTTGTTGAGGGTGTTTCAGGAAACTCCCAAAATAACACAGACTACTGTCAAATCTCTTGAATATCTCACAGAACTCAAAGGTAAGACCCTACTGGTAAAGACAAGACATATTTTGGATATAGGACTTGAAGCAACAGAGCAGGAACTGACTTGGAGGCCTTCTAAAACCAAAGTTTCACTATCATAATGCTAGATGCTGATATGAAAACTGCCAAGGGAGAAAAACAATCAATAATCCAACTGAGCTCTAAAATCTAATAGCCATAACATCTAGCACAGCAAACTACCTCTATTGGTGCAGTAGTAGCACTGTTATCTGGGGGTAATAAAAAGCCATCTAACTGGGCTTAAAACCCTGTCTATGGGAGTGAGCTCATGCGTGGCACTGTAAATATACACAAATATACATGGCTGGAGATGTCACAGATCCTAGAGCACACCCTATCTCTGTCATATTTCTAGACAAATCTTATCATATGCTAAATGTTGATCCTTATATTTACAGATAATTATATCGTACACCACACATCAGAAAAGCTTCTTTCTTCAATAGATAGAGGCTACTGACTAATTCCACAAGCGGTCACACACAGAGAATATGTGTCTGAAAGACGCCCGCTCCTAGGTGGCATATCCACAGTGGAAACTCTAAACCCAAGGTTCAAGGAACATAGTGGAACAGGAGGTGGAGAGAATCCTAGTGCGTCCCTCAACTCTCACCAGGGAAGCTTCCTTATACAACAGAGTGTGATGGACACAGAAGACTCTGACTGGCTAAGTTTTAATAAGAGACTTCAGAGTGTGTGTCATTGGAAAGAACTCCTATACTAACTTTCACCCACCCATGGCTCAGGGACCATTGTGGAAGAGGGGGCAGAAAGATTATAAGAGCCAGGATGGATTCGTGAGCATGAGGAAACAGAGGCTTCCAGAACTCTGGAAGCTTACTCATGTGAACTTGTGGTAATGATGGCATTGAGCACAAGACCCAGACCAACTCAATCAAACAAGGGCCCAGAGTGGAGTGAGGGAAATGGGCAACATTCCAACTCCAGCCTGGGAACTGTTGGAGACTAATTACTGCTGGGTCAGAGAGAATAGATCTTCCCTAAGATCTCTAGATGCTCACTAGACCCCAGTGGATGATCCTACACTGAAGGACATCTGGGTACAAATGCTTGACGAGATGGAATTTAACATATATGGCAGAGCACATGAGGTCTGGTGGGGGGAAGTTGTGGGCATGGATGGCAGAGGGGGTCTAGTTTTATTAAGAAAATTTGTATGAAATGTCCAAAACTCAATAAAAATATTTTAAAGGTAAAATTCTAAATATTTAAATAAATTTCCACAAGATTAAAAAATAAATAAAAGAAACTCTGGGCTGAAAAAATAAAACTAATCCCCACATAGACCTTGAAAGATAGTCTGGAATTGATTATCTTGTATTAGACTAAGGCCAGATTGCCCTCAGTTCCCATTTCGTTAGTCACCAATAGGGTTAGACTTAAATAAACAAGGTGGTGGGAAAAATGTGTTCTAAGTCTCAAGAGCACAAGAAAGCTATCCAGATTTGCAGAATACAATTATTCTGTGTTCGCTGAAGCACTATAGTAACTCTACCTATGGCTGCTGGTTACTAGATTTATTAATCTGATCATGTTACAGAGTTCAAGATCACCAGGAAAAGACCACCAGACCCATTCAGATTTTAATTAACCAAATTTTATTAGAGCTGCAGCTGGCCTACGGTCTCCAGAGGCCAGATTAGGGAGACTGCTGGGAAGGGAAGAAACTTTTAAAGGCAAACACCACAAGTTATTTCATTCCTGTGGTATTGACAGTTGCAAGGGCAGTGGGGTCACACTGACCCTTAATTGCAGCAATAAGCAAGTTTATGGAAGCCAAAAGAGGCAATTGTTAGTCATTTTCTTAACAGATGTATAGAGACCTTGACAGTAAGGAGCATTCTGATGATGATGATGATTTCAGCATATTACCAAGAAAGACAGGATATTGTTTATTTTCCCTTGTGGTAGCAAATTCCTTTCTGTGGTCAGCTATTTCTGAGAAGAAAGCAAACTTCAGGGTGACTTAGTGAAACTTACTGGAACTAAGTTCGGACTTTGAGCTGTCTGCATCTCTGATTTTTAAACTCTAAGGTGGCGACTTTATATAAAATGGAGTTGCTCTAGTCATTACAATAAGGGAAAAATCATTCTCTTATATGGCGTTCTCTTTTTTTATTCTAGAGCAACTGATCAATTTGTTTTCATTTGTTACATCTGTTTAGAAATAATTTGTGTATTTTAGACAAGATTTGAAGATGTTTACAACTAATATAAATAAATAAACCTGCTAATGGCATTAGTGAGATTAAAATTTTTCCAGACAAGCAAAAGATAAGAGCTTTTCCTATTTAATTTAGAGATAAGAGCTTTTCCTATTTAATTTAGTTTTTAATTTTGACAGAAAAACTCATGATGTAAGCATCACTAAAGATATTCTCTAAAACAAGAAAATTTTCTTCAGTAGTAAAGGCTGAAATAGAAAAAAGTAAATAATAAAAATCATAAAGCTCTTAAAAATGAAACATAGGAGACATTTAGAACTTATCAAACATAAGCAAATAATTCACACATTAAATACAGTGTTTTGAAAACAGTACACGACACTATCATAGGCTTCTGATGTGTATCAGTCAATGGAAAAAAAGGAAGTACTTTACCAGTGTCAGATGTGTGTTTCAGCAAAGTAATAACTAAGCACATAACCAAAACTAAAGTTTAAACAGTCCCTGAAGTAGAATGATACTAAAGATAAACAATAGAAAAATATTAGCATAAATAACATGGGAGTATAAATTATACAAAAAAATTATAGTAGTATACATAATGGTAAATTTTCTTAATAATTATAGTAATAAAATATATATGTTATTTATTTTAGATGTTATTCCTGCCCAAAAATATGTTGTGTTGCATATTTATCTCAGGGTTATATCATGGTTGTGATGTCATTCCTAGGCTCCTGCCATTCTTGTGACCATATTCCTTGCACTTAACTCAAAGGGGGAATAAAATAAATCAAGATTAATAAAAAAATACACGAGTAGTGTTCAAATTTCAACTGGAAACCTTAGTGAATAAGTGTCAGTTTGCATATACCAGCTGGCCCTTAGTATATATTATGTCACTGGTCATTATTTTACCATTTCACTGTATGTCCAGAAACAGGGGGAGGGAGGAAGAAGAGCTTACAGGTTAATTTTATGAACCTGAACTGCACTCAGTTTGCAGTTTTAAGATAAACCTCCTTGCACGCTCTAAAGGTAAATCAAGGGAATATCTTGGAACAAATTCTACTGAAATGTGATTCACTTTCAGTAAACTACTCCAGCACTGGGAAGATGTTCTCTGACCATGGACATTGATGCAGAATAGTGTAGTATGTTTTGGTGGTGTGGTGATTTGGATGAGGTGGTCCCCATAGGCTCAAGTATTTGAAAACTTGGTCCCTACTTGGTGGTGCTCTTATAAGTGAGTTGTGAAATCTTTAGGAGATCTGGCCATGTTGGAAAAACTATGATGCTTGAGGGGGTGTTGATAGTTGATAGCCTTTCCCATTATAAGCTTGCTCCTCTTTGCTTTCTGTGCCTGCTTGAAGATGTAAGTTCTCTGCCTTATGTTAGGCTGCCTCCTGCTGCCATGCCTCTCCATCATGAAGGATTCCTATCACTCTAGATCCATATCTGAATAAATGTCTCTTCTTTAAGTTGCCTTAGTTATGGTGTTTTATCACACCACCAGAAAAGCAACTAAAACAAGTGGGAATTAAAGGTTTCCCAAGCAACATAACTAGCAAACTTTTAGGGACCAAACGTCTACACACACACACTCACAATGCAATTATATGTTCTAAAGCTTATTTTTATGCCCTTTGACAATTGTTGAAATGTCAGAAAGTACTCAAATTCTTCGTGGAAACTGGTCTGGAGTCTCAACCTTTCTTGAGATCATTCATTGCATTCTCAAAGAAACCATTCTCTTGTGATGCTGGAAACTTGCTAAGTCATTTAAGCCAGCAGTAGTATGACAGCCAGGAAACTTTGTCCGGACCTGGGTGCCTCCATTTGCCGTCTTCCTGTTGGTGGCTCTGTTCCTTTCCACAATAGATCTTGCTGCCTGCCATGAGCACTGATTCCAGAATGTGTTCTTTGCTGAAGTTACATGCAAAGTTTGCACTGTCCTACCTCCTGTCTCACTGGTGTCCTTGCCTGACTACAGTTTCTCACTTCCAGAAGGTTTGTAAAACTCTCCCATGTATTCTGCCTCATCTATAGACTTTTGTCATATGGAGCGATGACATCCATAATCCAATCTGCCCTCTCTCTGTTTTCCTCTGCCTTATTATTTTCAGAAACTGTATGCTGCAGACTGGTGCATGGCAACTTTCCCAGTTTTCAAAAACTGGTCTCTCTC
>NW_008332088.1:1934421-1950990 GCF_000622305.1 Nannospalax galili
TTGTCCTCTGGAATTAAATATCCCCTGTTGTACATTTTTATCTTTCTACAATGAAAATTTGAGTAAAATATATTCTTCCTGTATAGTACAATTAAAATTGAGTAAATTATGCACAGTGTCTATAATTAAAATTGGACCAAATCCCAATTCCATGTAGTAATCACATCTAATGCTCACAAGAAAGTGTGTGAAGGTGTGTGTGCTGAGTCCAAGCTCCCTTTTCCCTTAGCTTGGTTTGTCTCCTTGGTTCAACTCAACTATTTACAAGTCAAATTTCTTTTATTTTGTTAAGTGTTTTTTTTTGTTTTTCTTTGTTTTGTTTTGTTATGTTTTTTGTTGTTGCTATTGTTGTTGTTGTTCAACTTTGGGTGGCAGTCCATTTCTATATCTGAAGGAAAGTTTACTTTTAAATACCAAAGATATGAGTTATGCCTTGGTGTTTGTTTATGTCCATAGGATATTTATGGAAGATCTTTTTAAATTATGCACATTATTAACTTAAAGAGGAATGGTCTTGTTTTAAAGCAACTAGTACCCTAACTACAATGTGCTTTTATTCTCAAAATACCACTTCTTATCTAACTCTCTCAAACGTACTTATTGTGTGGGAATATCTCATTTCAAACCAAGCTGAACAACAGTGCATTCTTTGGCAGTCACCTCTGCACAGGGAGCTTTAAGGGAGGCGGTGCAACTGCTCAGTCTGATATGAAGGCATCCTTACAAGTTTCATCATAATCCCAAAGACTTGAAATCCTTAGGAAACCCAAAGCTTCCGTTGACACTGACAAAGAGAGGGTTCAAGGCTGGGAAGACTTACATAGATTCACGACTTCCTCAATAACCCGGCAGCGTGCACACCATTCTTTCTAAAGCTTCAACTGAAGCAACTGCCTTATTTGATTTTTTTTCTTTTATAAATCCCCAGATATTTCCATTGCACTGATCTCTCTTTTCCCTCTGCTCTACTTACCTAGTTTTCATTTTGATGAATGATACTGTGCAGTCTAGAAAGATCCATCTATGGGCAGCATAGATGCTCTGCCTTTGCTCGGTGCATACAGCCTTTGGTGGCACAGTTGAGAGGAGTATGAGGGTTGGCAACCTGGGTATCCAACAGTTGACAATCTCAGCCCTCTCTGGGCACCATCATGTCTGGTCAATTAATTAAAGCATCAGCTTCCTCATATTTATGAAGAGTCTGAGAACTGTCCTTACTTTATAGAACTGAAATCATCAAATGATTTTTTTACATACAATTGTTGGGAATGACCCTGGTGTATAACAATGTCAACAATGGCCACTGAGAAGTAATGCATATTTAAAGACCTACCGTTACTTTCATTTTGCTCTGATGATAAAATAATGTAATTATCAGTTTAGCAACATCCCTGAACACAGCCCCATGTCAGGAAAACAGCCCCGACAATTTGAAGGCACCTTCTGAAGGCTGGCCCTGGGAGCAAAATAAACGAAAAACCCCAAGACTTTCAACACATAGAAAAGGGGCAACTGTTTTCAAATACCAATTTTGTTGCTTAAAGACTCCTTTCTAAATTTTCACTTATTTAATCAATAATTTTTGGTGTGATGTGTTTTACTATGTTCAAACCATTTCTGTAAGAATTATTGCTCTGTTTTCTCGGCAAGAGACAAGCTTTGGAAGCGATTTGCTTCAAACGTGGTAAAATCATAACGATGACATATATAAACACATTACTTTTATTTCTTCATTTTGCTGATAGTCATTTTTCCTTGTAGCAATCGGGGGTTCTAACGTGACAGTATGTTATAGGCAAATAAAAAATGAATGTGGTTTATAATGTGGAGCTAGAAAATACCAGCACATTTCTTTCTGGATCTGGCTGGGATTATTTGCAGAGCAGAGTTGCAACAAAATGCTTTGGCAAGATTCTATTAATCCTTGTTGCCGGAATACGTCATACTAGAGAGTGACAGCACACAGGAAAGAATCGATGAAATGCTTTTCTTTTTTATACAGAGATGTTTGAGTGTGAGATAGTTTGCAGAATATTTGATTGTGTGAAGAAATTAAAACAGAAAGAACAGTTTTCCTAGCATGTCTCTACAGTAGTATGATCTACACCACATGGTCGTGTAGACTTTATCATTTTAGATGTGATTCTTTTTTGCCATGACCTGACATCTGGACCTGAAACCGATTGGTAGAAACCCATAACATTTTGTAACAGAGGAGTGTTTTTAATTAGTGAGACCTATATGGGATTAGGCAGATGCTGAGACCCTGTTGCTCCATGAACGTCTATCCATACCCATGCATTGTTAGTGAAGCACACATGTTTATATGCATCCTCAGTACCTGCAGAATTTGTGCACCCGCATCCTCCAGTCTATTCAGTATGTGCTAATTGACAAGATCAGTGAAAATTATTGATAATTTTGAAGTGATAGAAGAGCAAATTAGCAAGTGATGGTATGAGTCTAATGGAACTCTTCAAATGATACTGTTCCAGTTTGCTTCTCCATTGCTGTGACAAAACACCCTGACCAATATCAACTTGGGGAGGAAAGGGTTATTTAGCTTACATCTCCAGGGTCACAGTTCATCACTGAGGGAGCCCAAGGCAGGAACTCAGGGCAAGAACTTAGAGGAAGGAGCTGGAGCACAGACCATGGAAGAACACTGCTTGCTGGCATGCTCCCTTGGTCCTTGATCAACCTGCTTTCTTATACAATACAGGAACACTGCCTGCCCATGAGTGGCACCACCTACATTGGATTGGGCCCTCCCACAGCACTCAACAATCAAGAAAATACCCCACAGACATGGTCACAGGCAAATCTAATGGACGCAATTCCCCACTTGAGGCTCCCTCTACCAAGGAGTGTCAAATTGACAACTAAAGCTACCCAATACAGATACATTTATGATATATATATATATTTCATATGTGAAAATATTATGCATAAAAGTATAATATATCTTCTTAAGTTACAAATGGATATTTATATACACACAGACATATGAGTAGATAGCCCTGATATGAAACATTTCTCTTCAATGAAACATTTTATCAGTTGTGTGGTAGTGACATTTTCCATTTAAGTCCATCCTTGTTCAATGGACACTGAATTTTCTAGTTGTAAGTTTGTACATGAACAATGAGTTCAAGTAACTAATTTATATTAAGAGCTTTATTGGGCCTTGTGGCTATCCTTATCAAAGTATTTGATATATACTGGAAGGAGACGATTCTTATGATTTATTTTATTTTTAATTATGAGAGAGAAAGAGAGAGCATGAGTGCAGGTATCTGTGGATGTCAGAAGAAAGCATTGGATCCCTGGGAGATGGAGTTGCAGACTATTGTGAACCACCTAACTTGGATGGGAACCAAATTCTGATCATCTCTAAGAGCAATATATGCTCTTAACCACCAGAACTGTCTCTCCAGTCCCAAAGAGAATTTTATTTTCACTAAAACCTAAACATCATATAAATTGGTGAAAACTTTGGATTGAATGCAAATCATTTCAGTAAATTTCCCTTTAGCTATGAAATGAAATTTTTGTTAGCCTTTAATTTCTTAGGAAAATTATTCATTTATTGAAGCATACATATTTTTATTGAGAATTTCATACATGCATATAATACAGTTTGATAAAATCTTCCCCTGTGCCTTCCCCTACAAGTGGTCAAACACAGAGAATAAGTGACCCTGAAGTTCCCAGTTCTAAGTGACACTTCTACAATGAAACCTCTGCACCTAAGACTCAAGGAACATTGCCAAAGATGGGGGTCAAAAGATTATAAGTGCCATAGGAACAAGAGAACTTCCTCTAATTAGTGCATTCTAGACATGATAGGGAAACCACAATAATGAAATCTCCGTATGATAGTCTAACAAGATCTTCATAATTACAAGTAAGGTTGGCACAGCATTTTGGATGGCAAAACTTTCATGGAGTCATCTCAAAATGAAGAGCTCTAGGTGATTAATGGATGCTGAAGGAGAGAGAATCAGTTTTCTCCAGGGACTAGTTCCCTGAGAAGTTACCTAATCCCTAGTAGAAAGCCCTAAACACAGGCATGCAAGGGCATCACTAAATGGATTTAGTGGTGTGTGGGTGTGTATTTGTGTGCTTGTGTACATTTATAAACATATATATGCATATGTAGTCTATATAAAAATAAAAATCAGAGGACAAGAAATTGTGTTGGAGAGGCATGGGAGCTTTAGGAGGGAAGTTGGGAGGAGGGAGAATAATGCAAATATAACACTCACTTATGAAATTCTCAAAAATAAAATAATTCTAAAAACAAATAAAGCTAAAGTAGCATATAGCATAGGTTTGAAGTAAAAAAAGAATACTGTAAACTGTGTGACTTACACAGATGCATTTTCTCACAGCTCTAGACACTGGGAATACGAAGATCAAGGCCACACTGGTGTTTGTGAGGCCCTGATTTAGAGGTCATAGATGGTAGCTTCTGCTGTGTCTTTCACACAGGGAGAAGTTGAGACACTTATGAGCTTCCACAGGGGATGGAAGGTGAATAATCTCTAAACTTTTCATTTACCAGTTTTAAAATCATGTGTTTTCTCCCGTCCCCACCCTTGTATGTTCCCAATCCTGTCATGAAACACCAGAACAAGTGAAAAGCTAAAATGTTTGTGTATCCTTTGTGGTTAGACCAAATAAAGATGGTGGTTAGGATAACAATACAAATGATATGTAATATACCCTAAATCTTTTGAGATGATGGAGAAAAAAATAATTTGCAATACTTAGTGATGAAAAACTTCTTGTCGTACAATGACTTTGGTAAGCCTCCAGAATCAACTCAGTCAACAGCCAGCCTGTGACTGCAAACCGTGTCCATTCTTCATGAGTTCAAATCACTAATTTAGATTTGGATGATACATGGCTAATTTCCCACTAGGTTTTCTGTAAGATCACACCTGTAGTGTGGGTTGTGAAAATGATTGCTTAAATACCTCACAGGCGCTTGAAGGGCACTTCATGTTACGTCAGCCTCCTTCGCTATCTTTTCTGAAAATGTGTTGCAGAGGTTCCGTTGACAATGTGAAGCACCGGGGAGGGGGAAATTTAGGGAGAATTCTTTCTATTGCATTGGTCTGCAGGCATATCTGGGAAGCATTTTCCTCATTGTTAATGATGTGGGTGGTCCTAGCCCAGTGTGGTGGTGCCACCCCTTGGCAGGTAGTTCTGGGTTCTACATGAAAGCAGGTGATCACAGGTCGGAGGAGCAAGCCAGCAAGCTGTCTTCCTCCATGATCTGAGCTTCAGTTCCTGCCTCCAGATTCCTGCCTGAGATCCAGCCCTGGCTTCCCTCAAAGAAGGACTACTATACTGTAAGCTAAAATGGAACCTTTCCTCCTCAAGTTGGTTTTAGTCAGTGTTATATTTCTTAGAAAGCTAAGTGGTAGTCAGGTTCTTCTCAGCACTGCACGCAAACATCTTGCCCATTTAAATATGTTTTACCCAAAACTATAAAGCAGAATACAGGTTTAAGCTGTGGCATTGCTCAGTAGACCTGGGATGTTTTGATTCTACCCCATTGTTGTACTTTCGTTTGTTTGCTTGCTTGTTTTTTGCGTAGTTGGAGCACTGAAAGTGCTTTAGATTTATCCTAAGACCAAGAAATGAAGACAAGTACATCCATGTGAGGCAATGCTGCCAGAAAAAGGAGGGGCTTCAGTTCCTGGGCTGAGTGGAAAGCCCCTCAAATATCAAGGCTGGAGCACTTGTGGGCAAGACAGAAAACATCTTTGAAACCATGTCAATGACCAATGGAAAATGATCAAAATTCAGCCTATGCCACCCAATTGATAAAGGTTTGCTTCTCTCTTTGTTTGAAAAGTCAGTCTGATTCCTGATCCATCACTTCTCTCTCCCTTCCCTTCTAGTTGGAGTGAGCCAGCTCAGGCCGAGGTTGCTATACAGTTCTGCCTGTCTTACTGCTAAGATTTGACTTGAACTTATATCTCTTGTTTCCGTGCCATCTCTTACATCCTATATCAGAGGAACTATTTAGCTTTCTGGAATCTCTTTTATTAGGTTACTAATGATGCTCATGATGTAATTATCCTTAATACTATCATGTGGGGGATAGGAGTTTATCTTAGGGATACTGGAGGACATGTGCATTCTAAATATAACACTAAACCAGGTGTGGTGACACACGCCTTTAATTCCATCACTCTAGAGGCAGAGGTAGGAGGATCTCTGTGAGATCTAGGGCAGCCTGGTCTATTTAACAAGTTCCAGGCCAAATGGGGCTACAGAGGGACCCTACGCCAAAAACAAACAAAAATATAACAATAACTATCATCATAAGTTATACAGTGTACAAAAGCATCACGTGCTCATTTGGAGTCTCATAAATTCTCTGGGAAGCACTTTGACTATTTTCAAAATGAATGTCAGATGCTTTATTGTTCTTTTAAGTATGTTTGGTTTGTGTTCATGAAGTCAATTTTTACATATATTTAGCTAAGTAGTGATAACTTTATTATACATATTGTGGTGTAGGAAGATTCATTTTGACAGTCTTAAAGTGTCTTTGAAAGAGGCTAATGAACGATGTTCCTAAGGAAAAGACACAATCTGTAAGAATCAATGGACACACTAGACATGAAAAGCATGGTAGAGTGCCTGGGTCTGCACCCACAAGTCTGCACTTGGATTTCATGGGATGGAATTCCTGGTACTGAGTAGATTTTTGAAAAAAAAACAAAGTATATCTGGGGTGTTCTATATTACTTTGTATAGATACAAAATGCAAACTGGGATCTTATTCTTGTCAACTACAATATTGCCATTAATGTTTTCTAAGGGATAGATATATGACATTAACTTCTTCAGTTATCTGATAAAGATTTTAGTTTACAAGATATTTAGTGTGGGTTTAGAACTCTAGACTAGTCAGTGCTTCTTCCTTTCTCCTTTCACAGTGTACCATCTTTGTTTTTAGTGTTCAAGGTGAAAAGTGGTATACTGTAATTCTTATCTCTGTTCATCTGTAATGGGGGATATGGTATTTGATAGTGTACATTTGGTTTGATTAACAGAGGGTGAAAAGCTGCTTGTACGGGAGATGAAGAAGGAAGAGCAGGAAATGGTAGTTATACAAGAAAACTAGGCTTCAGGACTGAATGTACAAAAGGACTCTAGCTCTTAATTGTATTATGTCATTGAAATTTGTCCAAAATGTAGATTTTAGTTACACACATACACACACACACACACACACACACACACACACACACACAAAAAAAAAAAAAAAAAAGAAATATTTATCTAGGAGCCCATAGAGAGCATAGTACTCAGGAAACAGAAACAGAGGCAAAAGGATCACAACTTCTAGGCCACCCTGGGATGTGTTGTGATATGTGCTAATGTTTGGAATTTTCAAGCAGCATGGTAAAATAGACAGGATGCATGTCTGGTTTCACTGCTGAAGAATGTGAAGAACAAAGACATTAAGTAACTTGGTCCACAGCTAATAATGAGAATGAGGCATTAGATCCAGGCATTTTGTGTCAAGCTCTTAATAACTTACTCCTGCTGTCATTACCATGTAGATGGATGAATGATCAAGAGAGTCCTAATAATCACACCTTGACTCCAACACAGAGGTAGCAGGTGGCTTCAGCACACATTATCTTCAATATGCAGACCATCTACACAAAACATAAGAGAAACCCTGGAGTTAAATGACATCATAAGTCAAGTGGACATGATAGATATCTACTGAATATTCCACCCACCACCAAAAGTATAATTCCTTCTCAAAATCTTATGGAACTTTCTCCAAAATTGACCACATATTAGAACACAAAGGAAGTCTCCATATATTTGAGAAAAAATTAATATCATCCTGTGTTCTATCTAATAACAAAGGAATAAAAGTCAACAGCAAAAAATAGAGGATGGAAAAATACACAAACTCGTGAATGCTAAATAGTGCAACACTAACTGAAAATTGGATCAAGGAGAAATCAAGAAGGAAATTGTTAAAACACTTGAAGTGACTTAAAATTAAAACACAACATAACAAACTCTACAGGAAATAGGGAAGACAATCCTAAAAGGAAAGGAAACCTGTGCTTGTTTGTTTGTTTGTTGTTTGTTTGTTTGTTTTGAGATAGGGCTGCCCTGAAGTCTAGGTGGCCTGGAACTATGTAGATTGGACTGGCATTGATTTAAAGGCATCTGTCTGCCTCTGGCTCCCAAGTCCTGGGATTAAAGGCATGCACCACCACACCCAACTCTAAGAGGAAGATTTATAAGATTAAAGGCAAACAACAGAAAATTATAGACATTTATGGCCTATAAAAGTAAAATTTAAAAATGACGTAAGTAATTTAACTTGACCCATAGCAACCAATGAGATAGATGCAGAAATTAAAAATCTCCCAGTTGAAAAGAGCCCAGGAACCAAACAGGTGGATTCAGCATACAATACTACTAAACCTTCAAACAAGAACTTTTAAAACCAATAATTCTCAAACTATCCTGTAAAATATAAAAGAAAAACTTCTAAATTATTTCCATGAAACCAAAAGCAAAGACTAAAAACTTGAAAATTATAAGTCAATCCTTGATGAATAACAATATTAAAACCTCAATAAAATATTCACAAGCCAAATCCAAGAACACATCAAAAAGATTACTACAATCAAGTTGGATTCATCGCAGGGGTACAAGAATGATTCACCATCTATAAATTATGGAATGTCGTCCCCCACATAGACACAATCAGTGAGAGAAAACATGATCAACTCATTAAATGCAGAAAAGATCACTGACAAAATCTAATATCCATCCATGATAAAAATCATGGCAACTCTAAGGATACAGGGGGCATATATAAACATATTAGAGACAATCTACAAATCCACAGCCAACATCACACTAGATGGAGAAAGCCTGAAAGCACACCCATTAAATTCAGGAACAAGGCAAGAATGTCTACCGCACTGTCTCTGTTCTTGTTCAGCTTGAAGTTTTAACTACCACAGTGAGAAAAAAGAAGGGGAAAGAGCAGATAGAAATTGAAAAGTAAGGAGTCAAAGTATCCTTATTTTCAGATGATAATATTCAATACATAAAAGACCCTGAAGAAGCCACCAGAAAACTCTTAGAGTTGATAAACACATTCAGAAAGTAGCATGATATAAAATTAATGCACAATAATCATAGCCTTCCTGTATACCAACAACAAACATACTGTGATCAGTGAAACTATCCCATTCACAACAGCCCAAATAACTAAAATATCTTGGAATAAATCTAACCAGGGAAGAGAAATATTTGTATAATAAAGACTTTAAGACACTGAAGAAGGAAATTGAAAAAGATACCAGAAGATGAAAAGACTTTCTGTGCTCATCGATTTGTAGGACAAAATTGTGAAAATGGCCATCCTTTCAAAAGCAGTGTACCAATTCAATGCAATTCTTTTAAAATTCTAACACAATTCTTCACAGAAATTGAAAAGATACTCTCAAGTTTTATATGGAAATACATAAAAAAGAAGAAGAGCCAAAATAATTCAGAGAAATAAAAGAAATATTTTATTTAAAAAATTAAAAGATTGAAATGGAGGCATTACCATCCCTGATTTCAAATTATATTACAGAGCTGTAGTACTAACAACAGTATGGTGCTGGCATAAACACATGCACATTGACCCACTGAATAGAAATAATAATCCAGATTAAGTTCACACAGTTACATTCACCTAAATTTTGACAAAGAGACAAAAAATACACACTGGACAAAAGACATATTCACCAAATGATTCTGGACAAACTGGATAACTACATATAGGAGGGTGAAAATAAATCCCTGTCTCTTACTATGCACAGAATTCAACACAAACTGGATCAAGGACCTCAAAAATAAGACTCAAGAACTTAATTTGATAGAGGAGAAAGTAGTGGATACACTGGAACTTGTAGGCAGAGGAAATGACTTTCTCAAGAGGACTCATCTCAAATAGGTCCAAGACTGTGCAACGGTGCCTCATGAAACTAAACAGCTTCTGTTCCACAAAGGACAGCATTATCCAAATGAAGAGGCAATCTACAGAATGGTTGCGGGGGCGGGGGGGCTTTACCACCTCTATAACATTCCTAACTCTACAACAGAGTAGATGAAATCATATGGACATAGTGAGGAGGAATAAAGAAAGTGGAGGGAGTCTGTGCTGGATAGTGTTAGCTGTCAACTTGACACCTGGTTAGAGGGAACATCAATTGAGGAACTTTCTCCTTTGGATTGGCCTGTGGCCATGTCTGGGGCATTGTCTGATGTTGAGTAATGTGGGTAGGCCTAGCCCACTGTGGGTGGTGCCACCCCTGGGCAGGTAGTCCTGAATTGTATAAGAAACCAAGCTGAGCACCGGTCAGGGGAGCAAGTCAGTAACCTGCGTTCTTCCATGGTCTGTGCTCCAGGTTCCTATCTCAAGTTCCTGCCTTGGCTTCCCTTGATGATGAACTTTACTGTAAGCCAAATAAAAACTTTCCTCCACAGGTTGGTTTTGCTCAGTGTTTTTATCATAGCAATAGAAAGCTAACTACGACCAAAGTCTCAATGTGATAAAAAAATGATGTCTGAAATTTGCAAATACTCAATTAAACTTTGTGAAAAGAGAGTCCTTTGTAATATCTGTGGATTCTCAGGGGAACAGCCTATTCAGAGACATCACCATTTTAGCTCTCATCATTTGGAAAATGGAGTTAAAGTATTTTGCGTACCAGCAAGAGTGAAGCAGGGTTTGCAATCTGATAACACATATGAAAAGCTACCTGTAAGATATTATTGATCTTATTTTTCCATATTTTATTTGTTCTTTGAAATATTCAGACATGTATACAATGTATCTTGATCAAATCCACATTATTAATCTTGTGATAATTATTTTTAGCAATGTAAAAGTGTAATTCCTTTCAAAACCCTTCAAGGCCTATACATGCACGTATGCATAGGTAGACACAGACACACACATCCACAATAAAGGCAGTCTACTGCTCAAATAATTTACACCTTGTTTGACTCCTTCTTTTAACCTTCTGCCATGCTATTGAACCTTTTTTTTAAAGAGACTCAGGATGTAATCTCTCTTTGATATTTTTATTTATTTAAACATTATTTTGTAGAAAATACAAGTCTTTATAAATGACCAGCAAAATTGTAAATAAATGTTGGTCCTCACTTCTTAGCCCTTAAAATGCATTTCTAGATGGAAAGTTATTAACTAAAGGAACAACTCATTCCTATGTGCCCTACAGATTAAAATCTGAATGCTTTGATTTATAACATAGTAGACAGGTATGGAAATGCTTATCAAGGCTAGTAATTTTTATTTTTGGTCTTTTGAGACAGGGTCTCCCTGTAGCCCCAGCTGGAACTCACTATGTAGACCAGGCTGGCCTTGAACTCAGGAGTGCTGGGATTAAAGGCGTGCATGACCACACCAGTTCCCAAGACTAGTAATTTTTACTAACTGAGAAAATTACAAAAATTCAGTCAATGTTTTAATTTACTTTGCTCTTAGTCCTCAGCTATGTGATTGGGTGTATTCTTCCCTGTTTGTCGCGGAATCGTTCTGTTGTGCATGAGACCACCTCTTCATCTGTGGTGTTAAACTGATTTGAATGTCTATTATATTAGAGTTAACCGCCTTTGGTAAAGGTGTTCTCTGTTTACAACATGGGAAAATCTTCTTACTTCATTTAGAATTAAAAATGCTTTAACTTTTGTTTCAGAAGTAATACATTATCAGTATCAAATTGTAAGAAATATGCAAGCATATAAAGGTTCAGTGAATGGAGCTCATTTTCAGATTAACCAGTAACATTTTTGTCCATCTGTATGCAGACCCCTCCTTAGCTGTTCAGTCCTTCCAGTGCCTCTGCTCTAATTTAATGCACTCTTCTGTCCTTCCTCCTCATCTATCCTTCCCTTTTGCCCTTTGCAGTATGATCTCTCTCAATCTCTCTCGATCTCTCTCTCTCTCTCTGTCTCGTGCACGCTTCATATATTTAAGAAAATTAGACTAGTAGTGAATATACTAGTTTACTGTTCTGTTCAAAATATAATTTTTTTACTGTAATCCTGAGCATTGTTTACATTGTTTTTTGTGTAGATACACATTATCATTATTTTTGAGATTCCAAAGTCTCTCATTTAAAGATATAATGGAAATTTGTTGTTTGGCTTCCTAAATATGAACATTTACAATATTTCAAATTTTTAAATTTTGATAATCCATTCTAGCAAAAATATCAAATGCCTCTTTTTATGTATTTCAGTAAATATTTTATCGACTTTTATGTATAGAAAATTAAACATTTGTGGCAAACTTCAGTTCCCAAATTTCTCTTTTGCAAACAATGCTTAATAAAATCCTCATGCATAAACTATTGAAGTAAGCATAAACTCTGAGGTACAAATGCTTAAAAATGTTAACATTCAAATTTCTTTAATGTTTGTGACTTTTCAAATTAATAAAAACAGATCAAGAATGTAACTCTGGTAAGTCACTGGCTGTTTCAGTTTGCTTTGCTCTTTTTGATTAAGCACTATGATCAAAAGCAACTCAGGAAGGAAAGGATAATTTCATCTCATAACTTCCAGGTCACAATCGTTCAATCACAGAGAAGTCAGGGCAGGAACTGAAGCAGAGACCATGGAGGAACACTGCTTATTGGTTTTCTCAGCTACCTTTCTTTTTTTAAAAAAAAATCTTTTACTTATTTTTCTGTATTTCATACAGAACATCTCAATCAGTCTCAATCATCTTTATACCCTCCTTCACCACTAGTGACCACCCATAGCCACCCTCCACTGGAATTCAAGCATTCTGTCCTTTGTGTTAAGGCCTATTGTGTCAAGATAGTATCCTCAGCTGTCCCTCAGTGCAAGTTCATCTACTGAGGTCCAGTCAGCCTATCTAGAGTCTCTCGCTTTGGGAAAATCAGCTCTTCCTCACCCAGCAGTAATCAGTTGCCAATATTTCTTCAGCTAATATTGGGGTTAGTTGTCTACTTCCCCAGTTCTGTGTTTGGTTTTTATCTGCCTGAGTTTGCATGGGTCTTGTGCATGCTGACACCACTGCTGTAAGTTCATATGAGCAGGGTCCTAGGAGTTTGTAGGACTCTATTGCCCTGTGGTCATGTACTTCCTCCCTGATTCTTACCATCTTTCCACTCCCTCTTCTGCAATGGTCCCTGAGCCCAGGGTATGTGTATATTAATATAGTAGTCCTGTCCAAGGACCAGCATTCAGCAGAACATTCAAAGGCATCAGCAGTCAAAAATCCAGGAAGCAACCCTATAATTATTTAGATTTTATTTTGGCTCTAGTCGAGTCAGAAACCCTTCAGTTTTCAATGACATACTTGGTATCTTGGGTCAATAATGATATGCAAAATAGTTATGATCCTACAGCTAGAGTTCAAGGCACATAGGATAATTTGGGACTACCAACTGATGGGAAATATCCTTACAATCATGTATGTAAATCAGGAGACACGGGCATTCATGAAACTTTTCCAACTTGTCATTGCCCAGGAATTTCAATGATAACCTATATTATGAAACTGAGGGAAGCAATAGGAAAGTACATCTGATACTGTGCAATATGGGTATATGATCTCTAAGCTTTGGCCATTTGTGACCTTTTTTATTCCTGGCCCTCTGTTGCATGAGGGAGCTTCATTAATGAGAATTGAGACCCCTACAGAGGGATGACCCTTGCCTCTAGTAACTACCACACCAAGTAGCAAGTAAGAAAATTCCTCACAGACACAGCCACGGGCCAGTCTGAAGGAGATGATGTTTTGAGTAGAAGTTTCCTCTTTCCAGATATATCAAATCAACAACAAAACTAACCAGGACCCATGCCCAGGTCAGCAACAACAACCTCAAAAAGATTGACTCTGCACCTTGACTTTAGAATATTTGTCCTAATGAAAATGGAACTGCTAGACTTGTACAAGAATAATCTTTAAAGAAGACAGAAAAGACTGCGACCATTTTTCTGAGTTGTTTTGAAAAATAAAAGTTGATTAATAATCCTAAGACAAATTCTGCATTTAAAATATGAAAATGACCCTGTGTTTTTGTTCTTTCAACTTAAAGGAAGTCATTTATAAACTAATTTTCATCATGAATCTAGCACATGCTCATTTCTGGAAATTTCAGGTGAGAGTTAAGATCAGGTGTCTAGCTCTTTGCAGGTACAGCAGGTTCAGAACATGTATGCCGCCATGTGCCTGCAGGTACCTGGGGATGAAGATACGCATGTTCTTCTCAGACCTAAATACTGGGCTGCAACAGGGACATGACTTGTGTTAATTGGAGTCTTCAGAGTATTAAAGGAGAGTTAAGTTTGATTAGATTATTGATATTGTAATATTGTAAACAATTATTGAACCAAAGAATTCGATAATTTTGAATGAACAAATTCAGTAAAGGCATGAGGAGACATGTTTAAGACAAAGATAACCAAGAAAACTAGCCTGTAGATTCTTATGATATTTCATTTAAATGAAAAAACAGAACAGCAATAAATTTATGTGTATAAAATTCATGTTTCTTCAAAGACTATGTTAGCAATATGAGGGTATTATTAATACAAGTTTCATTCCATAGTTCTAACCTTCCATGAATTTTTCTGAAAGATAGGAAACTGAAAAGCCTCATCCCAAAATAAAACAAGTGACTTGTGGTGGGTGGTGTGATGGCAAAACTGCAGATTGACAAGGATAGATACCACAGCCAGCAATGCAATGTCAGTAAAGGAAGAACTAGGCTGAGCAAAGCCAGGAAGCCCACCCACCCAGGAGTTAGGGTGTCACAGCTGCTAAACATCTGGTAAAGGCATTGTGTGTTCTCCAGAACATTCAAAGGCATCAGCGGTCAAAAATCCAGGAAGCAACCCTATAATTATTTAGATTTTATTTCAGCTCTAGTTGAGTCAGAAACCCTTCAATTTTCACTGACATACTTGGTATCTTGGGTCAATAATGATATGCAAAATAGTTATGATCCTACAGCTAGAGTTCAAGGCACATAGGATAATTTGGGACTACCAACTGATGGGAAATATTCATACAATCATGTATGTAAATCAGGAGACACTGGCATTCATGAAACTTTTCCAACTTGTCATTGCCCAGGAATTTCAATGATAACCTATATTATGAAACCCTTCAATTTTCACTGACATACTTGGTATCTTGGGTCAATAATGATATGCAAAATAGTTATGATCCTACAGCTAGAGTTCAAGGCACATAGGATAATTTGGGACTACCAACTGATGGGAAATATAACTTGTCATTGCCCAGGAATTTCAATGATAACCTATATTATGAAACTGAGGGAAGCAATAGGAAAGTACATCTGATACTGTGCAATATGGGTATATGATCTGGGTAACTGCCTTTTAGGTATATTTGTCCACAAGATTGGTAAGGAAGAGAGCAGTGCATGGGGATCCTACACAGCAGCACTGTGACCCGCCACTCTGATCCACCTCACCAGTTGCAATTTAGGGAAAAAATGTGGACAAATATCATAAGGTATTAGAAATGGCCTGCAAGGCTGAGATACAGTGTCGAGGAGGAAGGCTATAAAACGTAATTCAAGCTACATAATTTATGACAATATTACATATTTTCACATAGAGAATAGTTTTGTTTGGGTAGTTTAATGTCGAGTGGTTTAAGGATAGTTTACAGTGATTTCAACTGAACAAATGGACAAGGTTTTCCAAATAGCACGTTATGCTACGATCATAATCATAAATGCTTTCAAGTTAGATGATGTGGCAATAGTCTTATGTTTCCTGTTAGGTGGCTCCCATTTTATACATTTGCTGAAAATGGAGTGGATAGTCAGAACAAAAGGTAACATCTTTAACTGCTGCATCTTTTTGAAAGCTGAAAATATAATGCTGCTTTAGCATGGAAACTATATGGGCATTCTGTGATTGCATAAGAAGTGATTCTGACCGTGGCAATATGGCACAAGTTCCCAACCTCATCATTCTATCGGGCAATAGAGAGAAGAGCTCCTTTCTGGATTGTTTTCTTTTCCTATTGTGTGGGCACTTACTGCATTTGTCATTTCTTCTCCCTGCTCATTGTACTAATAATTCAAAGACGTCTCTGATTTTATAACCAAATTTAATAGGTTTTTCCCTCTTACTCTGGATGTTTGCTGAGGATACATTCTGAATGTGGATGTTTTTCTTTTAACTTTTCTTCATTACTGAAAATTTCATACATGTACTCAATGAAATATGACCATATCTACTCCCATGTACATCCTCCAACTCCATTAATATCTCCCAGTGCATTGTTTGACCGTATTCTAGAAAATTTGGACCTTCTCTGTAATTTAATCTATGTAATTTTTATTTATTTATTTTTATTTTTTAAATTATTTATTTAATAATCACACAATTAGAAGAAGCATTTCATTACAGCTTTAACATATTCAGTAATACACTCCAGAGCAAAAGTACATCTCTTTCACAAGTGGC
>NW_008332088.1:1951258-1952874 GCF_000622305.1 Nannospalax galili
GTATGGATATAAAGTCATCAGGTAGATATCAGTGGTGATGTTATTCACATCTACTAATTTTTAAGGAGAAAATTTTTATGCCTTGAAGAATTATGATTTTTAATCATCTTTAAAAATTTTTAATAACTACATTATTAGAAGAATTTCACTACAGTTTTAACATACTCAGTAACACACTCCAGAGCAAGAGTACATCTCTTTCACAAGTAGGTGTGAGTTTCTAGGTTCACAGTTGATTTAATACAGTCATACAATATTGAACTCATTATAAGCCCTGTAATACATTAAATTGAATGAGTTTTTAACCTTTAAAAAAGATCTACATTTCATTTTAGAATATATTGTTCCTTGCAGAAAGACTCATTGTTTTTGCTACTAACAGTGAGATGCTGGTTCATGCATCTCTAGTCTGTATGTATCTGATTATTATTAGTCATAATCGGTTGCACTTGGATCCTTGGCATCTGTGTATGTCTATAAAGTCATCGGGTAGATTTCAATGGTAAAGTTTATCACCTCTACTAATTAACATGACATAAATTTCCATGCTTCCTCCTCAAATACAATACATTTTTTAAAAATTGTTGATTTTGTATGTGTGTGTGTGTGTGCATATGTGTGTGTGTATCACAAAGAACATCCCAAACTATTTTATTCAATTATATACCCACTTCCCAGATGGCACCTTCCCATAGCCTCCCTCCCCCCACTAGAGCCCTTATACTCGATATCCCTGTTACTGTCTGCTGTGTTGTCAGCACCCCAGCCATTCCCCACTACTTGCCCTTCTGGTGGATCTAGTCAGCCTATCTAGAAGACTTTGTTTTAGGAGGGTCAGCTGTTCCTCATCTATCAGCAATTAGTTGTCAATATTCCTTTAGATAAGATTGGGGTCTGCTATTCATTTTCCCAGTTTTATGCTAGGTTAGTATCTGGGAGTCCCTGTGGCCACCCTGGCCCTCAACTCAAAAGAAGGTATCTCCTATCTAGCATGGTTATTTGTTATGTTGCCTTTAGCTATGCATATGGACTAGATTGGGGAAGACATCAGATGATGGAAGGACCTCCCGTGCTCATGGATTGGAAGAATTAATCTTGTGAAAATGACCATCCTACCAAAAGTCATTTATAGATTCAATGCAATGCCAATCAAAATCCCCATGACATTTTTCACAGAATTGGAAAAAAAAAATCCTAAGATTCATATGGAAGCGCAAAAGACCTCGGGTAGCCAAAACAAGCCTGAGCACTAAGTGCAAAACTGGGGGGATTTCTATACCATATTTTAAGCTGTATTACAGAGCTATAGTCATAAAAACAACATTGTGCTGGTACAAAAATAGACCCATAGATCAATGGAACAAAATTGAAGACCCAAATATGAGTAAATGCAATTTCAGCCACCTGATATTTGACAAAGGGGCCAAGAATATTCACTGGAGGAAAGACAGCATGTTCAGCAAATGGTGCTGGCAAAACTGGATCTCCACCTGTAGAAGAATGAAACTAAACCCCTATCTTTCACCCTGCACAAAAGTCAATTCCAAATGGATCAAAGACCTCAATGTAAAGCCTGAAACTCTGAAACCATTAGAAGAAAACATTGGGAATAACCT
>NW_008332088.1:1952957-1962589 GCF_000622305.1 Nannospalax galili
GACCTCATTAAACTAAAAAGCTTCTGTACATTCAAAGGAGGCAACCAGGGAAGTGAACAGAAAACCTGCAGAATGGGAGAAAATCTTCACCAACCACACATCCGACAGAAGTTTAATACCCAGAGTATATAACGAACTCAAAAAACAGAGACTCAAGACAAGAAGTAACCCAATTAAAAGATGGGCTAAGGAGCTGAATAGAGAGTTCTCAAAAGAAGAAATAAAGATGACTATGAAGCATCTTAAAAGATGTTCAACATCACTAATAATTAGGGAAATGCAAATTAAAACCACTTTAAGATTTCATCTTACCCAAGTCAGACTGGCTAATCTGTATGTAATTTTAACAGTTATTTAGCTTCAAAACAATATTATTTCATTTTCTTAGTTATTTAATGACTTTTCAAAAGGAAAAAAATATTGTTTTTGGAAATCGGGTTTTTTTGCAAGAACACACTATCTAAAATCAAAGAACCATTGTTCATAATATTATGATAACTGCTAATGTTTACTGAATACTGCTGTGCATGAATTTCTACATTGGCCATTTTGCAAAATAAAGTTAGTTATTTAAAAACAATTGAAAAGAATCATAAATACCAGTAATTTCATGAATGTCAAAGCATTTCAATAGTTATATTACAATGTGGCTTTGAATCAGGTGGGTTTCCCTCCAAAAACCATGCACTAGATTTTGCCTGATGTAGAAAACACAACATATTTTGTTGAAAATCTTATATGGAGAAAAAAGTGTCTTAAGGACTTAAAGAGTGACAGTGGTTGTTTAATATTCATTTGGACCCACATGTACCTCCTCAAGGGGCACCTGTGTCAAGAGAACCATCTGTCTTAACTATTTATTGCCGATGTAAAGAACATTCTCAGTTCTTATACCAGCATGGTATTCTGAGTCAGTAAATGGGTTGAACAAAACTTCTGTGCTTTCCTCCCCAGAGCCACATATGTTAGAGCCAGACAGTGATGACCAAAAGCAGCTGGAAATCAACAACTTATTCTTGACATTCTATAGATGATTGTTAATTTGAGAGGTTAACGAAATATAATGACTTCTAATTCAGAGATGCATACAAAAGAGTGGGAAAATGCGGTATTTCAGAATGACATTGCAGCAGTTAGGAGATTTGGTGGAGTTTACAAAATAGCAGAGGATTAGAACTGGATGTGTAAAACAAACCCAATCCAAACAAACAAACACGATGTAATAATCTGAATACAAAGAGTCTGTTAAAAAGAAAGTTGCTGCGTTATTAAGGAAATGGCCTCAGATATACACCAACTCCATGAAGGGTACTAACATCCTAATACTTTTCTTTTAATCAATATAACAAGGGGAAAAGATACTTCTCCAAATCGACTTCCATATTTTCATACTAAAGTATGAATCTTTATGTTGCTAGCATTCATTTTTGTCTTCTCTGAGCCAAATTCATAAAGACAAATGTACCATGTGTTAGAGGGAGGAATGATCACTTTGGCAATGTATATGACACTCTGGTATTCCAACAGTTATGTGAGATTTCATTGTTTTTCTCTCTTAGATGTAAGTGCTCCACAAGTAGTGGCAAGGGAGTATATAGTCCTTCAAATTTGGAGAAGTTTCCTTTTATACTTAAAACTTATACAAGGCCTGCTTTCTATCTACTTGATTTAAAATTCAGTGGATTTTTAATCTCACAATTTTTATCATAAACCAATTCTAAGCAAAGTATAATTTCTATTAATGTTTAATTAGCAGCCATGATGGATCAATATATAAATATTTTACATTAGAGCTGCATATTATAAATTAATGGAAATGACTATGCTATTCACTTACCCATTATCCAGCTGTCTACACTAATATCACTGATACAATAAAGTCAAGATCCCTCTAGATGTGCTTCTCTAATCCTACCTGAAACATGGATATTTAAATACTAATTTCAATGAGTAAGCTATTTCTTATGGTGGCAATGATTATACTAATTTTGACTCTGAAAACCTGTTGATTTTGAGGGAAATCAAAGGAATGTTAGAGCATCTTGAGAACAAGCTGCATTTTGTGTGCCACAGAACTTAGGTGAATTTCTTTTTCTTTTCTTCTTAAGCATTTTATTTATTCTATTCGTGTGTGTATGTGCGTGCGTGTGTGTGTGTGTGTGTGTGCTCACATGTATGTGTGCATTTCACATATGTACCCACAAACACTGTAGTTTGTGTCTGTAGATTAAAGTACAACTTTCAGGAGTCGATTCTCTCCCTCCACCAGGAAGGAACTCAGGTCCTCAGGTTGGACAGTAAGGAAGATGTGCTTGCCCTCTGAGCCATCTCAGAAGCCCCACAGGTAAAATTCTTGCAAAACACTGAGGTCAGATGAGGCAGATATCATGGGTAAAGAAAAGCAAACTATATCTTTACTCTTATCAGTTTCATGGAAATCTGGAAGTTAGGGCACTCAGGGCTTTTCCTAACACAAGATGGGTTCAAGTCATAAGATGTCCTTCTTTCTTTATGGAAGACTGACTGGTTGAAAAGAAAAAAAAGTAAAAACAAAACCAAAAACCTATTATGTCCGTGGCTTCATTGTTAAGTCAGTTTATAACAAAATCTGCTCTGAGGCTGAGAACATGGCCCTCTAGGTAATATTACTTGCTGCGAACATGAGAGGACTTGAGCTTGAAATCCCATAACTGGTATAAAGCCAGGCAAGGCAGTGCATGCTCATAATACAGCTCTTCTACAGCAAAGCAGAAGGCAGAGACAAGGGGATCCCCAACACTCTCAGGCCAGCTATCCTGGCCAACACAGCACAGTGACAAACAGCACAGAGACCCTCCCTGCCTCAAACAGGGCATTAGGTGAGGACCCACACCAGGGATTGTCCTCTGATCTCCCATGCCAGTCATGTGGCGCCCTCACACATACACATACTCCTCTCCCTCTCTCTCTCTCTCTCTCTCTCTCTCTCTCTCTCTCTCTCTGACAAACAGACACACAGACACACACACACACACACACACACACTCCTGATATTGCAGAAGACAAGACCTTTGTACATCACTATAATTGTCATGAGTTAATAACTGACTAATAAGAATTTGCGAACTTCATTTTTTGCATTACTTTCAAGGCTATTAAAAACCATCCAGAACCACAGCCCTTGAAATTGTCACCACCTACTTTGTTTTAAAAAAATATATATTTTACTCATAATTTTTATTTTATGTATGCTATACAGCTTTAGTTGTTAACTTGACACAACGCAATTGGCTAATTGCCTCCATTGGACAGGCCTGTGGCCATGTCTGTGAGGCATTTTCTTAATTGTTGAGTGATGTGGGAGGGCCCAGCTTACTTTGGGAGATGCCCCCTCTAGGCAAGTGGTCCTGTGTTATATAAGAAAGGAAGGTGAGGACTGGAGAGGTGGCTCAGAAATTAAGAACACACACTGCTCTTGCAGAGGACATGGGTTCTATTCCCAGCACCCACATGGAGCCTAACAACTATCCAGAGATCATTAAGGGGAGGGACTAGAACTACCCTAAGAGTGAGAGGCAGAGGATGACCACAAAGAAACAGTTTCTCAGACAGCTGTTCAGTTACTGATATGAACTCACAGTAATGGTGACAGCATGCACAAGTCCCTTGCAAGCCCAAACTAGAAAAATCTCAGCATAGACATGAAGAATTAGCTAAGAATATCTAACCCCACCTAAAGTAACTGTGGCTGCTAAGAGGGGGAGAGAGTCTCTTTAAGTCTTTCAAGCATGGAAAGAAACAAATTAGACTCTATAGGCCTTATTAAATATATTAGAGTATAATAAATTAAAAGGGGAGCCATGGGTAAGTATGGAGAGGAGATCTAAATAGCATCAAATTATGTTGTATGAAAATTTTAATGATTCAGTAAAAAGAAGGTGAGGTCCAAAATGACAATGCTCTTGCTTCCTTTGGCTTCTATAAGCATGACATTGTCTTTTCAATCGTCTATGATATGAAAGACCCTCTCTCCTGAGGATCATGGTTTCCAAATCTGCTGATGCCATTAAACAAACGTATCACCCTGTGAGACAAATAAAATCCCCACAAAACCCAAAAAAGCTGCTGCTTCAGCTCTGTTGGAAGATGAGAGCCCTTTGTTTGAGAGGAGTAATAACTCTTTGAAATGCTTTTTTTATTTCTGGCTCAGTTTCTTTAATCCCAGGTTTTCACCCTGAGTGTGATTCCCTCCATTTTTAAACATTAGTTTTCCATCTCCTTCCCCTCCTCTATTAACTGGCTGTTTTATTTGTTTAAGCTCATTAAGAAAACAAATAAAGAGGAAAACTCATTGTCTATTCAGATTCTCTTTACCAGCTTTGCCTCTGTACCAGGTAGTGTTAGGTGCAAAGAGTGTGAACTACCTAGTCACATTCTCTTCTAAAGAAAATATTGCCATGGAATGTGAAAAATGTCAGCACTCAAAACCACACTATTCAAAAGGGTAGAGTGCAGGGTGTGGTTGTGCATTACTTGGGAAGAGTGGCAAGAGAATCAGAAATTCAAGGTCAATTTCAACAACATAAAAAGCACAAATTCAGCCTAGGCTAAGTGAAACCTTTTCAAAGAACCAGACAAAGAAAAAAACAACTAAAAGGGGGATATCTGATGTCATGCTTTTAAAGTATCAACATCTCAGTTTTCACATAGGATTGGACCAAAATTCATAGGGACGTTCTTCAATAAAAATGTTATCTAATTAAAAACAAAATCTATTGTATCATATTTTTAAATTTGATTTATTACTTTTATTTTATGTGTAAGCATGTATTACCTGCATGTAGGTAAGTGCACCCGTGTCGTGCAATGCCTGCGGAGGTCAGAAGAGGCTGACGGATCCCCTGGAACTGGAGTTACAGACAGTTAGTTGCCATGTGGGTGCTAGAAATAAAACTGCTTTCTCACCAAGTGTCAGGCATCATGCTTGTCCTACACCATGTCCATCTTTCTTACAAGAAAACCAAGATATGAAGATAAGCACGATATTATACATCGTGTATTATAAATGAGCAAACAGCTCTCTATCCAATAGGTAGATTTTAAAAATATTTTGAGTTATTGTGCATTTCATATAATAGCTATTAATCAAATTTAGACCCCCTCACCCATCCACTCCCTTCCATAACCACCCGCCACCAGATTTCATTTGTTCTGTCCTAGCTGGTCAAGGATTTGTACCTAGGCATTCTTCAGTGCAAGTTTATCCAAGGGAGTCTAGTCTATTTTTAAGACCACAGGACTACTATGTATCAACTCACATTTGATCTTTCAACAATTTTTTATACATCTGATCATCTGATACTAACCAATCTAGTGTAGCTGTTTTTTGTTTTTTTGTTAACTTACTGGTAAGCAGAAAGTTATAAGCTGCTTTCCTGTTTCTACTATTACTGCTTGGTGTGTCTTTGAGGCTTCCACTGGAGCTGCTATGACTATTGCTATCACTGTGACCATGATGGAACAGAGCACAGGCAAGCACAGATGCTCAGTCAGGACTAATGAACTTCAGCCATGAAAGTGTTTGCTACCTTTTGCAAGCAGTACCACGTGGCCGCACAAACTAGAGGTTAATGGAGAAGCTGGGCCAGCCTACATTTGAAGGCAAGTCCTCTTACATACTTTTGCTTTTATAAACTATTACTTAAATACGTGAAGAATTAAATAAGAAAAGCTGCATTAAAAACACAGACCTTACTTTTCAGAAATATTTATGTATATATAGTATTTATTAATTTTCTTCATTGTATAACAATGTTCAACATTGTCCTTAAATCCTATTATTTACTCAGAATAAATGCTTATAAGTGTAAATATTGGATCAGTGGCTATATTAATATACAATATTTTGTATTTCCAAGTTGATCTCTAGTAAGATTTGAACATATATATATATATGATAATTTTTATTTTTTACCTGTGTTTAAGCATTGTTTCCTATGTTGTAAGATTATTAAAATGGCATCTTTTGCACATTTTCTCTCCTTCAAGTGAGTTTGAGTACATACACTAATCACCTTTCATGGTGCAAATTCCTCAGACAAATGTGCTTTCAGTCTTTGTTACAGGTCCATTGTTTCCAGTTCTTAAATCATGCCATTGATTTAAAAAATCACTTTAAATTATGATCTTGACCCTTATTCTTCTAATGCTTTCTGTGTGTTTACCCTGATTTATCTTCTTTTTCACTTTACTGTGCTGATCTTTATGTCAAAGCGTTGTTTTCTTTTATGATTATTATATAACTTCTGTACTTACAAGCTTTACTTTTTTATTTTTGATTAATATTCATTTGTATTCAGCTTTACTTCCTAGGATAGTTTATATAAACAAAGAATTCTTGAGATTTTGAGTTTAATTTTATTTTTTGTATTGTTAAAATACAACATAACATTTTTTTAAAATTTTTATTTTTTTATTTTTTTATTTTATTTGTATGAGTGTATTGCCTGCATGTAAGTAAGTGCATTGGTGTCGCGCAATACCTGTGCAGGTCAGAAGAGTCTGTCGGATCCCCTGGGACTGGAGTTACAGACAGTTGTTAGCTGCCATGTGGGTACTGGGATTCAAACCGGTCTTCTGCAAGAAAAACCAATGTTCTTAACCGCTGAGCCATCTCTCCAGCCCCAACATTTTATATTTTTATTATTCTAGGAATATTCGTTACCTTCCATATGAAAATGTCAACTTTATTTTATTGTACTTACTTATTCATTTCTATATTTAAATACTTATAAAATTATTGTCAGTCTGCCCTATGAAGGATCATTGGTACTTCATAATTTTAATATATGAATACCCTAGATTTGAACTTTATTTTCAAAATATTCCTAGATACCAGTATTTTCAGTAATTGACAAAGCACTAATGAATGGGCCTATCATCAATTCCCTAGGCTTTCCCTTCAATTCACTCAACCTGGGATCTTAGAGGAACAGGTCCACTAGCTAACATTTGAATTTGAGGTAATTAGCATAAGCTTTCCAATATTTTGCATCTCCAAAAAGAAAATGCTCAGTAGTTCTTTAATACAATTAGTGTGGATAATAAAGACAAAGCATGAAGTCCTTGAGACAGGGCTTGGGACTCCTTGGACTGTATAAGTGCTAATCCTTGGTAACTATAGTGGTCATGACAAGCACCCAGATGTCACTTGTTGGCAATGCCATGACCTTTCGCATACGCTTCCTTTTGGTCTCTCTCTCTTACAAACATACCACAAGCACTGAAAGTGCTCTTGAATTTCTTTCTTGCTTTTCAAACTCATAAACCTGGCAGCATGCAATAAATGGAGTGTAAACCTATTCATTATTTGTCCTTGTTAATCTTTAAGCCAGGCTTGATTTCCTTTAGATAGGAAGAGAACACAGCTTTCTCTTCAGCAGTCAGCAAATACTGTGCCATTCCCTAATAAGAACCACCATGGAATTTCAGCCCTTGATTTTGACATTTCTCTTTGCTAATTTCTCTGGGTATTTTGACCCTTTTGTATGTGTCTTCAGTTAGTCACCAATTTTACACAAGACTCAGTACATTTGTAGATATTGAAGTATTCTACCCTTCTCAGTACCACCTATGATCACTTCCTAGATACTGGCAAGGAAAGATAGAGGGGAAGAAATTTCAATCCTGGGAAGCAGAGGCAACTATGCTAGCTCCCACAGGTGAGGGTCCTAAATCCATATAAAGGAACTCCTGCTTCTCATAGGGCCTGTTCTCACAATCATGATTTGCAATGATGGTTATAGCACCTGTTAGAACTAGGCATGGGAAAAGGTGCAGGTAGAAAGAGGAAGAAACCAACCTCCATGATCCAAACTGAAGCTTTATTAGCCAGTGAGGGGGAGACACTACCTGGGAGAATCAGCACAGCATCCACGCTGATTGAAACGGCTGCACAGTTTAAGTATTCCTTAGAGTTACGTGGGTTGGTGTTTGTAAAGGGCCTGGGATCTGCTTTTAGAGCAGGTACTGGTTTTAGGCTGGAGGAGGTATTTTCCAGGGCAACTGTTTTGAAGCAGAGGCTAACAATGCTTGATGAAGCCTAGGTTTAGACAGTACTCTGCTAAGTCCCATCAGACGGAATGGGGGAACGGTGGATTATTACTGCTCAGGGGCTTTGTGCACCTTTAACGTGTTAAATATTTCAAATATGAAAATCACATCAAGTATTATAGCTCCCATGGGACGCAGACAGAGGGAAAAATATAAGAATGAAAGATTTAATTAGAACTGGCTTTCTTAAATTTTAATGTGTAGTCTTGAAAACAAATCATATTAGATCACCTGTACTCTATATGAGGTACTTAATCATTACATGTAATTTTAAAAAGGTTTATGACACAAAACACAGCTCTCCATTAGGTAAAGTGGAAGTTAATGAAGTGATTCAAAGGATGGTACAGGAGAATATCCCAGGTTAAAAGGAACACCACACTGAAATCTATCTCTTTTAACATTAATAGTTTGGTAGAGATAATATAAATAAACAACCAACCCCAAATCAGCCAATCATCCCACAGAAACATTTCATTTTTTATTTATACTCTGCATTTATCGTGCCTCCTCTCATCATTATTATCCTGACCATGAACTGAAATTAGAGGAATTATATTGCATTTACAAGTGATCAAGACAGTTATAACTGAAAATATTATTAAGGAAAGAATAAAGAACGAAAACAAAATATTCTGTGATGTTAACTATTAACACAGATGTATTCATTTTCAAGAACACACATAACAAATCTGCTTCTTTCTGTATTAACAAAGTAACTTCATGGTTGAATAGGCATATGCAATTAGCCATCATGTTTTATCATTATAGCAGCTTTATCCATAGTTGGTGAGTGATATTTAAACTGAGAACTCTGACATGTAGCCTGTGAATGATGTGGTACCAAGTGCTTCTTAATAACATAGAAATAAGCATATAGAGCATTGCTGTTTGCAAGGCTCTTTCTTGTATGTTACAAAATTTACTCTTCCAAATCAACCCTATACATTACTTAGGATGAAACTGTTACACTAGTGAGCTATTCACTAACTAGGAAATTGGGAGATGTGTTAAAGACCTTTCGTCAAAATCAGTCATCAAAAGGTCAAAATTTGAAAGATATTTCAGGTTCCTCCTAGTTTATTTCCCTTACCAAGTATTTTTTCCCTGTTTTGTGGGAATTTCCAGATTTTATAAATTATAGTTATAGTTTGTCAGATTCATATTTCCTTATCCTCAAAGCCAAAAATTTACTTGAATGACTGAATCCAAAAGTACATGAAGAAGAATTCAAACCTACCGTTGTTAGTCTTACATGCCCACTCTGTCCTTTTTAGGTAAATGTTTTGAGGTGAGAGAAAATTCTCATGTGCTTAAAGACCATATGCAATTTCAATAACTGTGGAGAAACATTGTACACAGATATTAGCGTGCTCTATAAAAAAGGATCAGAAGTCATTCCATTTGAATATCACCCACTATGTATCTTCTTTTTTCTTATTTGCAGAAAAAATTTATTGATTTCTTCACTTGTCCAAGACTGGATTTCTTTCATAATTAATAACAGTGGCAAGTAATATTATGTTAATTTACATTTTCAC
>NW_008332088.1:1962620-1982398 GCF_000622305.1 Nannospalax galili
TGTATGTATATATATACACACACATCTATATATATATATAGCTGTATATATATATGTATGCCTATAGAATCAAATTTATGTTTCCAAATGCCCTTCAGTCTTGATTATTTTTTAAACAAATGATATTTTTGGTTTCATAGAAATGCTTGAATTTCTTTCTTTTCTTTAATATGAGCTCCTCATCGCAAGTGTGGCTTGCACATTGCTTCCCCGTCCAGAGGTTATCTTCCACCTGTCAATTAGTTCGTCATTCCTTTGTTGGAAAGAAGCTTTTTATTTTTAGAGAATCTCACCTGTTTATTTTTGCTCTTCTTGCCAGCACTTTTGGGAGCAAATTTAAGCAAATCGCTGACTCTGTAATTCTTTCTTCTCCATATTTTCTTCTACTGATACACTTCTCCCTTTCTATTAGGATAGGAGAACTCTAATAGAATTACTTTTACATTCTTTTCCAAGCAAAATGATATAAAAAGCTATCTAAATTTCTTTAGACTAAACCAAGCATACTGCAGATGGTCCCATTCTTCTGTCGGTAAAAATCACCTTGTCTTGATTTTATTTCCAGAATCAGATGGTTGCAATTTTTTGATGCAAAGAGCATTTCATTTTATCATTAGAAATAACACAATCAGTGGCCATTAATCGAAATTTTCATAATTTCTAATGACTGTTTTCTTTATCAGAGTGAAGACACAGAAAGTAGCGCTGTGTTTTGGGGGAGGGGGCAACAATCTTGATCTTGGGGGGCGACTGCGAAACCAGCACTTACAGAAACATGGAGATGACAGATGGCAGGGAAGCCTCTGACCCAGCCTCACCTGTCCATCACCTTTGTCTCCCTCTCATTGCTCTACAGATCACACAGATTCTGTTTCTCCTGCATCCTGATTGTGTTATATTAGTTCTAACTAAAGTCTACGAAAAATACATTTTATCGTTCAAAACCTCCATAATATGCACATTTGGCAGAATGAGTTTTAGCTATACCAGCAAGTCGAGTAAAAAATGGCTCTGATGGAAGGTGCTGGTGGTGTGTGCCTGCTTTGTCCTACATTCTTAAAATGTTATTTCTTTTATTTCTTAGCCCTATTGTCCTCTATGTCTGAGATTTCTAGAAAAGAAAAATAAAATGATTCAAACAAAACAGAGTAACTTATTTGTAGAGATTAACCTGGGAGCAGGAGGCATGGTCTTTTTCTTTCTTATTATTAGATGTGAAACTCATTTACTACTTAACTGGAGAAATAAAGTAACAAAACATTACATTGAAATTTGCTTTCTGGTACAATGTGATCATAAAACAGAATCTTCCATTTTATTATTGAACAGTTCAACGTGGAAACAGTTCAACCAAGATTTTATTTGCAAATGAGGTGGCTTCCTTATATGTCAAACTCTGAGAAGATAAATTTCTTGTTTACTTTTGCTTCTCATATTGCAAAGACATACATTACTTCATTTAATTTCATTAAGCCGTCACATCCAGTTGTAAGCAATGTCACAGTTTCCTGAACAGATATTCAATAAAACTATGTTGAAATATCATATCATATCATGTCAGCTCCCGACAGTAAACTCTGAAATCATTGTGTATGTGGTCACGTGTTTTATACCAGTATTTACAGTTCCTCCTGCTCATATAAGTAATTGCCCAGCAGTCTGATAGTTGTTATTCTAGAAAATCAATGTGATTTGTAATTACTTTGTAATGATCACTAAGTTTTCTCATCTGTGAAACCTAGACAGGAAGATACTGTTGACTGGAACCAGCCACACCAGTCTCCTTTCAGCGTCACATAAAATGGAAAAGACTTTAAAGTAGCCATGTGACTCTCAAGAGTGCTGAGCTGCTGTTATCAAATATGTCCTCTGCAGTATGGGAAATGATTCCCTACTTCCTCTCCATTCCATCACCTGGTGGGACTACTCAGAAGTCTGAATCATTGGCTAAGTGTCATGCAATAAATTCCACAATCAGTGCACCTGCCAAAATAGGCCCCTGAAACCTAGTCGTGCAAAGGAACAGTAATAACATCTTAGAGGCTGCATCTTAAAACAACACTCTAACACACACTTAAAAGGCTTGAAATATTCCCCTGTAGCTTCTGACAAAAAAACTGCTTGCATATGTAGTCTAAGGTCTCTGTCTCTTTGTGCATTTCAAATATGAGTAAATTTATACTGAGGTTTTTTTACACATGACTACAAAAATATTTAGTAAATTTTAATTTTATCTAATAATAGGTAATTTTTAAGGACTGTTCCAATTACAGCCAAACAAGACAACTCTAAAAAGTTTCTTAAATTATTTCAGCCACTGACAACCACACCCCCAAAAGACTAATAAATTGGGATTATGTTTCATGATATACCAAAATATGAAACCCCGAGTCTTTCTTATCAGAGGATGGACTTAAATCTCCTCTAAGTTGTATTTGTAAGCTGCAGCCTTGAAATGATTATGGAAAAATATTACTGGTACAAGTGATCTCCTGAGACACTGGGTAATCCTTTTGTGCAAGGCTCTGAGCAGACTGCAGTCTGTCTGATAGCTTACATTATGTCATAGGTTTTAATGTATTTTCTGTTTATTAGTTCTCTCCTAAATAGCCATTCTTGAATGGATGTACAATACTGCCTGTGCTAAGTAATTGATGGTAAGAATCACTGGATGTGCTCTGAGAAGCCGGAGGATATGGCAGGAAGAGGCTTGGCAATACACAATAAATGTGATCAGAAGAGGACATGGTGTCAGGAGAGGAATAGCAGACAGTCAATTGCTCTATTGCTTCCTTCTATCATCTGCAGACTGTCAAATGGAGATTAAAAGTGGAGTAGGACACACAGCAGTCTCTTGAGAATGGCCTCCTCTTGCTCTCTTTGGCACAATCATCAGGGAAAGAGACTGCCTTAGCTTCTTCGTTGACTGAAAGCAAATGTAAGATTTATTTCTGCTGAAGTTTTATAGTACACCATTGTTTTTCCAGAAAGATCAATTCTTTTAATTTTATAAGATTTTCAGAAAGAAATATGGAATTCCCATAAATTTGCCATCATTTTGAATGAAAATTTTGGAGGGAAACTGGTAGTCCCAATACTGCTAACAGCACAAGTGTGAGTTCCCTCCAAAAATACAGGGCCTGGAGATAGTGAGGGTCCACACAAAAAACATATGGAATTTTGTTTCTCATTATTTACAATAAGTTATATAAAAGTGAATTTCACATATGAAAGTGCATGCCTAATTATTTCATCAAGTATTTTTTCAGAATTATACTTTTGAAATGTTACCATAATTCATCAAAATTATTGGTTGTGGGAATGGTAAAGGAAATAATTATATTTAATTCTATAATAATTAATTTATCTAAAATTAAATTAGAAATTTTGACCCAGAGATTCTCTCCATTGCATGATATCAGGCTGTGTGTGAGATGGAGACCAAGAGGCAGTGTGAATGGTAAAGTCACATGCAAGAATTCAAATTTTAGAAACTATCAGAGACAAAATAAGAACTTAGCACCTTAGATGAAAGACAGACAAAGAGAGAAGGGAGCTTCATCATGCCATGCCAGTCCACTTAGATAACAATTGTTTTTTTTGTTTGTTTTTTTGTTTTTTTGTTTTTTGGGGTTTTTTTTTTTTTTGGTTTCCAATTGTAGTGTGATTGGCTATATTTTGGTTTGGTTTCCCTTTTAGGCCAGCACTAAAACCATTTCTAATGATGTTCCTGCTCACAACCTGATGTTCCAGCAGAGTCCACCATAGCAGGAAACAGCACAGCTCATCTGTTCAGCAAAGTACTGTGAATATAGATCATTGTCCCATTCATCAAAATTGTGTTTATTGCTGATAATTTATTTTCTTTACTCATATCTTATCATCCCTATAAATTTTTCTGTGTAGAGAAAATAAATCTTTTGAAAATTTAAAGGTCTCCCTATACATCTAAACAACAGTACTGCTTTTGAATATATTAATGTAATTTATTGACTTTATTTAGTCTTAAAAATATGAAGAACACACTACAGTCTCTGATTTTGCTAAAAATTTATATGATCACTTCACTGGTATTGCCATTTGCAGATGAAATAAATGCCAGATGCCAGAATCATCACCACTGTAGCATCAAGTAGTTCTTATGCAAAATGAATAAGCATTAATAATATAGTTATATCTTATATTGCTATTAATTAGGAGCTTGCTAAGGTATAATTATGTTTAAATTATGTTTCAGTATTTGTTCCAAAATCTCATTCTGAATCGTTTCCCAAACTTAATATCAATTAGTGTAAAACAGTTTGACTATGGTATTGGGATTTTATTAATTTGCTGATTTAAAACATAATAAGTAATGCCCAGCATATTATAGTGAGCACCCCTGTCTGTTATACAAAGGATCAACAGCTCTAATTTGCTACCTTCTAAACATCCAGTTGTTATTTTCAAACATAAACCATATTATGTCCATTGTCTGCTCAACAGCCTCTGAGGGCTGACCTTGTTAATTGGTATAAAATTCAGAACCTATAACAGATTAAGCCAGGCAATAAATGAGCCAGTGTAGCTGGTCCCTAATTCCCCAGCCTCAAGGAACACTACTTTGTTGTCAGCTCTTAGGATCCAGTCCATGTATCTTCCTTCTGGTCTCCCTTTTTGAGTGTCTCTATTGGCTTTGCCTTTACTGGGAATCATTTGCCTATGGAATTTTAAAAGACAATTTCTACTTGTCAGAAATTTATCAACTTAAATGTCATTTCCTTAATGAAGATATCTGTTACACACAAGATGTATGTTCTCCTAATAATAGATTTTTTATGGTGTTTCTCAGTGTCTCAAAGTTTTCTTTTGTTTATTTATTTCTCCACCATTTACCTATTGAGGGAGGCACAATAATAGACTTTCAAAAATGAATACACCCTGAACTCTAGAATCTGGTAGCTATGATGATTTAAGGAATTTTCTAGATGTCATTAAGATTAAGGATACTGAGGAAATGGAGAGATGACTCAGTGGATAATTTGGATCCCAAACCTGACATAAATATCAGGTGACCATGGCAACCACCTGTAATTCGTCTTCAGAAAGCAAAGACGGGATTCCCTAGAATAATTTAGCTAGCTATACTAGCCAAATCGATGAGTTCTAGGTCCAATCGGGAGGCCCTGCCTCAGGGAATGAAGTGGAGAGAAACAGATGATGTCTTATGTCAACCTTAGGCTTCCAGATGTACCCACACACATGCACAAGGAGATTAAAAAAAAAAAAAAAAAAAAAAAAAAAAAAAAAAAAACCAAGTATATTGCAATGGGAGGATATCATGTACTGTCATAAACTGTTGGGACCTATTAATCCATTATGTACATTGAGCAGGCTTGCTTGTTTACTTAGAGTTTGTGTTTTGACCTAATCTGCCAAGTCAGGAGGAATGTGTTTATATGGTGGAGTTCACAACAAGTATTTGACCGCTCCTTGACCGTCAGATACAGGTGGGAAAACCAGCTGTTGAAACTAATTGAGTACTTCTGTATAAAAAGGCAAAGCTGAAATAAACCGGGGCTGCAGTCACTACTGTCAGCCCTCCTAAGTATCTTTTCTGTCTCTTGTTTTTTTCTTTCAATCCTCACTCCCCCTGGTACTGTCCGTCTTGGCTGGCTGGCACCAGCAATAAACCAGATCCAATCATGCAGATCCTTATAAATGGAGAACCGCTCCTGAGTGTGGTCACTCAGAGGGAGATGTGCCTGAAGAGGAAAGCCATACAAGAAGCAACCTTGCTGACTTGAAGGCATAGGTGAAGCTCACTAGACAAGGAATGTGGGTGTTCACTAAAGGAAAATGCAAAGAAGCAATGCTCCATAGGCTGTCAGATTCATGCCCCTGGAAAACCCTTGATTGAAGCCTATCAAACCTATATTGAATTCTGACCATTGATTTTAAAATGGACTATTTGTACCCAGTCCTTTTGTTTCAAGCTTTTTAGGCAGAGCCTAGAAGTGTGCTTGGCACATAGCTGCTGCTCAATAAATGCATGGAGAGATACCCAGAATAAAACTTACCCATACTGGCATATAATTGATAAGACATTCGTGAAAATTGTAGTTAGCTGATATCAAGCACCTTTTTAAAAATACATAACTAGTAGTTTTCTATAACTTTAATTACCTTTCAAGTATCTGTCCTATTTTCATTGAACAAATTTTCAATTTTATATAGACATTATATTATATAACAACATAGTAAAGGGCCCTTCCAACACAAATGTCTATAGAACTATAAAGAATATTATAAGTACCATGGATTTCCTAGTTCCAAAAAAATTTATTGATCAATATTATGTCATTTATCTTTAATCTTTTACTCTATTTTAATATTAATTTGAAAAAAATCCAAGACTTTAAAATGTGTGCATAATTAGAATTATCTGAGGAAATTATTTATAATAAAGGAGAAGATGGTATAATTTGACAACTTCAATTATTGAATAACCAATTTCCATACATAATAAAACTGAACATTAATTTTTAAAAAATATTTTGTTTATTACTTTTATTTTATGTGTATGAGTGTTATGCCTGCATGTAGGTAAGTGCACCCGTGTCATGCAACATCTGCAGAGGTCAGAATAGGCTGTTGGATCCCCTGGAACTGAAGTTATGGACAGTTGTTAGCTGCCATGTGGGTACTGGGATTATAACCTGGATCTTCTGCAAGAACAGTCAGTGTTCTTAACTGCTGAGCCATTTCTCTATTCCGAACATTTCTTTAATTTTTTTAAAAAACGTACTTGCATTTTGTGTATATGAGTGTTTGTCTGCATGTAGGTAAGTGCATCAGACACATACAATTTGCCTAGAGGCCAGAAGAGAGTGTTGGATCCCATAGTACTGAAGTTAAAGACACTTAATAACAACCATTTAGGTTCAGGGAAATGAACGCAAGACTTTTGCAAGAGCAGCAACTGCTGAGCCATCTCTCCAGCCCCACAACTGATCATTTCTTACCTCTAAGTGCTAAGCATTCAAGTCAATCAAACCTGCTTCTAATACAGCAATTTTCCCCCAGTTAAATTTATGCAATATTGATCCCAAAATTGAATTACCTTTGGTTTTGTTAGTACATTTCCATGATGTAATTTATATTAGGATGCTGTAATAAAGGTAGAAAATTCACCTGATACTGGTGCCTGGGACCCTTCTCATACAAACCTACAGCAGTGGTGTCAGGATGCATAAGACCTATGCAAACTCAGGCAGACAAAAACCTGGCACAGAACTATGGAAATGAACAGCAAGCCCCAATCTTAGTTGAAGAATTATTGGTAGCTGATTACTGCTGGGTGAGGAAGAGCTGATCTTCTTGAAGAGAGACTCTAAATACGCTGACTAAATCCCCATGGATGAACTTGCGGGACATATTGGGATACTAACTTTCCATGATAGGCCTTAATACTAATGACAGAATGTGTGAACCCCAATGGGGGGAATATGGGAGGGTGCCAAAGGGGAAGGGGGTATAAAGATCATTTTCTGTATGACATACATGAAAATTAAGTAATTTTTTTAAATTACCTGATATTGCATATATGGATCTGAATTAAACAATAAAAATTAAAGATAAGAATTTCCCCTTTAGGTGGTAATCCCTCCAACATTTCTCATTTTGCTCAGCGCTGCTTTGGCTATCTAGGAACTTTTAAGTTTCATTAAGAACTTTAGGATGTTTGTTTTTCTATGTCTATGAAAATCATGGGTATTTGGATTGGTAATGTATGAATCTACAAATTCCTTTTGGTAGAATGGCCATTTTCACAATATTAATTCTACAAATCTATAAGCATGGAGGTTCTTTCCATTTTCAACTATCCTCATTAATCTCTTTCTTCAAAGTTTTAAAGTTTTCATCATACAAATCATCAAAGGCTGGTTAGGCTTTTTCCCAGTTTGCTTGCTTGCTTGCTTGTTTCTGAGACTAATGTGAAAGGGAGTGTCTCCACAATCTCTTTCTCTGACTGCTTATTATTGGTATATAAAAGGAAGTAGGGGGCTGGAGAGAGGGCTCAGCGGTTAAGAGCACTGACTGATCTTGCAAAGGACCTAGGTTTGTTTCCAAGCACCGACATAGTAGCTAACAACCATTCATAGCTCCCATTCCATGAGATTTGGCACACTCTTCTGACCTCAAGGAACACTGCGTGACACAGAAAAACAAGCAGCATATGTTTTCTCATTTGTAGATTTTAGCTCCAAATCCTTAGATGTGTGTATATGTCGTGATGTAATCCAGGAAAATGTAAAGGAACCATGGGGATAATGGGAAAGAGGAGCTCCAGAGAGAGGGATAGTAGGAGACAGAAGCAAATAGGGGAAATGGAGGTACTTTTACTGGGTGGGGGGGAGAGGATATACAGTGAGAGGAGGTGGAGAGATAAATAATACGGAATATTTTTAAAAAGAATGAAGTGTTTTATTTCAAAGCCTACTGAAAAATGCACTTGCAAAATATATAGCTGTGAATATCTAAAGCTGAAGGAACTATAACAAAAAACATAGTGCCAGACAGGAAAAACCTTCCTTTGAGTTGTTGGTCAGGGTAGTCCAAAAGACTCCCAAAATAATACAGGGTATTGCCACAGTCCTTGATTGCCTCCCAGAACTTGAAGATATCCTATTGCTGAAAATAAGACATACTTTGAACACAGTTCTTGGAGGAATGGAGCAGGAAGAGATTTGGACGCCTTTTCCCTAAAAACCACCTATCATAGTTTCAGAGCTACCAAGGGAGGAAAGTAATCAATGATCCAACACAAATCAAAGCAGTGGCTGGCCCAGCAAACTATCTCTTTTTGTGCAGTAGTGGAACTTTTATCTTGGGGGTCATCAACAGCTGTTTAATTGGACTTAAGGCCCACCCAACAGGAGAAAGCCTGTATATAGTATTCTAAACATAGCCAAATACACATGGCTGGAAAGGTAAAAAAAAATCCTAGAGTAAAGCCTACTTTTTTCACATTCCTAGATTTCCTAGTGTATTCTAAATATGTCTCTCATAGTTATGAACAATGAATCTCTCACCATTCATCAAAAGACTTCTGACAACAGATGGAGATTTTTTATTGTAGAGTTCTACAACTGGTCAAATGTAGTTAGTAAGTCTCTATGAGATGCCCAGCCTTAAGTGACACATCTATAATGCAACCTTTATGCTTAAGGTTCTGGGAACATAGCAGAACTGGAAACAGAAAGAATATTAATGCATCTCTCAACTCTCACTTGAGAAACTTTTTCACGTAACAGATGGTGATAAAGCCTGAAAATCACAACTGGCCAAAGGTCAGACTGCAGAGTGTGGGTCCCTGAGTAGGACATCTATATCAAAACTCTACCACCTAGAGATCAGGGATCATTGCAGAAGAGGGGCAGAAAAACTAAGAATCAAGGGTGGTAGAAGACCACAAGGAAACAGAGTTTTCCAGACAGCTGGTAAATTATTCCTGTGAACTTATAGTAAAGCTGACAGCGTGCACAAGACACAAGTTCAAACTGACAAAACGTAGCATCGAAGGGGGAAAAAGGATATAAAGCATCAACCTTAACTGAGTTACTATTGGCAACCAATGACTACTGGGAGAGGGAAAGATGGTTTTCTTTAAAGGAATGACACTAGATCGGTTAACTAGGCTCCATTGGGTAGACTCACACCAAGGGGCATTTGGGTACAGAAGCCTGGCTCGATAGGCTTTAACAGACATAACAGAATGTATGTAATTCAGTGATGGGGGCAAACAGGGGAGGGGTTCTAAATATGATCAAGATGTATTGCATGAAATTCAGAAAAAAAATTAAAAATAAAATGAAAAGTCTATTGAGTTTTGTAAACTGATTTTTGTATCTTGCCACATGGCTAAAAGTTTTGATCATTTCTAGAAGTTTTCTTGTTGAATGATGCATATCATATTATCTGCATATAGTAATAATTCGATGTCTTCTTTACAATTACTCTTGTCCTATTCCTCTAGCTATGTTTTCAAGCAAAATAGGAGTGGGGATAGTGCACAATGTTGTTGTATTCCCAATTTTAACGTCAATCCTCTGTCGTTTTCCTACGTTTAGAATGATGTTGGCTGTGGGTTCATCATTTATAGCTGTGATTATGTTGAGGTATGTTTTCAGTTCAATTCCCACTAGTACTCGTTAGAATTTGTGAAAGGTTTTCTCTGCATCTCTTGAGATGATCGTGTAATTTTTGTCTTTTAAATCCATTTCTGTGGCTCATTACATTTATTGACTTATGTATATTGAAACATCCCTGCATCCCTGGAGTAAAACCAGTTAACATGCCAAGGTGGAGAAGGGGATATTCATGTGGCCCTACCCAAAGATGAAGAGATATTGGTACAGAGTTAATGGATGATGAGGGAGGGAGAATCAGTTTTCTCCAAGGACTAGCTATCTGAGATGTTATCTAATCCAAAATGGACATCCCTATACACAGATACACATGAGCACCACTAAATGGGCTCAGTGTATTATATATGAATATGTGTGTCTATAGATAAAGATATACAGATGTGTAAATATATCCATAAGTAACAATAGTAAAGAAGAGACGAGAACACAAAATTGTGAGGGGGACTGGGAGGTGTAGAAATAGGGAAACATAAAATACTCGTATGAAACTTTAGGGAAAAAAAGTACATTTTTTATAAAAGAATGATTGGTCACTTCCCTTTAAAAATGGCTTCTAGAAGTTTAAATAACAAAAATAACCAGCAAAAGTCTCTCCTGAAGATGAAACAAGTCTGGGAATCTCATAAAAAGAATCACCCAATCCAATTATTCTTTCACTATTAACCTGATGGTCATCATCTTTTACTAACTTCTTTTTGTAATTGTGAACTTTGAGAATCTGACTGATCTTATTCTAGCAGCTTAGCCTGGAACAAAATAAGCTTCCCTGTAAAAGCAGTACCTTTGTGACAATTTAGTATTCTTCTCCTTCTTCCTCATCTTCTCCTTCAACAAAATCCACACCTATCTCCTCATAATCCTTCTCTAGGGCAGCCATGCTCTCACAGATAAGTTCATTTGTATGTGGTCATAGTTACTATGCTTTAAACATGAATGCTTTCTCATAGATCAAAGCTGTCCATTTCTCTGATAGGGTTTAAATAAAATATTCCCTGTATAGAAAACTAGCTTAGTCTACATCTGTAGAAAATTTTAAAATCCAAAACAAAATGTGTGTTTCAGGAATAAAGAAGAAGACTTGGTAACTAGGAGCATTATTGTAACATTATTCAAAAGTGTTCCATCCAGGTGTGAGGAAATCAGCTCATTTTTTGGTATCAAATTTAAAACAAGACCTTGAAAGTCATGAGGACATTAACCCTTGTTCCTGGGCCCTTCCTAGTAGAATAATTGTGCTGTGTGGCAGAGCTAAATACTCTCAGTAATTTCATTAAAAAAAAAAAAAATCACACAGTAAATTCCACACCCTCTCCCAAATTATGCTGTGGTTCTAGAATGTACTATTCAGCAGCTGCTGTGTTCCACTCCTTAAATGGTTATTTTTTCTATTTTTCCAAAATAACTCATTTTTGTAAGAAGACTTCTCATTTATATTGAACACTCCATTCATTTCATGATGTTGATGTTATTTTCATTCAACCCACAGAAATAGTATCAGTATGAGACTGAAGATGATTTCAGAGATAATGAAATAGTCTCCCAGAGAGGAGAAAGGAAAGAGCCCATGGTGAGCTATGGCTGTATTTCTTTTGTAAATGATCCACAAACAGCTCTTTAGGATGTTTCCATTTGTCCCCATGTTTCTATTTTTTATTGGTTCTCTATGAAAAATGATTTTTCAAGGAAAATTAGAAATTTGAGATTCATGGAACATTTAGAACAAACTACTACAAGAGAAATCTATTAACCAGGCTTTTAATACACATCACAGTATCCACAGTTAAGTCAGTAATTCTAAAATTTGTAATGGTATTAATTTGAAATTGATACTTCTAAGAATGTAATATCTAACAAAAAATGCCATGTAATTGTGTTTGCACAGTGATGGGTAGAGGGCCCAGGCTGCCTTGCCAATACTATTTCCTAAAAGTGCTAATCTCTAATTCTATGGCCTTTCCACATTTTTCTAGCCACTTTGTCAAAAAGAAAAACGTATACAATAGTCTAGTCCATCTTTCTTCCTTAAAGGTAAAGTAGTTTTTCCACTTTTTCCTTTTCAACTTGTATTCCTATAATGATTTTATTTCCCTAATCCCAAATACTAATACTTTCAAAGCATGATAAATAGGAGCAAAATCAAAAGTCAACCTTCCCTTGAAATTGTGGGCAAATATCTATTAATTACTATAAAGTAAGATATTGGTTTCTTTTAAACTAACTGATTTATACTCATGACATGAAAATATCTATTCCCAAAATGCACCCATTTATTTAAAGCTGTTACTTAAAGAATGTGTTTTAGGGGCTGGAGATATGGCTCAGAGGTTAAGAGCATTAGCTGTTCTTGCAGAAGACCCAGTTTAGAATCCCAGCACCAACACAATGGCTAACAACGATTCATTACTGTAGTTCCAAGGGGTTCAAAGTCCTTTTCTGTCCTCTATGGGCATTGCACAACATGGATGCACCTGCATGTATGCACACAATAAACACATACCCATAAAATAAAACTTTTTTAAAAAGAAAAAAAAACACAAAATGGGTTTTTAATTTTGTCAAATTCTTTTCATCTTCTAGAAATACAATAATATACTATTTTTTTACCATTTCCTGTGCTTGTGAGAGTGTGTACATGTGCATACATGCACACATGTGTTTGTGTGCATATGAAAGCCCAAGGCTGATGTCTGGAAACATCCTCAATTACTATTTTTCCGTATTCATTGAGGCAAGCTCTCTCATTCAAACCCAGAGCTCTCCACTAGGGCTAGTCTGGCCAGCCAGCATGCTCTGTGGTTCCCTGCCTGTGCTTTTCAGTGTTGGAATTGCAGGCAGAATCTCATGCACACTCAGCACTTATATGGGTTCTGGGGATCCGAACTCCAGTCTCCACCTTTGCCCAACACATTTGAACCCCTGAGCCACCTCCCCAGCCCTTAGTCATATGACTTCTATTTTATCAATTATCATACGACATGTAAAGAAGCTTACCAATGGTGACTAAACCCTACTGGCCGTAATACACTTACCTTTTACTAAACTCTTGGATTCTTTATTATGTCAAATAATAATTCAGATGTTTTAGGGCCTGTTCATAAGTGATCTCTGTTTTGTGCTTTAGCATTGAGGCTATACCTAGCACATAAAATTCTTGGTTATTTTATTTATGTTTAAGTCATTCAAATTATTTAAGTAGCATTTGAAAAATGAAATTTTTAAAGTATTTGGGAGTGATCTGGGCTTGAGACATTTATTCAGTTCTTTTAGTTACATTTCTATTTTTGTATGAGAGTTGGTCTCTTTGAATTTTCTATCCCTACTGAATGTGGCTATATTTTGTTTACTTAGAAATTATGCGTGGTCATGGGAAACGCATTCAAATGCATTTTTATGCTAATGCACACAGAAGTCTTCTGTGGTTGTTGTGAATTTCTCCTCTGATGGGCTTTTCCTTCTTCCTCACCACTTACTTTGCTTCCATTCTTCTTTTCTATAGTCTGTGGCTTGATTATTAGGTTTAGTCATTGTGAAGCTCACCAAGCTGTACGTCCCCAGAAGCCTTAATTCCTTGGATCACCTGCAGTTAGGGGACAACAGACCAGTTCTACAGAGGAGCCAGAAACAAAGACCAAAATGCATGACGGATGTCAGGAAAGGCCACCCGTGGTAGAGAGATGAGACTACAAACAGAAAAAGCCTATAAAGAGTCAAGACTGTAAATGGCAAGAAACTAAAGAACTACACAAAAGAGTAGCAAAGCCCAGGTGCTGGACAAGTGCTAAAGAACTGCCAGGATTAAGAGGAGAGGCCCCAGGTACCTGAAGCTCTGAGCTGTTACACCAGCTTCTGTATTAAGAAGCATAAGGGGGGGGGTATGGAGGGTGTGAATGGGGTCTAGTATGATTAAGATATATTGCATGAATTGGACAAAAATTCAAGAAAAACACATTGAGAGACAAACAATAAATAAGCTTCTTCAGCCCCTGGAACTACACATCTCCAGCTTCTAAAGCCTAGAACCACAAGCATCTAGTTCTTAATGACTAGAACTATAAGGCTGTGGATTTGAAAGCCCAGACAGTAACCCTCTGGATTTCAGGGCACACTTCTGGAATTATTCCATGCTGTTCAAGATTGTTACCTGAGTAGAGCAAAGAACACTGGTTCATTTGTAAGAGCATAATGATGAAGGCATCTAATGCATCTGATGACAGAGTTCTTTGAAAAGGTGCTAGTCTTAAGTGATGCAGGGGGGTCACTTGTTGTGGCTTCACTGTTATCATTCCTGATGAAATCATAAGCTGTATTGTTCACATGTCTTCTATTTTTATACTTCCTGAACCCCTGTTTTAGATGTATACTTTCATAGAAGACAAAGCTGTAGCTTTTTCTGTAAAGGCTCTCAATTTTTCCTTTAGCCTTTTCTGATTTAGGGCAGTCTGTACTTCTATTTTAAATTTACTTCAATATCTATGATACCATCTTTATGCTTGTGAAAAATGCTCAATATGCACTAATTAACTTACACAGTAATTTAGCAAGGCAGAAGCAATAGATTTCATTTCAGAAAACCTATTTCTATAACAGGGCACCGAAAAACTATATTTTCCTCATCCAGTTCATGGTTACATGGAACTCAAGTTGAATCTTTAAAAGGAGGTTGATGGTCCCCTAAATATTAAGCTAAGAGAATGCCAGAGACCAAGATCCAGTTATAAACATTGCAACCTGCTACATCTTGTAATTTATATGCTGAGCCATCCCCATGGATGGCCACCAGGATAATCTCCCCCTGTTCTCTTTCAGGAAGTCCTTTTGTCCTTTCCCCCACACCCCTTCCAGAACAATCTCTCCATATCCCTTACATTCCTCAACTTCTTTTGTTCTGCTGCTACCCTGACTGCCTCAACCTAAATTATGTGCAAACAACATGTGCAACCTTTCCCCCCTTGCTTGTGATTTTTGCATTTCATATTTGTTTGAGGTCTATAAGATTCTGGAGCAAACATCAGCCTGCCTAAAATTTGTTTCTCTTGAATTCCTACTCTGATAATGCCCACTCCCACAAAACATCCTCTTTGTTTCATAATTTATGACTTGGTTTGTCTTAAGGGCCCACATATACACGACCCTGATAAAAGGACAACACCACTGAGAACTTGAGTAACTTATGCTACAGGCTCTACTTTACAAATTGAAATTCCAAATATGCCTCAAGCTTTAGATTAAATTTAATCTTATTTCATATTTGAAAACTGCTACCCTGAGAAATAAATTAAACATTGTATTATTCAATGATCTATATGCACTTACATGTATTGTGTGTATGTTTATTTGTGTATTTTACAATTTTCATCTTTTAAAAAGCAAAAAATAAAGAGCAAGCAACGAGCAAACAATCTCTATAAATAACCAGCTACCATGAAACATGCACAGCAGGGAAGAGCAAAGACTACAATAAGAAGCATGGGATTTAGAAGTCAGATATGTATTACTAACCCACTCATTTCCTCTCCAAATCTGATATTATGTAGTTTTTCTCTTCAGAACAGAAGTTAGTGCCATATTTCAAACTGGAAACACTGCTTCACTGGTTACCTTGTGTCATTGTAACCAAAGGCACAACAGAAGTAATTTGATAAGGAAGGTTTATTTTGGCTCCTCATTGCAGAGGGTTTCAGTCTGTCATGGTGGGAGGATCTGGCAGAATTCATGGCAGCAGACACTCAGATCCCTGGACCAGAAAACAGAGAGGGCCAACTGCAAAACAGGAAAGGCCTTAACCTTTGAAAAGCTTCAGCCAACTAGGCCCCACTTCCTAAAGGCTCCACAGTCTTCAAAGTAGCATTACTCAGCCAGGGAACAAGGACTCACTCAGTACAGGACTCTGTCAGGACACTTCAGATTCAAAACACTGCTGTAAATATCCAGGTGTTTGCATGCTAGTCTACATTATAGACCTACACACATGGCATGCTGCATTCTTCTAAGATTTTTATTTTTTTTAAGGGTTACAAAAACTTTATTGAGAATTTCATACATGCATATAAGGTGTTTTGATCAAATCCATGCCCACTCCCTCCCTTCCAACACCTCCCATAGCTCCCATCAGTTTTTTATTTTCTTTTTTTTTTCTTCTTTCATTTATTTATTTTTATGGAGCTTTTGGTTACTCTAACATTCTCCCCTCAGAAGACGTGATCCTAAAATCTTTAAAGGATTAGATACAAGCTCCCAAATACTTTTGACATTTTTGGCCTTTGGAACAGAATATGTTGCTAAGAGGCCCAAGGACATTTTGACTTTTAGACAAGAAACTGGCTACTTTTCTTTGGGATCTTTTTACCCTAACTGCCTAGGCAATTCTTACCTCCTATTCTTATCATGACATCCTCTGAAGGGGTTACCCAAATTGCCAATAGGGAATAGGGATGCAGACCGCTCTGGCTTTGTCCATGCTGAGCAGGGACACAAGATGAGGCAATTAGAGTAGTCCTTCAGTGGGTCTATCTAAAAGACTCCCAAATTGCATAACTCTTTATTTTTTATTATTCCTTTTTTATGTGTATGAGGGTATTGCCTGCATGTATGTGAGCACACATGTGTTGTGCAATGCTGGTGGAGGTCAGAAGAGAGCTTCAGAGTCCCCTAGAACTGGAGGTAAGAATATTTCATAACCACCATGTGGGTGCTGGGAATTGAACCCAGGTCCTCTGCAAGAGCAATCAGTGCTCTTAACCAGTGAGCCATCTCTCCAGCCCCCCAAATTGCATAACTGTTATCTCTCAGCAGAAAAGAAAGTCCTTGGATCTTGAATAGGAGATCTGAAGAAGAAAGGCAAGAGTAATTAGCATTATAAGTTCTAGACAGGGAACTAAAAGAAAGTCAGAACAGGGCAATTTTCCAAAGTTCATATGACAGTTCATTGGAATTTCTTGACAAGGGCTTCCAAAAGCATCCTTCTATTGGGTTCCTCCTCATTTTCCTTTTGTCTTTCAAGGCTGGAATCTAGAATGATGGATTCAGGATTTGCTTTCAGGTATTTTGATAGCTGTTGGAGTGGTTAGATTCAGTGTCAGTTCCCTCTCAAAGGATTCTAGATAGGGGGAGAAAACAAATATATTCATCATTTTAGGACAATAGCTGGTTGCCTCCCTTACCTACAGATGGGCACTACAGTGTTGGAGACCAAGATTTGAAGTCTTACATCTGAGCAGCACTTTCTGGTTAGGAAAAAAAGTATCAATGAGAAATAATGGTCTAAATAACTTTTTATATAGACTTAAGCCTAATGTCTGAGAAGTGTAATCCCTTAACTCTTAAAGAAGTATACTGATAACTTCACTCTTTGGTTATACTTTCTTTTTGGGTGTTTAAGACCACAGAGTTGGCCCAAATAAATCAGTTTATTTTTATACTTAGGGTCATTTAAGGATCTGTTCCTCAGGGGTCACATGGGTTTAGAAGGAGTCCCTGGCTCCTTTCTTTTTACCAGTTCCATGTATGTGACGATAAGACAGAAGTCCTCTTCGACCATGTCTGGCTTCACTTGGAAGCATGAATGAGATGTTTCTTCTAAGTTGACCTTCCTCTTTGTAGACTGGACACTGATTCAAGTCCATCTCATAGAGTTTCTATGGCCTCAGTGAATAAGAGGACAGGTGACTTACCACAATTATAGGACATTTTGAGAGATGTTGCATAATCCCCTGGAACTAAACTGACTTTGGAGGGCAAGGGGCAAAAACTGTCCTTTAGGTCCCTCTGACTACATTAGTATAGACCTTGAAGTATGGCTGTTGAACATCCAATAAGGTTAGTTCCACCAGTCCGATACTTTTAATTATCATGTGATATGTAGATAAGGCTTAGGTAAAGAACAAAATATTCTCAGATAAACATTGACTAGATTTATATTTTGTTCCTTAAACTAGTTAACTATAACTATGACCATAGAAAATTTAAGATTATGTGTATATTATTTTTGTCTCATCCTTCATATATAACAAACCTAAACAGACCTTCATCACTTGCTTAGGCTTTCTCATTTTTTATGTTTATTTGGGTAAATATCTTCATTTCCATGTCTTTTTAACATCTTTTACATTCTCATTTTCTTTTTTTTAATAATTGTGAGACATAATAACATTAACAAATAAATATTCCATCAGTTGTGGAACTTCTTTTCATGGGGATGCTAAGCAATGCTTATTCCCTTTTTTAAAAAATATTTTATTTTTTATTTTTATTTTATGTGTATGAGTGTATTGCCTTCATGTAGGTAAGTGCACCCATATTGTGAAATGCCTTTGGAGGACAGAAGAGATGTCAGATCCCCTGGAACTGGAGTTACATATGGTTGTTAGCTGCCATGTGGGTGCTGGGATTCAAACTCAGGTCTTCTGCAAGAACAACCCTTTTAAGGTTCTAGTGTCAAGCCAATGTTTGATTAAAGTTTTACTGGGGAAACAATGAATTTATTGAGCTTACTTACAGAGATAACTGAAGGGTTGCTGAAGTGTATGTATGACCTGAGGGTATGCACACTGGAAACCCTTTACCCAGCATGGGTCATGCCTTCTCTTCCCAGCCTTCAACAGATTGTATACTTTATCTCTCCCCAAATCCAGGAGGCCATGTGTGATTAGGGTCAAATTACATACAGTTGGCTGGGAAGAGTGACAGGATACTCCAGGGAGGGTCCAGTGACACTGCTTGGCACTCTTTTAATGGATGAGCACAGCCGTCAACAAGCCCAGTTGTGATGATATTTAGCAATAGACTCAGCTGAAGTCTTGATGATGGTAGTTATTTCATGCAGAAGGGACTGCTGTATAGCATCATCTTATTAAAAGGACCTGCAATTAAAAGAATTTGGTGCTAGGACCCAAATATGAGGGAGAACATATGCCGTTTGCTTTTTGGAATCTGTGTTACTTCACTTAGTATAAAAGTATCTAGATATATTCACTTACCTGCAAATTTCATAATTTCATCTTTCTTTACTGCTGAATAGACCACCGTTGTGTAAATATATCACGTTTTTGTTAACCACTCGTCAGTTGAGGGGCACTTAGGTTGCTTCCATCTCTTAGCTATTGTGAAAAGAGCAGCAATAAACATGGTTGTACAAGTCTCTATACAATAGGATGAGTCCTTTGGGTGTATGCCAAGGAGTGGTATAACCAGGTCATATGGTAGGTTCATTATTAGTTTTTTGAATTCTCCACACTGTTTTCCATAGAGGCTGCATGAGGTTGTGAGCCCACCAACATTGTATGGGCATTCCCGTTTATCCACATCCTTGCTAGCATTTGGTATCATTTGTTCTCTTGTTCCTAGCCAGTCATTGGGGTGATACCTTAGGGTGGATTTAATTTGCATTTCACTAATTAGTAATAATGTTGAACAATTATTGAGTTTTTTCTTAGCCATCATTATCTGTTCCTCTGAGAACTCTCTATTTAGATCTTTAGCCCATCTTTTAATTGGGTCATTTGGTTTCTTGCTTCTTTGTTTTTTGAATTCTTTATATGTTCTGGATGTTAAACGTCTGTCAGATGTATTACTGGTGAAGACTTTTTCCCA
>NW_008332088.1:1982484-2002120 GCF_000622305.1 Nannospalax galili
AGTTTAATGACTTATTGATTGCTGACCTTAATTCCTGAGCAATTTCTGTCTGATTTAGAAAATCCTTTCATACACTTATAAAATCTTGTAAGTTACTGCCAATATTTTCTTCTAATAATTTCAGGGTTTCCAGTTTCACATTTAGGTCTTTGATCCATTTAGAATTGAGTACTGTAGACCAGTTGAGTACCAGTACCATGCTGTTTTTATGACTATAGCTCTGTAGTATACTTTGAGATCTGGTATAGTAATCCCCCCAGTGTTGCTCTTTGTGCTCAGGGCTACTTTGGATATCTAGTGTGTTTTGTGCCTCTGTATGAACTTAAGGATGGATTTTTCTAATTCTGTGAAATATGTCATGGAGATTTTGATTGGGATTGCATTGAATCTATATTTTGCTTTTGGTAGGATGGTCATTTTCACAATATTAATTCTTCCAATCATGAACATGGAAGTGCCTTCCATCTCCTGGTGTTTTCCTTAATCTCTTTCTTTAAAATTTTAAATTTTCATTGTTGAGATCTTTGGTTCTTTGTTCAGATGTACTCCAAGATATTTTTTTTTTTGTAGCAATTATAAATGAGAGCATTTCCCTACATTCTTTCTCTAATTGCTTGTGTATATAGAAAGGCTACTTATTTTTGTAGATTGATTTTATAACCTGCCACTATAGTGAAAGTGTTATAGGAGTTTTCTGGTGGAACTTTTGTGATCTCTTATGTATAGTATCATATCATCTGCAAAAAGTAATAGTTTGACCTCTTCTTTTCCAATTAGTACTCCTTTAATTTCCCTCTCCTGTCTTATGGCTCTAGCAAGAGTTTCAAGCACTATGTTGAATAGGACTGGAGATACTGGACATCCTTGTCTGGTTCCTGATTTTAATGGGAATGCTTCCAGTTTTTCTCCATTTAGACGATGTTGGCTGTGGGTTTGTTGTATGTAGCTTTAATTATGTTGAAGTGTGTTCCCTCCAGTACAATTCTCTCTAGAGCTTTGAAAATAAATGCATGCTGAATGTTGTCAAATGCCTTTTCTTCATCTATTGAGATGAAAATATGGTTTTTGTCTTTGAGTTCATTTACATGATTAATGACGTTTAGATTACTGAACCATCCCTGCATCTCTGGGATAAAGCCTACTTGATTGTGGTGAATGATCTTTTTGATGTGTGTCTATATGTGTTTTGCATGTATTTTGTTGAGAATTTTTGCATCTATGTCCATTAAGGATGTGGGTTTATAGTTTTCTTTTTGGATTGTGTCTTTACCCAATTTGGGTATTAAAGTGATGCTGGCTTCATAGAACAAATTTTGGAGTTCTCTTTTTCTGTCTTTTTGGATAATTTAAGTAGCATTGTTTGGAGGTCTTAAGTGTCTGGTAGAATTATGTGATAAATCCATCCAGGCCTGAGCTTGTTTAGGTGGGGAGCTTTGTATTACTGTTTTAATTTCCTTATATGTTATGGGTATGTTTATACTGTTCATCTTGTCTTCCTTTAACTTTGGTGGTTCCCATGATTTCAGATATCCATCCATTTCTTTTAGACTTTCAGATTTAGTAGCATATATGTTTTTTAAATATTCCCTCATAATGGTCTGGATCTTCTGGGTGTCTGTTGTGATATTTCCCCTTTCATCTCTGATTTTGTTGATTTCGATTTGTTCTTTCTCTCTTTTGGTTAACTGGGCTAAGGATCTGTTTGTCATGTTTAGCTTTTCAAAGAACCATCTCTTAGATTCATTGATTCTTTATATTGTTTTCTTTGTTTCTATTTCATTAATTTTTGCTCTGACATTTGTTATTTCTTCTCTTCTGCTGGGTTTGGGTTTCATTTGTTCTTCCTTTTCCATTGTTTTGAATTGCAGGGTTAGGTCATATATTTGGGCTTTTTCTAATTTTTAAATGTAAAGACTTAGAGCTATAAACTTCCATCTTAGGACTGCTTTTAATGTGTTTTTGAGGTTGTGTTGTGTTGTATTGTCCTTTTCATTGAATTCCAGGAATTCTTTTATTTCTTTCTTAATTTTTCCTTTTACCTGCTCATTGTTTAGGAGGTGTTGTTCAATCCCCACAAGTTCTTGTAGAGACTAGGGTTTTCTCCAGTGTTGATTTTGAGCTTTTTTGCTTTGTGGTCCAATAGAATGCATGGAATTATTTCAATATTTTCGTATTTGTTGAGGTTTGTTTTGTGGCCCAGTATGTGGTCAATTTTTTAAAAAGTTCCATGGAGTGCTGAGTAGAAAGTGTATTCTTTGGTGTTGGTATGGAATAATTGAAAGATGTCTGTTAGGTCCATTTGATGTATGGTATCATTTAATTTAGATGTCTCTCTGTTTATTCTTTGTCCAGTGACCATTTTAATGGAGACAGTGGGGTATCGAAGTCCCCTACTATTACTGAGTTGGGGTTAATCTGTGTCTTAAAGTCCTGAAGTGTTGTTTTTATGAATTTGGGTGCACCAGAATTTGGTGCATATATGTTAAAGATTGTAATATCTTCTTGGTTAACTGTTCCTTTGATCAGAATGAAGTGACCCTCCTTATCTCTTCTGATTAGTTTTACTTTGAAGTCTATTTTGTCAGGTATTAGAATTGCCACTCCTGCTTGTTTCTTAGTGCCATTTACTTGGAATATTCTTTCCCATCCTTTTACCTTAAGGTAGTGCCTGTCCTTGAAGGTGAGACTGTTTCTTGCAAAGATGGATTTTGATTCCATTCTCTTAACCTGTGTCTTTTGACTGGGGAGTTCAGTCCATTGATATTTAAGGTTATTATTGAAAGATATGTAGGTTTCCATCATTTTGATTGCTGTTTATGTTCTCTGTGTAATTTTGTGTTTCCTAGATTAGACCTTTGTGTATTTTCTTTTGTTGCCTCTAGTATATAGTTGTTTCTCTCTGCTCTCTGTATTGCTTTAAGTATTCTTTGAAGGGCTGGTTTTGTGGACATGTATTCTTTCAGGATTTTCACGTCATAGAAGATTTTTCTTTCCCTTTCAACTATAATAGACATTTTTGCTTGGTATAGAATTCTGGGCTGACATCTATTGTCATGTAGAACTGGAAATTCCTTGGTCCAGTCTCTTCTCGCTTTCGTAGTTTGCATTGATAAGTCAGTTGTAATTCTGATGGGCTTGCCTTTGTATGTGACTTGTTTTCTTTTGCTGCTTTCACTATTCTCTCTTTGTTCTGTACATTTAGTGTTTTTGCTATGACATGTCATGGGAAGTTGTTTTTCTGATCCTGTCTATTTGGTGTTCTATGTGCTTCCTGTATTTGCATGGGGTTATCTTTCCTTAATTTTGGGAGAAATCTCTTCTACAGTCTTGTTTAAGATCTGGTCAACACAATTAACCTCAAATTCTTCTCCTTCCTCTATTCCAATGATCCGTAGGTTTGGTCTTTTCATGGTGTCCCACATCTATTGTATATTCCACTCCTGTGTTTTTCAAAATTTTCCATAATCTTGGCTTGAGTAGTCCAATTCTTCAACTTTATCCTCCAGTGTTTCTATTCTGTTTTACATTTCACTTATTCTAGCAGTGAGGCTTTCCCCTGTTGTTTCAACTTGGCTTATTGAGTTCTGCACTCCCTTCTTCATTTCTGCCTGTTTTCTTCAATGTTTCAATCTCTTTTGTGAATTCATTTAGAAGTTTGACCCTATTTTCTTTTAGCTCTTTGGTTTGTTTGTTCGTGTGTTCTTTAAATTCATTGAATTCCTTGATCATGTTTATGATTGCTCTTTTAAATTCAGTGTTCTGGGTTACCTCTAGGGAATTTTCCTTGTAGAACTCTTCTACAAAATTGGTGGAGTTTGGTGGGGACATAGTTTGGGGACTTTCCATTTTATTATTCTTTGGTTGTGATTTTGGCATGTGAATTTCTTTTGTTGTTTATGATTCTGATATGAGAATTAAGTTGAAGTATGATTATGTTTGTATTATCCAGGTGGCTAGAATCTTTCTTTATTGGTTAGGTAAAGCTGGTTTGTACAGGGTTCAGGTTCTCTCAGGTTTAATTTGGAGGGAACTGATGGCTTCAGAGCAGCTATTCAGGAGTGCCCACAGAAGCCCAATTCAGGTACCAGTCAGGTAAGCTCAGGCTTCCTTCACCATGTGGAGGCAGGATCTGGGGGCTCTCAGGCAGTCCTCTGTGTTCTCAACCCTGTGCCAGAGAAAGGCCGAAGGAAGGCCATAACTGGGCACTCTCTGGTGGCCTTCTGTGATCTGAGCCACTCTACTGATCGAGGTCTGACCCCACCCTCTCAGGCTGTCTGCTAGGATCTTAGCCTTCACCTACCAAAGCTAGATCTGCCCTGAGGCCTTGGGAGGGGCGTCACAAAACCCTGGGTAAAGGGATGGGCATAGCATAATTAAGGAAAGCTCACCACCATGTGAAGGCAGGATGGGGGCTCTCAGGCATTCCCTGAGTTCTTAGGCCAGGGGGAAACCAGAGCTTGGCACTCTCTGGTTGTCTGCTGAGATCCAAGCCACTGCTACACTGATGGAGGTCCAACCCACCCTCTCAGGCTGTCTCTTATTATTTTTTTAAATTTTGTGCGTATGAGTGTATTGCCTACATGTATGTGTGTCAATGCTGTACAATGTCTGCAGAGTTCAGGAGAGGGTGACAGATCCCCTTGGAACTGGAGTTATGAATGGTTGTTAGCTGCCATGTACATGATGAAAACTCGGGTCCTCTGCAAGAGCAGCCAGCACTCTTAACCACTGATCCATCTCTCCAACCCCCTAAGTTTTATAGAGTACACTAAATAAATAGCTCTAATTAATTATATGTTGACTAACTTCATCCTCCTTAAACAGTAATGGAATGGTGTTAATACTTGTACTGAAGTTTTTTGTGTATCACGTGCCAATAGTGCCTTTTCAAAAAAACACATGCCGCATTGCCTAATCTACAATTTTCAGAACTGAGTTATGAAAATCACAGGTAGTCATTAACTGCAAAGCACAAAAGTCATCTTTTGTTATTTATGTATTTTTAAATATTTTATTTGTTTAAATTTTTTTTAATTTTATGTGTATGCGTGTATTGCCTACATGTAGGTATGTGCACCTGTGTCATGTAATGCTCATGGAAGACAGAAGAGGCTGTTGGATCCCTTGGACTGGAGTTACGGACAGTTGTTAGCTGCCATGTGGGTGCTGGTATTTGAACCCGGGACTTCTATATGCATGAGTGCCTACATGTGTGTAAGTTCATCTGTGTCCTCCAATGTCTGTGGAGGTCAGAAGAAGGTACGCGATCTCCTGGAACTGGAGTTATAGACGGTAACTCCCCGGGTGCTGGGAAACACACCCGGGTCCTCTGCCAGAGCAGTCAGTGTTCTTAAATGCTAAACCATCTTTCCAGCCCTTGTTCTTTATATTACTTTTATTGCTGTTATTCTAAACTCAGAAATAAAAACTCGTTTCTTCCTGGGCATGGTTGTGGATGCCTTTAGTTTCAGCAATGGGGAGGCAAAAGCAGGCAGATCTCTGAGATGAAGACCAGCCTGTGTCTAAAGCAAGTGACAGGCTATCTGGAGCTACAGACAGCCTGTCACTTTTTTTTTGTCTCAAAAAAACAAAGAAACAAAAATTCAATTCTTGTTAAACTTATAGCAAGGTCCCATAGTAGAATTAAGCAGGAACAGAAATAATTCCAAATTTTCTTCAGAAAGCTTGCTTGTAATTATATTACAAGCACACATATTAATTTGCATGTATTAATTAGACTTGTAAGATTAAGGAATGAAGCAATTATGAGTTTTCTCTATGTTTAAAATTCACCCTGTCCTCACCTTGATGGTCTTCTGCTGGTCCTGCCTGCCTGTCTTCCAGGCCTTTAGAAACTACTACTGCAACTAAAATAGGGCTTTAAATATTTACTGGAGCAGTGCTTTACCTCACATACTTTGAACTAGAGCAATTTGAATGAAAAACTTGGAGGTGAAACATTCTAAAATCTATTAATCTTTGAGACCCTGCATGCCGTTTCCCACTCCACTTTGTTCTGCTGTTTTAGACGTAAGTTACACATCTGAGAAACAGAACCTAAAACTATTGGCTTGATTGTGATATCCACCACTCTCTTTATTTAAGCAAAGATAAAATTCACTGAAAAAAGAATGTTTGATTGACATTAAGAGTAGAGACACAGAGTGAACCAGAGGGCATATCAGGAATTGGGAGGAAATGAATAGAACCAGAAGACGAAGGGCTCCCTTTACTCCCACTTTATCATGTGTCACTGCTATAGACTCCAGTTTCTTTTTTAATTAAAATACTTCATTTTATGCACAACAATACAATTTACGTATCAAATAAACTAAAATATATTATTTGATATAGTTTAAATGGAAGAAAAAAGGGAAATTTTCAGGTCAAAAAACAAAGTTAACAACAACATTACTTTTTGTAAGTAGATCAATACAGAAAGCATAGTCAGTGAATAGTTATGTTTAATTCTTATTGCACACCTTTGTTTTTAACTAAAAGACACTGTTGTATAAAGAATTGATCATATACTGAATGGGACAAAGGTTAACATTTTAGCAAACATTAATAAATTAACTATATTAGAATGAATAGGCAAATGTGCTACCAAAATTGGATGTCCTTCCAAAAGAGAACACTGAAGAGAAAGGTACTTAATTTATCAAACATTTAAAACTGTGCTTTTGTTCATCAATGGAATCTTATACTCTTCTGACATCTTGCTTAGAGTAGTAATAAAATATAAATTCCTGGTCTTACTGAATTACATACTAATGGATCTTAAACTAGCCCAGACACTGAGAAGTCTTATGAAATATCACTTGATCAGAGAAGATTCGAATTTCATCACTGTTACTCAGAATTTTCTAACATATAGAATAGTAATTAACTAGTTCTCAAAAAGCAAGTGTTTACAAAATAACTGGAAGCAGTATATATACTCAAATTAATGTGACCACGGTACTTAACACTGAGCCTGAAGCCATGACTTACCTGGCCTTAATTTTTTTTGAGTGAGATATTTATTTTATTATTTGTTTAGTTTTTGAAAACATCCATATACAATGCATGTTGGTCACGTCTATCCCCTATCCTATCCCACTCTCCAGTCCTCTGCACATATCTCCATCATTGTGCATTCTTTTGTCTTTTATAGCCTAGTCATGATCTGGCTTTATGATGAACTAAGAAGCAACACACAAAACTTGTGCTGTGCACCTTTAGCAGTAAATGCTGTAAGGTGTATCCAGTCCCAGAAGAGAAAAACATAACATGAGTCTTAGTCACCTACAGAGCAGAAAGAGCCTGATGGACTGATGTTAATAACAAGAAAATATCTTGAGGACAGGACTGTCACAGCAGATGCTATTACCTTAGGGTAACTCACCAAATGCAACTTAGAATGGGAAAGTGGTGCCTAACAGTGACAGCCCTGTGGCTGTGGGTCAAAGTAATGGGAAATACAGAGCCTGAGATCAGAGAGATAGTTAAAGAGCTTGATGCTTGCCCCATCTTCAGACAGCTGAGACTCATGACCTTCCTCATGGAAGGCTGTGAAGTATACGGAACTGTGTGCCACTTTCCTAGACTCTTTTGTACTTGATGACAGAATTCAAGCTTCCTATCCTTTTCTTTACAAGCTGTATGAACTTCTGTCAGCAGTGTGTCACTCGGGGCCAGTTCCCTGACTGCCTGCTAACTTTTAATGCATCTGTCCTCCCACAGCAGTTTTACTTTTGTGTTCCAAAGGCACTGCTGAGAGCTGAGAGAGATGGTTCATCAGGGATGTGGGGAGGACATAGGAGGGGAAATGGAACACATTGAGCAAGGCAGGAAAATAAGGCGAGAGATAGAAACACAAAGGAGAATTATGACAACAAATTCTAACACTTGGCCCACTCCTCATTTTCTTCTTTGTATCTCAACCACATTTGTAAGAACTTTGAACTATAGAATTAGGGAGAGAGAAGGAAAAAAAATCAATGTTGTTAGGGACCCAGGACATACAACTGCTTTCTGAAGTCAATTACTGGCTGTTTTCCTCCAGCAGTCTCTCCTAACTGGTGCAATTCCAGAACTCATTTAGTGTTGGGAATTTATTTTTAAAACAAATTAAATAATATCACTTGTTCACCAGTTTGTTTATTAGATAATAAATTATTAATTATATAACAGACAATTGTAAAAATTACAAATCATAAATACTTATGAATATTAATAAATAGTAGACTGTCTTTGATAGAACATTGTCTTTACTGAAAGTACTGTAATTTCTGATACATCTCAATTGGTAGTTGCTTATAGAAAGTCTGTTCATATAATTTGTCATCTGTTTAACTTTGTTCTTCAATATTAACATTTGGAAATGCAAAAACCAAACAATGCTTTTTCTTAAATGTAACAGAATGAAATCATTGTAATCATTATGAAGATTAAAATAATCTGTATGTTATTTTAATATCAATATATAACATAGAAGAGAATTGTTGTAAACCTTGGGAAAATGCAGTGAACAAAACAGATAACTCTGTATTCTTGGCTCATCCTCCAGTGAGAGGAGCTGACATCAAACAAACCAAGGAAAATCACAGAAGGGAGAGGAATCAAAGATGTGGAATTAAGCTGGGCACAGCAGTGGGTATCTGCAGTCTGGGGCTGGAAGTACAGAGGCAGATAGATCCCTAGAGCTTGATGACCAGCCATCTAATGGAATTGGTGACCCGATTTAGTCAGAAACTATTTTCCAATAATAATACTACTAATAATAAATAATTATGATCATGATGATAATAATTATAATATGAAGAGCAACTGAGAAAGACACCTGACCTTGGACTCAGACATCTACACTCACACAGACACATACACACATTGTTAGGCCAAACTGGGTCCCAAGATGGAGTCACTACTGACAAGCATCATGGCGACCACAACCTGGCAGCATTCTGGAAGCAGAGAACTAAGCCACCTTAGTTCCTCAGGAATCATCTGACCCTTGCTTTTAACAATGCATCCTGATCATAACAGCAATTTTCCATCACAGCCAACCAAAAAACTAAAAGCACCTGACACTGTCCCCTACCAAGGCACCTGCTACCGACTCACCCTTCACTCCCTCCTGCTACAGCTCCACCAATCCCTACACACAAAAAAACAATTCCTGTAAAAGCCAACTACTGTAACAAGAAATCCATGGCTTTTTTTTCTCCCATGGGAACAGGCCAGTCCAGCAGCCCCTGCCTCTTAATAAATTTCCTCTTTCTTCGCCTCAGAGTGGTCTCTAGTAGTCTTGTACCTTCAGTCTTCTGCTGCCAGGCCCAGGTAGTGGGCAAGCAGTTCCTGTGGCATTTGGAGGGAAGGGGCTGGCCTACCTTGACAAGGTAGGGAGGGACAGTCGACCTTCCAGTGTCCTCCAAGTCCACAGTGGGGACAGGGTTCCAGTGGTGGTCGTGAAGAGGGGCAGGCTTTGGCCCAGTGTCCCGTGTTGCAACACCTGAAGCAGGGACTTCAAAGCAGCTTTAGGGCCCTGGAGTCTTCTTTGGAAGAGACCAGAGGGTTGCAGTCAGTAGGTGGCACTTTTGATGATCCAAAGCTACTTGAAAAGGACCCTCAGGCTACCGAGGGAGACCTGCTGGAACCGGCATTTAAGGTTTTTAATGACCAAAAGGATCAGGAAAGCACCAAGTACGTGTGGATTGCCAAAAGTGATTTTGTGTTCCAATTTTTAATAAATATTTTATTTATTACTTTTATTTTATGTGTGTGCGTATATTGCCTGCATATAGGTAAGTATACCTGTGCAGTGCAATTCTCGTGAGGACAGAAGAGGCTGTTGGATCCCCTGGAACTGGAATTACAGACAGTTGTTAGCTGCCATGTGGGTGCTGGGTTTGAATCCCAGTCTTCTGAAAGACCAGCCAGTGTTCTTAACCGCTGAGCCATCTCTCCAGCCCCTGTTCCAAATATTTTGTTATTTGGACTACCACTTCCTTTTCTAAGGTAATACTCTAGTTCTCCTAGTGAAAGGTGAAGTCTTCATGTGTGGTAAGGACTTCTTTCATGGAGCTAGCACTTTTTTTTAAATTGGCAAATAAAATTTATTCTAAACAAAAATGTACAATATTATCTTTTGTTAGAAATTTGACTAACTTGGCAACTCCAATCTTTTTATTTACTATCTTTAGGTGTAGGACTGTATTGCCTGCATGTGTGTAAATGCATCAGTGTCATGCAGTGCCCTTGGAGGCCAGAAAGGGGCATTGCATCCCTTGGAGCTGGAGTTTCAGATGGTTGTTAGCTGCCACGTGGTTGCTGGGAATTGAACCTAGGTCCTTTGCAAGATCAGTCAGTGCTCTTAGCCGTTTAGCCATCTCTCCATCCCCACATCTCCAATCTTTAAGAAGCCCATACCTACATTTGTGGAGATGTCTTACTTTCTTCCTGAACACTTTAACTTCTCTTAATTCTAGTACTTAAAACTCTATATTTAGAATCTCTTAATAAATTTTAATTTGGCTTAAAAATAAAAAGAAGCCCCCAAACTTGCTAAATTTCAAGTTGAAGCTGTCGCTGCATTTTCACTGGAAAATTACAGTTTTTCATAGAGCATAGGCCAAACTTCCTACACAAATGTTACTAAAAAATAGTAACCATCCTGTCTCATCATCTCTTAACTACTGACTTGAAACTATTTTCACAAACTAGTAAATAACCCGTAACAGCTGTATAAATTTCCCCATTTTTGCATTCTATGAAGTGAATATGATCAATATGAGGGCTTTAGAGAATTAGACCACACGCTCCCCAGTCTCTAAACTCTGAAAGGTAGAAGACACGTAGTTAGGGATTTTAGCCTAGCCCTTTTTAAAAATATAGGTTTCTCACTGAGCATGGTGGCACACACCTTTAATCCCAGCACTAAGAAGGCAGAGTTCTTTCAGATCAAGGCCAGCCTGGTCTACATAGTGCTTTCCAGGTAGGCTGGGGCTATGGGGAGACCCTGTCTCAAAAAACAAAAAGCAAACAAGAAAATATAGGTTTATCATATTTACTGAGCCTCCAAAATTTTCAGTAATGTTTATTTTCTATTCTATTTTAAAATTTTTTATGTGTATTAGTGCTTTGACTACATGTATGTAAGTGTATCATGTGCATGCAATGCCCATGGAGGACAGAAGAAGGCATTGGATACCTGGAAGTGTAGTTACAGATGGCTGTGAGCTGCCATGTGGTTTCTGGGTCCTTTGCTTGAGCTGCCAGTGCTCTTAACCATGGAGCCAGGCTCCTACTCCTATTTTCTACTCTTAATTTATTGTCTCCATATAGAGTTTTAGATACTGGTTGGAGGGATTAACATTTTCTAGAATAGTGTAAGGATAATTTAAAAAAAAAAAAAAAAATCTTCAAGAATTTCCCAGCACTTGGGAGGCAGAGGCAAGTGGATCTCTGTGAGATCAAGGCCAGCCTGGACTACATAGTGAGTTCCAGGCCAGCTGCGGCTACTGGGAGACCCTATTTCAAAACAACAACAATGAAAATAAAATAAAATAAAAAAGATAAAAAAGAATTTCCTCAAAAATAATTACAATATTTGTTGTCTCATAGCATCAATTTTACTCTAATATACTTAGTTTAACAACTGTTCATTACTCTATTGTTAAAATCATCTTAATTTTTATATTTTCTCATACTGTCAGAGTCTATTACTGTATATGACAAAGTTTTGGCTCTTGTTGCAGTTTGGCTACTAAATGTCCCCCAAAGCCTCATTTGTTGATAGTGTGGTGTCCAGCCTGAGGTGGAAGTATAGTAAGAGAACATTTTTAGCTGATGGGGCCAAGAGGAAAGAATGCAGGTCGGTGACACGGTGCCCTTGAAGGGGATGGTAAGGCCACAGATGTTCCTCTCTTCTTGCTTCTAAGCTGCCATCTTTGATCAATTTGGTTACATGCTTCCTACCATGGTGCTCTGCCTTGCCTTAAGCCTGAAGCAATGAAGCAAACAACTTCTCAACCTGCGGCCTAAAATAATCCACATCTTATTAGTTTATTATTGCCTGCTACTTTGTCATGGTCACAGAAAGCTAATCTATGTCCTATGCTAATTTATGTTTGGATTTGTAGACAATTGTATTTCAATGTAGCTGACTGTTAATGTGTGCAGGATTATTTTATTCACATAACTGCAAATCTTTATATTCACTGGTAACATAATTTATCTGGCTAGATTTATTTCATTATTCAGGTTAGGTGGAGCTGTGCACAATCATCATTTCAAACCACGTGAGACTTCATCCCTTCAGCACACTACCACTGGGTGATTTGTTTCTAAGCCTTTATTCATAGTAAAGATAAAAGTGACTAACACATGAAATGATAAGTAGGCAATGCTACCACATGAAGTTAGATTCTCGCCTGTCTATTGAAATGGACTTACACCGTTAGAACTGCTAGTCAGATTAAAAGATTTATTGATTTGTTTAATTTATATTGCTTAAAACTGAGCACAGGTCATGCATGTTGTACCTCTGAGCTACATCCCTAGGCCCTTCATTAATTAGTGTTAAATTCTCTGCAAATTATCTTAATCCTTTCATACAAATCTATGAAAATGTTTTTTGATTCCTATCTTTCTAAAAATAAGAGTCTTACAGGGTTTTTTTGTTTATTTTTTAGATTTCAATGCTATATAACTAACTCAGCTATAGTTCACAAATCGACATGTAATCAGAGAAGTGCACATTATTCAACATTGCTATATTTCTCTGAGCCTATTGCTGTCTGTGGTCCATCACCACTCCATTCTGCATGTGTTGTGATTAGAACCATCTTCTGGAAATGCTTTCATAATTGACATCTTTGTCTTCCACATTATTTCATGGCTGTGATTGGTACTCCTTGAGACATGATTCTATTATTTGCTAATGAAGACATCATCTTTGCCACCTCCTCACCTCAGAAGACCAATACCATTAATTAAGCTCTGCGAGACCTTCTGGAACATGTCATTTCCCTAACAACTCTGTTACCGTTAACATCTTTTAATAACTTATGCTGCTGAAGGATGCTGAGAATTGGATGTTCCCTAGCTCCTTAAATACCCATAACAGCTGCATGGCAACATCTTTTAACAAATGTGCTGAAAACTTAGAAGCCATAAGGTTTCGAAATCCTTAGTATCCAACTATGCCACTGATAGTGCAAAAGTATGTCAAGTAGACTATTTCAAAGAGTTCCCAGGAGCCGTCTCATTGCCTTCATTTAGAACACCCTTGACATCCCTAAGTTTACTTAGCTGGACTTTTAACAAATTATTTACAAGGACATGAATTTGGCCTAGTTTCAGGGCTTATGGTAACGTTTAATACCTGTGAGTCCAATCAGGGGTTCTTGACTGAGTTAAATGAAGTGCTATCCTACAAGGTGTACAAAATCTTGAAAATTAAGGGATTCTATTCTTCAGATTTGGTGAGTTTGCCTGCTTAAAATTATTTCATTATTTAGACATCTGCTAGGTTGAGAAAAATTATTTTTATTTTAATAGAAATTTCAGATTGAAAAATTTGAGTATACGTATTGTTTTGTCTTTAGTTCAGAAAACAAGAAAATTAATTTCTGTTAGATTTCTACCAGCAAGAGATAAGTAATGGTTATCAATTTTATACATATACAAAGTTGTAAAAATATGTGACCTACATATATGTCAGAAGCTGGGGATACATCACAGTGGAACAACATTAACCTAGCATTCACAAGGCCCTGACTTCAATCCATAGCACAGATGTGAATAAATAAGTATAAATACATTAGTAAATAAATAAATAAATAAAACTGCGCTATTAACCGCATCTGATTTTAAGCTATATCTTTTTATTTATTTCTCTTGTGAAGCTCTTGTTCCCAACAGTATATTCTCCACAACTATAAATTTAATGATGAGATTATATTTTAATATATTCCTACTTCATGTCTGGGTATTTTCATATAAATTCTCAGAAGAAAATGTACTTTGATAATTGATGCTACATTTGGGAGGGGATCTTTGTTTCTTTGTTTGCTTGTCTGTTTGGAGAACAGAGACTTCCTATAGCTCCAGCTGGCTTGGAACTTGTTATGTAGACCAGGCTGGCCTTGATCTCACAGAGCTTTGCCTGACTCTGTTTCCTGAATACTGAGAGCAAAGGCATGCACCCCCATACCTGGTTTAGATGCTGCATTTTTAAAAAAATATACTATTAACTTTGTGAAATGTGTATAATTTTTATGGTTTTTTGATAGCAAATAAGTTATGTGTCCCATCATCAAAACTGACCAGGCTAATTTTAATTGACAACGCTTCACCTTAGTCTCCATATTCGTTGATTATTGACAAGACTAATGATATCTGTAGGCTACTAGCAATTTATGTAACCTCTATGAGTTTTCTAAATTACTTGAATTTTAGATTGCCGTTTTTCCTATATACATCTTAATATGCTCTGTATTTGATTCTATTTTCTGTAGTTAGTAACATTGCTCATCCATCTGCTTTTCCTTTCCCAAGCAGTTTAATTTCCTTTCCTGTCTGTGAATGAGAATTTTAATACCTTGATCGGCTTCTGGTTGCTTCTTTATTTTACAGAAATCAAATACATGCTCTTCTTTTTTTTCCCTTTAATCGAGAATATTAAACTGGGATTTTTCTGGGATGGACTAAAGGAAGTGGACTGAGAGCAATCAGTTTTGCAATGTATCTTAGCATTTCCAGATGTGCCCTTGTTAGCTCTCTTCTCACCACCTAATGTTTCCTAGCAGTAGGTAATATTTGATATTCATGTTTCCATCCATTATTACCCAAGCATTGTTTTATCTGTTATTCTGTATCCATTTCATAAGCCAAACGGGAGGTTCTCAGTGTTGCTTGCATTGCCATTTATTTTGTATCACCTGTTTCTCATTCTTATTTCCTGTTTATGCTCATTAGAATACTGGCTAGTGTGCTCTCTGGCCAGCTGTAAATGATGCTCTGGGGGCATAAGCACCCAGAGTCCTTCTGTAAAGAATTATAGTTCTACTAACTTCATATAGCACAGCGTACCCTTTCCAAACAAAGTACTCAATTTAAAATCTTTCCCTGTCACATCCTTCTAGAAATCATTACAATTGCATTTCATCTCATTTCTACATTTTATGAGGTAATATACTTCCTATTTCTTTGTACATTAATTTATTGCTTCTTGTACTTAGTGGATTGTAGAAATATAAATTCTTTACAAGCCCAGCCTCTGGAAAAAGTAACTCATGAATTTGAACCTGTCTCCATATATTCACGCATTTATATTAAGTTTCAGTTTTCTCATAAGTTAACTGCATAGAATTGTGAAAAGAGGAAGGGATGAGGCAAAGGTAGAAAGGGGAGAGGAGGTGGGAAGAGAGGGGAGAGGAAGAGGAAGATAAGGGAAGAAAAGCCAGGGAAAGGGGAGGAAGCAGGAATGGAAAAGAAGAAAATGGAGTGTGAGAGAGAAGAAGACAGAAAGAACTTGAAGACCCTATTGCTCAAGACACCACACACTTTGGACACACAGAAGACTTGGAGAAATTTGGCTGGAGCAGACATCGAAGCCTCCTCCCTCAAGAAGCTCTCATGTTATTAGAAGAAGCTGTGCACTGTACCAAAGGCAAAAAGCAATCAATAGATCTTCCCATCTATAAAGCCTATGAACCACAGCAATGACGGTCCCAGCAAAATATACCTAATGGTGCAGTAGTGGCACTTAACTTGGGGGAAGCCAACAGCTGTCTAGTTAGACTTAAGGCCCATTCAATAGAGTATGGAATTCATGCCTCCTAATATAAACCTATCAAAATACCCTTGACTGGAGAGGTTATAGACCATAAAGGAGAACCCACTATTTCCATTTCCCTAACCCAATACACTTTTTAACTATTCTAAATTCTTACCCTTAAGCCAACAAGTAAGTACAGCTCTCACCCCCTAATCAAAGGAGGCTCTTTTTTCAGCAGATGGAGGTGATTACAGAGAGTCACAACTTAACAAAATGCAGTGAATAAGTGACCATGGGTGCCCAGGCCTAACTCCTACACCTAAGGCTCGGGAACATCATGGAAGAGGGGTCAGAAAGATTGCAAAAGCTCAAGGACCAGGATGCCTGCTGCTAGACAGTGTCTTCCAGGCATGACAGGGAAGATATGCCAATATTATCTCAACAATACACGTGGTAAGAGCTACATAATGGTATCAGCTGACATGCCAACATTGATGGGAAATTTTAGAAGGTCCCACCTCTGAAGAGCTACAGGAAACTAATGGTTGCTGAGGGAGGAACAATCAATTTTCTCTAGGGAAAAATTCTCTGACAGGGCATCCAATCATAGGTGGTCAGCCTTAAACACATGTGTCTACCAGCACCAGTAAATGGACTCAGTAGATGACTATTTTATATTCTACTTCTTATATACACATATGTATATATGCTTATGTATATATATATTACATGTATGAAACATTTTATAATTAAGTCATTTCAGGTAAAAATAAGGTTATATTTTGACTAATTTACCCATAAAATTATTTCCAAAAGCTGTTTATGCCATTTCTTCACTCTGATGTTATTTCTATTCCTACTTTCTAAATTTCTCTAAATTTCTACTACATTAGCTGTTTCCAAAGAGATTAGGGAAAATTTGCTAAAACTTTCCACACAATTTTTCTGATATGTTTTATCTCAATATAGCTTATCAATTACGTTTATATAGTATAGCACTTTTAACCTACCTTATTTCTCATTGTTTCCTGTTGAGCAAGTAATTTTCTTTCAAAAACATTAACTTTCAAGCAGTCACAAAACTTTGACACTTCAATAAATGAATGTTAAATGTATTCTAAAATTCTTCTTGTTTGGTAAACGATAAAGATGTTTGAAAATGTTTTATTGACACTGCTTTCTTTAAGAAGTAACATGATTACAATGAAAGGTTTTGTGTAGTTTGGAGAACTTGGAAAAAGAATGAGTAGCAGATTCACGTCACAAGAACAGTGACAAATTTCACATTACTTTTGAAGCTTGGTAGTACAGTTTTGTCAGAAAACTGTATTCAAAAATTATAGCAGACATATAGAATAGAGTACTTCATTGTATTAATTCTAAAATTAATTTTATGTTTTTAAAATTTTTTGCTTACATTTCAAAATTTGGGTAAAGACACTTAAGTACACAAAGTAAAAATATTTTTTTAAATGTATTACAGGGGGATGGAGAGATGGCCCAGCAGTTAAGAACACTGGTAGTGCTTGCAGAGGACCCAGGTTCAGTTCCTAACACCCACATGGTGGCTAACAACCATCCATAACTCCAGTTCCAGGATAATCTAATGTAGTCTTCTGATCTCTGCCAGCATTGCATGGCATCATTGCACTCACATACACACAGGCAATATACTTCTACATATCAAATAAAAATGATAAAAAATATTTTTAAAAAATAATGTATTATGGGATTTTCAACATATGCAGTTGTTAACTATTTAGGAATAGTACAAAAATCAAGCAAGAATGGAAGTATGTTTTTGGAAGTTTTCCAATTCCATGTAAAACATCATAATATTACTTTCAAGTGTGTTGTGTTGTATTAAATATATATGTAGTGATGCAAAATCAAGTCCCAATGTTTTCAAACAACTATAAATAACATTAAATATGTGCAAACATTCAAACTACAAGCCACTAACAAAAAGTAGACACCAGGAACAAGCCCATGAGTGATTCCAGTTATCAGACACATATTTAAGAATAAATATAGGAGTGTGAGGTCCAAGCTCTGAAGTTAGGAGCAGAGGAAGAGCACAGAAGGCTGTGAGGTTGAAGAGAATTCAAGGATTCATAGACAGGTACATATTTTATCCACCAGCACACAGGCTGTATATCAGGCAGACACCACAGACAGTCGGGCAAACACTGGAAGACAGGCTGCTCAGAAGTAAACACACAGGCAAGCTGACAAAGGCCAAGGCTATGGCCTCTGACCTCAAGGCCATATTTATATAAAACCCACACAGGAAAATCTGCACATAACAACTTCATTGTTCTATAATATTATATATATCAACACCACTTATTACTCTTGGGTTCCTGGACAATTGCTGTCAGCCATTTGCTGATGTCCCACAGCCCTTTGGATGTCCAGTGTTAACCATTTTGGTTCATACCAGATATTGATATCAGTGCCATGTATTCTAAACTTAAATTAGTACTTACTCTGGTTCCTGCAAGGGTCTGCGAAAATTGTTTAATCAATAAAGCTCTTGACCTGCAAGCACAAGGCCTAAATTTGAGCCCCAGAATCCATCTAAAATAATTAGGTATGGTGGCATGCTTAACATATCAACTTTAGAGAGGCTGAAAAATGCGGATCTCTGGGACTCTTTGGTGAGCCCGTCTAGCGTGATGAGCAGACTCCAGGCCTATGAGAGTCCCTTTCTCAGAAATAAAGTGAATGAACTTCCTGAGAACAACACCCAAGGTTTTCCTCTGGCCTCTAAAAGGATGCTCACATTTGTGTACATGCACCATACATACATACATACATCTGCATACACACAAAATTAAAATAAAAGATTAACCGGTATACATAGTTACATACCTGTCTAGAGATGACATTTTGATGGGAGAACTAAAGCTACGAGTTTGATAATCTAGCTGAAGTTAAATGATGCATGCTGGAGATAAGGGTAAAAATGATTAACGTCTACATTAAACAGTCACACTAAAATGTGAAGAGGAACACATGGAAAACTTAGGATGACATAAAAGACATGTGGGGCTGCATATGGCATATACAAGAGGGAAAGTAGAGAAAGTATGGATGCATCAGATAAAATCATGACCATGTCACATGAATACATCCCATCACAAGTATGAGAATTATCTTGAATATTAATAAGTGAACTTGGAAATCTAGGCATATTGTAAAAATTTCTATGAAATAAAAAGTTACAGGACTAGAGAGATGTCTCAGTCGTTAAGAGCCCTGGCTGCTCTTTCAGAGGCCCTGAGTTCAATTCCCAGTACCCACATGACAGCTAACAACTGTCCATAACTCTAGTTCCAGGGGATCCAACATCCTTTTCTAACCTCCATGGGCATTGTATGACAAACGTGCACTTACCTACATGCAGGCAATACCTCATACACATAAAATAAAATAATAGATAATATATTTTTGAAAAAAACCTTACCAGGAAAAGAGAGAAGAAATGGAAAATCTAAATTATCTGAACTATATGAGAAACACTGTGGATTTTCATATGAAAAACTCTCAGCCTATACTGATTGATTGGTGAATCCTTAAGTGCTAGTAAGTTTTTTTTTTCTTTTCTTTCTAATTTTTTTTTTTTTACATTCTCATAGAATTATAAACATTTCTCAAGGAACACTTTACAGCACAACTTTTTTTTTTCATACAGAAGAATTCATTTCAAAGCAATTGACATTGAGACATTTTCACATGCATTTCTAATCTCTATATGCATGACTATCACTGGTCACAGTCGCCCACCTTCTGAGCTCCTCGGCATCTGAGCATGAATACAAACTCGTCAGATAGACAGCCTTCCTCTCCCACTAGAGGCTCCATACTCTG
>NW_008332088.1:2007226-2032203 GCF_000622305.1 Nannospalax galili
CGACCTGAGACCCTGGCCGTGACCGCACCACGCAGGGATGCAAAGGCAGATGGGGAGGGAAGAAGCCCCAAGATTTCCCAGGGAGTAGATTGAGTAGCTGGCTTGTACTGGATGCAAAGGATCAGGGAGAGTAAAGGTAAGCCTCGGAGCCCCAGAAAGAGGCTGTCAGCCCCAGAAAGAGGCTGGCGGGTGTTGCAAGACCAGGGAAGTAGAGGGAGATGAGGGCAGGGCCAGGACCAGAAGCGGTGCTCCTGGAGCCCAAGAAAGGGACTGAGTTGCTCTGGGTGAGAAGGATCAGGAAGCAGTATTGGTTCCCCAGGTGTCTGGGGCCCCAAGACTAGGAATGGCGCAGGGCCCAAACTAGGAATATAGAATGGCGAGCGGGGGATGGAAGGGTGAATGTCACTTAGGGAGTCCTGGTGGGGAGAGCTGCGCTATAGACTTACTCCAAGAGGCCTGAGGATAGTAGTGCAGGCTAGGAGAGTTAGCCAGTGGTGCAGGCCCAGGGAAGCAGAGAGAGGTGAGGGCCGGGCCAGGACCAGAAGTGGTTCTCCTGGAGCCCAAGAAAGGGACTGAGTTGCTCTGGGTGAGAAGGATCAGGAAGCAGTATTGGTTCCCCAGGTGTCTGGGGCCCCAAGACTAGGGCCCCAAGTCTAGGGATGGCACAGGTCCCAAACTCGGAGTAGCGAACAGCGGGGGAGATGGAAGGGTTAAATGTGGCTTAGGGAGTCAAGGCGCGGAGGGCTGCGCTATAGACTTACTCCAAGAGGCCTGAGGATAGTTCTTTCTAATTTTTAAAAATATAGTATTTTAGCCAGGTGTGGTGGCACACACCTTTAATCCCAGCACTCAGGAGGCAGGGCAGGCAGATCTCTGAGACTTCAAGGCCAGCCTGGTCTACATAATGAGTTCCAGGACAGCTGGGGCTACAGGGAGACTCTGCTTCAAAAAGACAAAAAAAAAAATTTAAAGAACAAACATTAAGGCCAATGGAAGAGAATAGAAAGCCAGGAAATAAACCCTCAGAGACAGCAAGCAACTTTTGAAAAAAAAATGAAAAGAATTCAGTGTTAAAGATAAAGTGTTTTCATCCCAGTAAATGATTTTAAGTATATGTACATATATATAGTATTTGATTTAATTACTTGAGAATTTCATACATGCATACAATGACTTTTTATCGTGTGTAGTCCCTGATCCTCCCCCAACCCTCCCAGATCCACCTCCCACTGTCCACTCCTTCCCAACTTGGCATTGTCTTCTTTTTCTTTTGTTTTCCTTTTTTTTTGTGGTCCACCAATTCCAATTTGTGCTCCCCATGTAAACATGGAGATGAAGAAATGCTCAGGATCATGGTCAACCCACCAGGGCCACATTCTTAAAGAAGACTGACTCTCCTTCCAGATGCCACCAACTGTCCATAGCTCCTCAGTTAGGGTGGGGCATGTAACATAAAGCCTCCCTCCTTCATGTTAGAATGTTGATTATGTTGACCCATAGGGACCTATCCACACTTACTGTAAGTTCATGAACTCAGTGGTCCTGTCATGACTAGAAGACACTTTCATTTCAGGACTCGTGGATCTCTAACTCTTACACTTTTCCACACTTTTCCATGATGAGCTTTGGGGGGAATGGTGTGACATTCTTGTTCTGTTTGTGGCTGAACATTCCACAGACATCTGTTCTTTGGACTTTGGTTGTGATTTTCTGAATCAACTGTTCATTGCACAAAGAAGCCTTTTCTAATGCAGTCTGAGAGCTAAACCGATCTGTGGAGAGATACGAACTGAAAGAACAGTTTGATATGATGTCCATTTAGCTAAATTATCATAGTAGGTCCACTCCTGAGGCCTCTGTGCTCCCCAACCATGAGTTATTGGAGAGATTCACAGTATCAAGTATGTGTTTCCTCCTATGTAGCAGGCCTTGAATCCAGTTGGAAAGTGTTTGGTTACCCCCATAGCATTCACATAACTATTGCACCTGTGGGCATAATCTTACCATGCAGAATATTATGTAGCTCACAGTGTTCATAGCTGAGTAATATTGTTGTCAATTTTTAATATTTGCAAAATTTAAAATCAAAGGTGGTATATGCTTAGTAAAATCTGGTATTTGTTCTTATTTTTCATTAATATTAAAAACTTTAACCAGAGAAAAGTAAAATATATATATTTTACTGAAATATGAGCAAAATCCTCTGAATTTGCCCAAAACCACTTTCTCATTCTCTAGGAAAATTACACCACGGACTGAGGAAAGCAGAAGACACCACAAACAGGTCAATAGATAAGAGGAGATGGAATATTTGGAATGGAACGGCATATTAGAGTTCTCCACAGACACAGAATGTACAGATGGACAGGGAGAAAGAAATATGTTATAGAAAAACCAGTTCACATGCTATGGTCTCCTATCTTTAAGCTGCTGGTCAGAAGAATTGGTGGTAAAGTTCCAGCCCAAATCCCAAAAACCTAAGGACTAGGGGTCACAATGACATATTTGTGAAATTGTAAAACCCAAGCACCAGGAGCACTCATACTCTAGAGGAGGAAAAATGTCTGTCTTGTTTTAAGTAGAGATTAAACTTTCTCAACCTTTGCCTCCATCTAAGCCATTCATAAACTGGGTCGTATAATGCCCACACACTGGCAAGGGTGATCTTATTGAATATACTAATTCAAAAGCCAGTTTCCACTGGAAAGACTAATGCACACAAAATATTATTTCGCTAGCTTTGAGGACATAATTAAGACCAATGCAGGGACCTAAAATTATCTGTGATGGCAGGCAGCTAGATTACATCTAAGATTGAAAACAACTGGTAGACATAAAGGTGCTTAGGAAGAGGGAGTTCAGTGTGAACTTAGAGCTCCTGTGCCAAGGAATCCTGGAGAACTGCGCATTGTATTGGTGATAGTAATGTTATTCTTTCTTTCACCAAAGAATAAAAGTGTTTGAAAAGATATATACCTCTGTAGACTGAGACATGGAGTGCAAAACATCTTACTGAACAAAAATTAAAAGCCACAGCCAACTAGCCCCTTTTATCTGAGTGTGAGTGTGGGAAGTGGCTAGTTTTCTGCCCCTTTATAGTTTTTTTTGTTGTCCTTTTAAGATAGGGTCTTGCTGTAGGCCCAGCTAGCCTTGAATTCATTCTGCAGAGGAGGCTGACCCCAGTCTCAAAGAGATACATCTGCCTCTGCCCCGTGAGTGCTGGAATTAAAGGTGTGTGCCAACACACAGGGCTTGCCCCTCTACATTGTAACCACTTTCATATGGGAATCGCCTGCTGACTACCTCTTCTGTTGGGAAAGGGGAAATTATTGCTCACTTTTAGCTAATTATCAACCTGTTTCTGGGAACACAGATATTTCTCTGCTGTATATTCCCTATTATACAAAATAGATACTTAAATTTCTTGAGTTACAATAAATATATTTAGGGACAGGATGTTGGCTGAGTGTTTTGCTGTCTTTGAAACCCGATTCCAAACAAGTCCTTGCCTCCCACCCTTGCCCTCTCCGTAAGCTTTGACAATAATTATATAAACTTTAAGGTCTAGAAGAGATCTTAAAATTTCCTTTCTCTGTTATGATCATGTTCTTCATTGTCCATATTTTATATGAATATTAGCAAAAAAATGGTTCCTGGGGTTACATCTAGTGCAGTAATTATATTTTCAGCAACTAGGAAAAGGAACTCGGGTCCTAGAAGTCGTGCTGTTTGATTCTGACTTTTTTGAAAGCTGTTGGATTTCAAGTGCATAGAATATTTCCACTATACTTTACAGGAATGTTCTGCTTCCAAAACTTGAAAGCTAGATGATCTGGAAAAAATATTCTATCATGAAAAATCTATTCACTGTAGGAAAATATAGACGGTATGGCTTACTATTTATAGTCAACTTTGTAAATCACTAATAAAGCTTGTTTTACAGAATGTTAGAGTAGTATTTTCTAACAAAGGACTGGGAGGAAACAATAACAATTTCATCTAGATAATATTCTAACAAGAAGTCAAATTAAGATATAAGAACAGAAAATCTTCCAGGTTATAAATATTTGACAAATAGTGACAATTATTTGACACACTGTAGAAAACTAAATATTGAAAGATGAAGAGGGATTATCTTAAAAAGAAAGGAGATGTACAGTTATCCATTGTATTATAGATTACCACACAAAATAGTTTATAACAGCATCACTTCACAGCTCTGCAGGTCAGTGGTCTGGACACGCATGCCCAGGTCTTTGATGTAGGTCCTCCTTACACTGGAGCTGTGGTATTGGTCACCTCTGTGCTCATCCTGACCTCAGGTTCTCTTTCAGACTCACTCAGATTTGAGAAAATTTACTTCCTTGTGCTTTGCTATCTTGGTTTCACCATGATCTCTAGAAGTCTCTCTGTGTCCTTGCTATGTAATTCCCTCCAACCTGGAGACTATGAATAATGTCTGCTAAGCTTCACATCTTCCTCCTGAGGTGCTCCAAGTATTTCAAAGGCTCATTTGATTTGATCTGTCCTGCAAAGGAAAAATTCATAAAAAGGAACAATATTTCTCTGTTTAAATTCCTATTAATGTTTTGGTTGCCCCTTTAGTCTGTGCATATAATAAAGAACATTGGTCAATCTTCAATTGCTGAAGGAGCTCTGATTTTGAAATAGATTTTAAATGATAAGAATTCATTAACATTTTTAAAGTTTCAGAAATTGATTTCATAGTATTTTGTAGAGTATTTTTATATTATGTCATAAGACATTGATCTGTAATTGTCTGCTCTTGTATCTTTATCTGACTTGTTGTTAGAAGATTATTATCCTGATGAAACGAGTTATTATCTCCTCCCTTTCCTTTGTCTAAGAGAAGAAATTAAGATAATTAAGTTTATTTCTGTGGTAAAACTATGGCAGATTTCTAGTGAAATTCTGCTGAGCCACAGATTTCATTTTTGGAAGTTTGCGTTTCACTTAAATTAATTCTGAGTGCCATGTGTTCTGCTAGAGTTCTTGATTCCATCCATGCAAATATCAAATGATTTCCAGGATTGCATACATCCTGCAATTCTTCAGTTTAAAATACCTCCACAGTATTTTCTTTTTCTTTCTGACATGGTTTATAATTTTATCAGATACTCAAGGAGCTGACCCTTAGATTCTGTAGCCCATTATACCAGGAATGGTTTCTCTTATGCATTCCACATTCATTCCAGTGCCGGGAGCCTGCCTGTGTCTTCAGCACAATTGTGGTATTTCACTCTATTCAGGTTTCCCACACTAAGGCTGGACTCGTGTATAAAAGCCATAAGTGATTGTTAGGTATATCCCATCTACCTCTCACAGACATCATCCCTTATTTTAGCTTCATTAATAATTAAAGTCAGTGGTTAAACATTAATACCAGACTTCTGCCTTATATGCCTCATCCTTTCTTTTCTCTTTCTAACTATATTGATAAACTCCAAATCTACAGTTCTTTCCTGTCTGCCTTGTAGTGGTCACATGTGACTGAAGAAACTTCAAATAATAGTAACTGGTTTTGCTTTGTGTTTTTATCCACAAACCTCTATTATGATTGTGTAGATAATATGATTATATTTTTTAATAATTACTACCTTCATAAATCATGGCTCCATAAGGTTAATTAGAACTGTCTTGGTCAAGCTGCAATGTATGGTTGCTAACCCTTTGCTGATTTGCCTACACTACTGTATGGGTCAGCTGGGCTACTCAAGATCTTCCCTACAATAATCCCATTCCAGCTGCTTAATTTCCTCTTCACAAACGATAATTCTTCCCCATGACTTGCACATGAGTAGATCTAATGAACAATTACTAAGCTCTCACTGCTGTACTGCTTGGCAGTATTTGATAAATGTCCCACTCCCCTCCTAGAGACACATAACTTGACATTCAGAACCCAGCATGCTTCTGATATCTCCTTACTTGGCAAGCTATTTCCTTCCAGAATCATTTGCTCATTCTTCTTCATCTCCCACATTGAACTGGAGGTGCTTATGTTAAAAACTTCATTCTTCTTTCTTTCTCCAACATCCCATACTCATCTCATGATTTCATCCTGTTTCTTGGTGGTTAGAATTATCTAGATGCTCATGAGGACATAGGCATGTTTCTGTGTAAGCTGTCTCTTCAATATAAGAAAGTCACACTCAGCTTCTTATTCTCTTGGGAACTCCCAAGAGGTATTTAAATCAAAACAAGCCAAGGTTTCCAAGCAGGAACTCAGCCATCCCTCTAGAGCATCTTCTGACTTTTTAAGTGAAAAATTTTCAGCTGTTCAATTAAAAAAAAAAAAACAAAAAAAAAAAACAAAAAAAAACAAAACTTCAACAAGTCATTGCATTTCTTTTTCTCTCTCATGCCATTTTCAAATTTACCAACTCAAATGCAGATTCTCTGACATTTATATTTAGTATGTTTGGGGTGGAGTTTAGGAATCTGCACTTGTATGTTCAATTCAGTTAATTCTAATATCAATCATATAGCATGGTCCCATGAGAAAAACTGACAGAGATTTAAGAGGCAGAAACTAATACAGACATGTAGTGGTTAGTACTGAGAACTTTCAGCTTCCAGGAAAACTGACTATGCCATTTAGCTCCTTAAAAACAACAACAAAAAAAATTACCTTACCTCAGGTGCGTATTTCCATCTGAGATGTGTCCTTCAGTAACATAATATGTAATTACTAAGGGGAATGTTAATTTTCTTTATTATCATCTGTTTACTTAAGGATTGGTTAGAGTTTTGAGATTTAAATTAATCTACCTTTTTTTTAAATTGGCATTTGTAAATAACAACTCTACTGCAGAGATAATCGCTTAATTCTAAATGACAACAAACTGTATCAAATGCAAATACCCCTAGGGATTCCACCAAGCTCAGTCTGAAGCAAGATACTACTGATAATCAGAAAGATTTGTTCTGAGACATTAACAGTTGCTTAAACTATTGTGAATCAACATGGAATTTAAAGAGGAACGAGTGTTGATTAGAATATTGATAAACTGATAGCTAAATTAATAGTGTTGATTCTAGTATTGAGAAATTATAAACATTTAATAAGGTTCCCTCACTATATAAAGCTTATTTCCAACAAAATAGTTTGTATGCAAAATAATATAATTAAAATAAACAATGATACTTAGAAAACATAATTTGAGTAGAAAACATACTACTGAGCACAGGGAAACAATATAATTTTTTGGAAACTAATAGTATAAGGTCAAACTTTTCATAATTTATCACCATTTGCCAGGATAACAAAACATATTCAGGGGCTGCATCAATAATGTTTTTGATGTTGTTAACACATAGTATTAATACTTGGAGATCACAAATCCTCTGAATCAAAATGTACAATTTTTACTCCAGAACCAAACTAATTTCAGTTTGTTTTAGAAAGACTAATTTTCCTTTTTCTTAGAGAACTGGTAAAAATTGGTTTGACGTACTGAATTGAAAATAAAACAAAACCTCAAAACAAACTTTAGTGGAAAATCACCAGTCCTGTCAAGAACAGCAGATGTATCTTGTGGTATAGTTTGTACTAATAAGATTTCTAAGTGCATACTGAAAACTTCATAAAGAAAAACAAACATTAAAACATCTTTGAATTGTGATTATCAATTTGAAATTCCTACTAAATTCCTAGTGACTACCTCATTATTAATGATGATTATTAATTAATGTAATATAAAATAAATACTTTGGACTACCATTCTTTAAAAAAATATTTTATGTATTATTATAATTTTATGCTGATGAGTGTGCTGTCTGCTTGTGTATAAGTGCACCCATGTCGTGCAATGCCTGTGGAGGTCAGAAGAGGGCATCAGATTCCCTGGAAATACAGTTACAGGCAGTTGTTAACCCAGGTCCTCTGCAAGAGCAGATAGCCAGCACTCTTAACCACTGAACCAACTCTCCAGCCCAGGACTGTTACTCTGTGTTTCTTTTTGTTGTTGTTGTTCTTTTTTGGGGGGTCGGGGGGAGTTTTGTCTTTTTTTTTTTTTTTGCTCTGAGAGATCCACCTACCTCTGCCTCCTAAATGCTGGGATTAAATGTGTTTGCCACCATGCCTAGCCTTAGTCTATGTTCATATTAGACCATAAATTTCTGTGAGCTGTCAGTATTTGTACATGTGTTGAAATTTTACATCCCTTAACAAGCTCTCTGCTTTATGAACTGGTAGGGTGATCTGGGATGTTTAAAATTTAGAATGCTATAACTTACCTTTAATTGTTCTCAAAGCTTAATATTTGTACCAATGTGTAAATTTGGGATGGGTTAACACAGGTGGCCTTAATTATTTTGTCATCTCCTCTGTGGTTCTCCAACGCAATTTGGACTCTGTCGTGAATTAATAGATCGTCCCATCTTCCCTGGAGTTCTGCAGACATTCTACCGAAGGCCAAGAGCCCTTTTAGGAATGTGCTCTATCGTTTTCAGTGGCTTAGCCTTTCTGATACAGACAGATGAAGTCATTCAGTAACTAGATAGTGCTGATCATATTGCAAGTGAGATATCCTTTATAAGGCATGAGGAGTTACACTGATATTTAGAATCAAAGAAGTGATTCTGACTTATTTTTAATATGAATCATATTATCTATCCATCTATTAAACATTTTGTTTTAGTAAATTCATTTCCAGGTCAGACTCAAAACTTCATGTTTCTTTGAGGATATTTGCCTAGATGGGTGTAAGACTTTGAGTCAAGCTGTGAAGAATGAGCACATTTTGAACACATCATAATTGGGTAGGATACATACCAAAAAGATAAGAGAGAACAGAAGGAATGAGGTTAAAGAATAAAGAATGCAGGTCAGTTATGTGTAGGAGAATAGCATAAAATAGAAAGAAGGAAAAGAAACAGTGAAATGCAGTGAAATTTAACATGCATAGTTTGAAGAAGATGGAACTATCACAAGAGGGAGAGGAAGAGAATCTTTGAATGACACTGTTAGAACAAATATGTGAATTATGTGACTGGTGACCTGAGATTTACAATCTATGTTTGAATTTGGGTGGCCATATATTCTTATTTTTTACTATTTTTCATTATGAGGAATCAAACCAAAACATGTTAATGGTTTACTATAACTGTTGAAATCTGCCCTAAAAGACCTTACCATCATATTAAAACTTGGAAACACTGATTTGCTTTATATTGTATTAGTCAGGGTTCTCCAAAGAAACAGAACTCATAGAATGAATATGTATGTAAAGAGATTTATCAGCTTAGCTCACAAGATACAGTCCAAGTAGTCCAACAATGGCTGCACCACACTGGAGAGGCTGAGAATCCAGTAGTCGCCCAGTCCACGAGGCTGGATGTCTCAGTAGTCCCAATCTGGCCCGAAGGTCTGACAAATTCCAAAAGATCAGCTAATCTTCAGCCTACAGAAGCAAGACCAACTCACCAGTGAGAGAGAAGGCAAGCAGCAAGAAGCCAGGCGTTCTTCTCTGCTGTGGCCTTTTATATGGGCTGCCATCAAAAAGTAACACCCATATTTAGGGTGTGTCTTCCAGCTTCAGATGATCCAATCAAGAAGATCTCTCTCATTTCAGTTAATCCCAGATCCAGTCAGGTTAACACCCAGGATTAGCCATCACAAATGTTTATTGGAAAACCAAAAAAAGTGAAAAATATGCAAATATTTTTAATATCTCAAACTTTTGTAGTGAACGTGTAACTTGCTTCTTTAAATGATTGTTTCATGCTGTGAACTGGCATCCAGTCCTCAAGATGCAATTTTTCTTACATTAGAAGGTTTGAAATATTTCTTTTGACAAAGAATTGAAAGCACATTAAATTCTAGAATGTGCTGTCTACTAGGAAACCATTACACATTATGGTATTAATTTAATTTTTTCATAATTTCAGTATGTATACAATGTATATGATTATATTCTCTCTCTGTTTCTCCCTTCCAACTCCCCTGGTTACCACCAAAATGTCTTTATCCCACCTTCATGTCTTCCTTTTTTTTAATCCCACAGTATCCAGTCAATGGTGCTATGATGTAAATGAGTATAGGGACATACACTGGAGCATGGATTACCTATCAGTGTTCACAATTCCAATGAAAAATAACTATCCCTCTCCCATCTGCAGTCAACTGCCAATTGCTCCTCAGCCATGCTTTGGGGCCCAGGACTCCTTCTCCTATCCATGGTGGAATTTCACCTGGCTTTGATTGTGTACATGCCAGGCTTATAGAGGTAAACAGAGCTGCTGTGAGTTTATGAGTGCAACGGTCATGTCATGTCTTGAAGACATTTCCCAGCACTCCTTCCCATCCTCCTTTCTTCCATGATGTTCCTTGAGCCTTGGATGGGCAGGTGGATACTAACATGGATGTAGCATTTAGAGTTAAGCACTCACAGTCAACTTTCAGGGATAAGATGATGACTAATACCTTGAGTTGGCAAAACTAAGCAATACAATATAGCTTTAGGAATGCATAATCCTTTTCTTAGTTTTCAAAATTCTTGAAAAGTCTGACAAGCCAAGAGAAATTTTAGTAATCACATATGAAATTAGATTTCTATGATTATTAATACAGAACACAAAGTCCAATGATACAATAGGACAGAACAAATTTATTACAATATATTTATAGGTTTTCTGACTGCATTGGGATGTGAGAAAGAATTGCAAGCATTTGATGACTAAGCACTTGATAAGGACCACAGGAAGGCATGGTTGGGTTCCCAGTGTCTATTTTTTAGGGGCTATCTTGGAGAAAAACCTCATTCAGATTACTGTTTGGGGAGAGAGAGAGAGAGAGAGAGAGAGAGAGAGAGAGAGATTCAAATCAGATTTGAAGTATATAAAAATTAAAACACAGCTGTGCCCTTAGAAAAGATCTGGAATGAAACAATTACATGGACTCCCCTTCCTACAGGTGGGAAGTGCCACTATTGTTTTTATCTTAGAACATCTGGGAGACCAGTGGACCAGGATGTATAGAGGAACCACAAGGCAGTGTCAGATGGACAGATTATTAAATACTGGGAATATCACGATTGCTTCCTGTTCCCTTTTATTCTTTCCCCTATAAGCATGGTGATGGGTGAGTGTTCATATTCCAAAGCAGAATAATGTGATACAAATGTCAGAGAGAGGAAATTAGATGAATAATACATTTAAAATGAAATGAAAATATCTACCACAACTTTCAATGAACAACATGTCTGCATACAATAAGATCATCATTTTTATTCTTTTTCCAATTTTCAGATTCATTATAAAAATATCTCCTAATATTTTACTTAATTTTTATTTGTACTAAGAAAATACATGCTTAGAGTTCACTGATTTGTTAGAGTCAGGGAAACATTTTGAGTTTTTTATTTTAAATTTTTTTATTTTTTTAATTTTATGTGTATGAGTGTATTTAACTGTATGTAAGTGCACCCATGTCATGCAATGCCTGTATAGGTCAGAAGAGAGTGTCAAATTTCCCTAGAACTACAGTTACAGACAGTTGTTAACTGCCATGTGGGTTCTGGGAATCAAACTTGCGTCTTCTGCAAGAGCACCCAGTGCTCTTAACTGCTGAGCCATCTCTCTAGCATCTTTAATTTAAAAATTTGAGAATTTCATTCACAAGTATTGTCTTTGCACTATTTCCATCTCTCCATTCTGCCACTAACTCATTCCATAACCCCCAGTCATCTCAATTTCTTGCCTTCTTCTTACATAAAATACATACATTTATGTGTACGTGTGTGTGTGTGTGTGTGTGTGTGTGTGTGTGTGTGTGTGTGTGTGTTTGTGTGTTTGTAGGACCTCTTAAGTGGGACATTCCTTCAATTCACCTTGGCAGGACAACTGGTTTTGTCATTACATACAGATATTGTTAGACTACCACACTGGAGGTTTCATTGATACAGCTTCCTACATATCTAGAATGTATTAACTAGCAGGAGGTGTCTTGGCCTCTGACTCCTACATTCTTTCCACCCTGGCTTCTTTGATGTTCCCAACATTACCTGAGCTTTAGGAATAGAGGTTGCACTGTAGATGTGTCACTTAAGAATGGGCATCTCATAGTCACTTAGTCTCATCAATTTGACCAATTGTGAAACTTTGTAATAGTTGCCATTTGTTGCAACAAGAAATTTCTTTGATGACTGATGAGAGGCATACTTGTATGTACAATAAGGATACTTATTAAAAATAAGGATACATGTATGTACAATAACAATACATATTAAAAATGTAGTAATAAATGGCATTGCTCTAAGGAATTGACAGTAGTAGGTTTTTCTCTAGGATCTATGTCATCTCAAGCCATGTGTACTGGGGTATGTTTATATACCCTGCATGTTTTCCCTTGAGCAGGTTTTAATTCCAATTATATAGCTGTTGATAAGCCTTAAGATAAAGGTGCCACTGCTGCACCAATAGGGGTAATTTACAGGCCAGTCATTTTGTAGCTCATAGACTTTATAGCTGGGTAGGACCATTGATTTAGTTTCTCCCTTGGCAGCTTGAATAGTACTTCTGATACTATGAGAGCTAGTTTCAAGGAGGAAGCTTCCAAGTCAATTCCAGCTCAATTGCTCCAAGTCTTGTATCCAAAATATGTCCTGTCTTCAGCAATAGGTTCTTACCTTCAAGTTCTGGCAGGCAATCAAGAGCTATCACAATAGCCTATATTATTTTGTGAGTCTCTTGGACTACTCTTTCCAAGAACTCAAAGGGAGGTTGTTTCCTTTGTCTGGTACTATGATTTTTGTTGTATACCCACCGGCTGTGCACATGCATTCGTTCACATGTATAGTATATGTGTATTTTTCAGAAGGCTTATTAAATACTACATATTTCCCTTTGGATTTTCATACCACTTAAACATTATTTATCTTTCCTCTCTCTGGCCTTGTATAGTCCTCCTCCCTCCCTAAAGTACCCCAATTTTCTCCAATTCCCCTTGATAATGTCTGTCTCCTACTATTCTCCTCTCCAAAGTTCCTTCCCCCATCCCCCATGGTTACTTTCCATTTTCTTGGCACCTGCAGTTACATCAGGATATAGACTCACATCTAAGGATTTGGAGCTAAAATCCCCAAGGAGAGAAACTATGTGTCACTTGTTTATCTGAGTCTGGATTACCTCACTTAGTATAACAATGTCTGGTTCCACCTGCTTGCCCATAAATTTCAATATTTGTTTCCTTACTGCTGAACAGAACTCCATTGTGTAACATTTTGATTTCTCCACTTGCATTTTCTGTTGTCTTGGTCTTCCAGTATTTATTCTCCATGAATAGCATCTCCTGGAGCATGCTGAAATGCTCTTTCAAGGAGTTTAATTATGTGAACATTGGGAAATAGCAAAAGAGGAAGGAAAAATTCCATTTTACGTTGTTTCTGAGACAGACTTTCTCTGTATTGGGATTGCCTCCAGCTCATAAGCCTCTGCCTCTAGGCTCTACGTCTGCACCAACATGTCCAAATTCACTTTCTTAAAAAATTCATGAAATTCACTAATATTCAGTACAGAATCATCTTAATCATTAACTGCACAAGCTAAAAATCACAGTTTTAGTGAAAAGAATACAGAACTGTACATATTAGAGTGATTTTTTAAAGTAATCTTTTAAAACTGGAAATTACAAAAGTTTGTACAAGAAAACATTCTGTAACTGAAGTCATCTGTGGCCAATTTAAATAAACCAGATCTACATACATAGAGAAAACATGCTTAAGAAGTTCGAATTTTGCTGGTGGTGAAGTAGGTTTCACTAACAGACGAATACTCTTACATAAGAAAATTATGAGTAGGACAGAGAAGTTTCTTTGAAGTCACTGGAAGAAAAAATCAGTCAGATGGTGAAGGGGATTTAACCCTCAGAATAAAGAATTTGCACTTGTAAGAGTCGTATAAGGATCTTTAATATGAGGATAATGTGTTAAGATCCAAGTCAAGTTTGATTTGCTTCTTGTCAGAAAAGCCAGCAACAGTCTGCATGGGGAACATTGGACAGGATAATCAGAGGACAAAGATAACACAACAGGGGATCCTTAAAATCCATGAAAACTTTCCACTAAATCCTTGGTCAACCCTGAAAAGTTCACGTGCGGACAATGAGGTCAGGAGTCGAAGGAAAAGCAATGAGGGGACACGAGCAGAGCTTCAAGTTTCCGTACACCACAGTGAAATCAGAGCTGGACTTTGATTCTCAAGCACTTAAAAACTGCCTCATGTATTCTATTGAAGAGTTCTACCTTATAGGCAAAAGATTGAGTACCTGGATTATAAAAACAAATTAGAATTTTGGGCTTCCTAACAAAACGAAGTAGAACAAGATTTCCTACCAGGGTTGAAGGTGATCACCTTATGATCCCCGTTGGAAGATTGGAATAGAAACCTGATTTTATATTAGATAAAATTTTTGGTATTTGGAGCAAAATTACTGTTTTCCTAGATTCATTCCTGTTGTATAAAATATCCCCACAATAAGTAATTTCGGGGAGAAAGAATTTACTTTCGTTTCCAGTTCTAGGTGACGGTCCATCACTGTGGGGAAGTGAAGCGGAAGCAGCTGATCACATCACATCCGGAGTCAGGAACTGACAGAAGTACGTGCACGTTTCCAGGGATTATCTCATTTTCTTCACTCATCCATTCCAGGACCCCAGGCTCAGGACTTGGCACCACCCCCAGAGGGCTGGGTCTTCCCACATCAATTAACTTTAATGAAAACTGCTGCACAGACATGAGCAAAAGCCAACCCAGTGCAGGCAATCTCTCACTGAGACGGTCTTCCCAGCCTGATTCTACCTTGGATCAAGTTGATGATGAAAACGGGAAACAGAAACAAGAGCTGTGAGCAACAGAAATACTCTTCAGTAGACAAAACACCCACCTGCTTCTAGAATTGAGACACAAATACAAACGTGATTAGGCAGGCATGGCTGTTCAGCAATGACTGAGAGAACTTGAAGCTTCAGGAGCGATGTGGATCATTTCTGTAAAAAGGAAAAATCTATTCATGGAAATTACAACAAAAATTTAAAATAACTAGATGACAATAAAATCAAGTGATGAGTATATAAAAATCACAGTACACAACTTTTTGTTTATTTTTATTTTATGTGTATGAGTGTTATGTGTGCATGTGTGTAAGTGCACCAATGTCATGCAGTGCCCAAGGAGTATAGAAGAGGGCATCAAATCCTCTGGAATTCATGTTAAAGATGGTTGTTAGCCACCATGTGGGTGCTGGGAAATGAACCTGAGTCTTCTGCAATGACAGCCAGTTCTCTTAACTACTGAGCCATCTCTCTGGCTCCAATAATGTTTATTCTTATTAAAAAAAAAAAAGAATAGAGCCAGGCATGGTGGTGCACGCCTTTAATCCCAGCACTTGGGAGGCAGAGGCAGGCAGATCTCTGAGTTCAAGGCCAGCCTGGTCTACACTGTGAGTTCCAGGTCAGCTGAGGCTACAGGGAGACCCTGTCTCAAAAAGACCAAAAAATAAAAAAAGAATAATATCATTCAATCTGGAGACACTATGAACTGTATGTTACTATGATAAGCAAAGCAAACCAGACATAGAAAAATTAATATCCCATGATCTCACATATATGTGTCATATGAATATTCTTGTCATACAGAAGTTAAGACTGAAATAGTGTCTATGAAAGGTTGAAAAATGGAGATAGGCGCAGGCTGACAGGATGAACAACAGGTACTTATAGCTAAGTAGAGAAATTAATCTGTTGTCTATACAGCAGATATCTACAGATACTGATAATGTACTTTGTATCATGAAACAGAGATTTTCAATGTTTTCACCACAAAAATGACAAGTGTTTGAGGAGATAGATACATTCACCATGATTTTCAAATTTATATGGTGTAAATACAATACACCTGTATTAAAACATCACTTGGTTATTACAATTATGTATAATTTATGAAACAATTAACCAGAACCTGCCAGAGGAAAAAGCAAGGAGTATGTTTTTGCTGAAAGGCAAAGGAAGAAATTTGTGAATAGGATTCCAGTAGCACAGGAAATAAGATTAACAATCAGCACATGGGATTTCATGATGCTAAAAGCTGAACAGAATTTTCAAAAGAAGAAATGGGTGATTGCAAAGACACAAAAGATTACTATCTCACAAACCGTTTTAAAAAATTGAAGAGATAATAGAATACCCGTGAAACTAAAGAAGAGGCAATAGTGGGGGCTGAAGACTAAGCAGGATGGGACAAAGAAAACGGAGGCTTGAAGGAAGTAGGCAGTTGAGCCAAAACTAAGGATGCATGAAAAATCTCTTGGAAACTCACTAGGTAGTAAGCTGGTTTCAAAATACAACTTAATTCTTGCAACAGATGGAGACTATTACAGAGTTCTACAACTGGTTAAACACAGAGAATAAGTATCTTTAAGATGTCCAGCCCTATGTGACACATCTACAATGCAAACCCTACACCTAAGGCTCAGGGAACATAGCAGAACAGGGGGCAGAGAGAATTAATACATCTCTCAACTCTCACCAGTGAAGTTTCCTCATGCAATAGAGGGTGATGAACACAGAATATCACGACTGGCTAAAATGCAGAAACTAAGAGACTGCAAAGTGCATGTCTCTGGATTGGATCCTATATTAAATCTCTGCTACCCAAGGCTCAGGGACCACTGCAGAATATGAGGTGGAAAGACTAAGAGTCAGGGGTGGTAAATGACCACAAGTAAACAGCATCTTCCAGGCTTTTGGAAACTCTTGCTCATATGAACTTACAGCAATGGTGACAGCTTGCACCTGACCCATGCAAACTCAAACCAGATAGAAACCTAGGATAAAAGTGGGGAAACGGTTAAGAAGCCCCAACCTTTGCTGAAGAACTATTAGCAACTGATCACTGCTAGGTGAGGGAGAGTTGGTCTTCTTTAAGAGAGTGACACTCAGTAGGTGGAACAGGTTCTAGTGGATGAGCCACATGGAGGGACATCAGTGGACACAAACTTGATTCCATAGGCCTTAACATACATGAGAGAATACAGGAAATCTAGGAGGGGTCTATGGGAGGTGGGGGAGGGTCTAAATATGATTAAGATATATTTTATGAAAACCATAAAACTTCAATAGAAATTGTTAAAAAATACAACTTAAATTGAAACATTTACCCTCTGGGGTGGACAATGTAAATCTCGGAGTATATAGATTATTCTATTCAAACCTTACTGCAAGTTACAAATACCTCCATATGCGCTGTTGGTCAAGAAGGCCCCAGAGTTCTCTGAAACTACACAGCTATTGCTGTTGCCCTCGATTAGCCTCCATAACTACAGGGTAAGACTGTTGCTGAAGACATAACACACTCTGTCTAAAGGACATAGGGAAATCAATTTCATATCAACCAGGAAACTTTCTCATTCCTGGCCAGCGTCCACTGTGCGTGAACATGCTATGCAAGATACTAGTGGAAAAAAAAGACATTGGTTTTGCTCAGCATTAGACTTTATAGGCTACAGTACCACCCAACCAGGCAAGATGTGCCCACTGATGCAATAATGGCATGATTGCTAAGGGGTAACTAAATGTTTTCTCATGTTATTTGAGGGCTGCTCCACAGGAGAGAATTTATATGCCTGATGCTGCAATCCAGATAAAAAACCCTTTTGCTGGGGAGGTCATTGGACTTAGATTTGAACCTGTTATCATTTTGGTAAACGGTCATGTTGTCAAACTGCCTTCTAAATATTTATTATTGTATCCATAGCCCTGGACTGTTCTCAACTTTGGCCATAGAAATTTCTTTTTGCAGTGGGCAGCAGTCAATGGAGATCAAAGTGCAGAAAATAAGAGACTGAGCGCTCATCTATATTAGCATTCCTACCACCACAATCAAAGCCTAAAGAATGTCACTGAAGAGGCAGAAAGAATGTAAAAGCCACAGAGGGAGGAGTGATGTGGGCTGCTGTGAGGTACTGTTTTCAGGACACAATATGGTTTCTGAACTCACAGCAGTATGGGTGACCAGCACATGACTTGCATAAGATCAGGGAGGCAAAGCTTCTGACAAATGGATAGATGATCTCTAGAGCTCATCCCTTTCTCTGGAGATATTGGAAGTGGTCATTGTTGTCTTTAAAGAAAAAACTAAAATGATCATCTTTATGTCGATGTAGTTGAGGCTGGGGGGATGGCTCAGTGGTTAAGAGCACTGTCTGCTGTTACAGAGGACCCGAGTTCGGTTCCCAGCACTCACATGTTGGCTAACAACTGTCTGTGACTCCAGTTCCAGGGGATCTGATGCCCTTTTCTGACCTCTGTTGGCACTGAAATTCACAGGTGCACTTACATACATGCAGACAATACACTCATACATATGAAAATACAAATTATAAATAAAATATTTTTAAAATATGTAGTACTGGCAGCAACCAAACACAGGTAAATTTACTGTGGTCTGAATGTGCTAAATGGGGCTGTACAGTCCTCTTACTTGATAACTGGCTATCATATATTTTGAGGACATTTATTGAGTTGCATGTGTTTGAAAGTACAAAAGAAAGGTTTCCATCGCTACATTATCATTGTATAGACAGTACACTCAGTTTTGATGTAATTCAAAAATCACTGCTTTTTATATATTTGAGATGAGGTTTAAAATGTTGCCAGAAGATTTGTTTTCAGTTAAATTTCCCCAATGGTGTAGACCTCATAGCAGAACTTCAAAAACGGGAAAATTGAGAGGACTAAATGAAGTAAAGACTCAGTATTGTTGGGAAATTTTAGCAACCTTTCTTCAGTAATTGATAGAAATTTATCTAATAATCAAGAAATTAAATAGACTCTCTACTGGTGCAATAGTGGCACTTTACCTTGGGGGAAACAGTGACTGTCTAGTTGGACTTAAGACCTCCTCAAAGAGAGTGAACTCATGTTTTTTTATTGTAAACATAAAGAAATATACATGGTTGGACTTTTGTCACATCTCTAGACCAAAGGAATTCCTTGCTGTGCTCTAAATGTGTGCCCTTATATTTACAGACAAGTGAGACCACTCATCCAAAAAACCTCTTTTTGCAACAGATGGAGACTATTACAGAGTTCCACAACTGGTCAAAGGTAGAGAATAGTGTCTGTGAGATGCCCAGCCCTAAGTGACCCATCTACAATGCAGCCTCTACACCTAAGGCTCAGGGAACCTAGTGGAAGAGGAGGCAGACAGATTGTAAGAATCAGGCCTAATGGATAACCACAGGAAAGAGTTTTCTGGGCTTCTGGGACCTTGCTCATATGAAGTTACAGCAGTGATGACAGTATGCACAAGACCCACTCAAACTCAAATCAGACAAAAAGAAAAAAGAAACATCATAGAAGAGGAGGAATGGGTAAGACGTCCCACGCTTAGCTAAGGAACTATTGGCAACCAGGAGAGGGAGAGCAGGTTTTCTTTAAGGGAGTAGCGCTAACCAGGTTGACCCAGGCCCCAATGGATGGACTCACGCTGAAGGACGTTTGGGATACAAACATGTCTCGGTAGGACTGAACACATATGACAGAATGCATGAAATTTGGTGGGGGGGCCTCTGGGAGGGTGCAGATGGGGAGGGGGATTAATGTGATTAAGATATATTCTATAACATTTGCAAAACTGCAATAAAAAAGAAAAAAAAGAAATTAAATAGATTATTTGAAAGGCACTAAAGTTATCAAAAGATAATTGTAGCTCCCACCCAGCACTTTCTTTACAATCACAATGGTCTCCTCAGTCAAATTCCTGAAGTCTTCAGGATTCCTTCAGAGAACTTCAATTAAATGTGCATGTATATAATCTGAGTATGCAATATATACTGTGTACATATACACACATTCACATATGTCTATTGCCACATACTTAATTTCTCAGTCTCAATCTCAATTACTCTACAGTTACGTACAACCATTCATATGCCAAACTAAAGGGACAGACAGATAGATATATATGTGTACATGCAAATACAGGTATTCAAATTAGTATGTTTATTTATATTTGGCTTATATATTTAGCTATTTTTAATTTTCGTTTACTGATTTCTAGTTTATGTGAGTGTTTTACCTGCATATGTGTATGTGCACTTTCACATGCAATACCCTGGGAGGACAGAGGAGGGCATCAGATTCCCTGGAACTGAAGTTATGGGTGATTCTTAGTTACGGTTCACATGGGTGCTGGGAACCAAATCCAGGTTTCCTGCAAAAGCAGTCAATGCTCTTAACTGCTCTTAACTATCCAGCCTTACATTTACATATTTAAACATATTTCCTAAAAACAATACACTGCTAAGAAAAACTAAAACATGCATTTTCAGAAAAATGTCCATGTGTTTCTAAAAGAGTACTTCTCAACCTGTGGAAACTTTGAAAATTGCTTAAACCCAGATTTCTCTCCAGTAATCTTGATAAGAACTTCTAAATCTGCATTTTAAAAAGGACACCTTATTCCATTAGCCTATGCAACCAATATTAAAACCTTGAAGAATCCTTGAGGATGTAAGGTATATAGACCTTTCTAAGTTGTAGATATATTTTTGTCATTTTCATATACTCCTGTTTAAATATTATAATTAACCTAATTTAAAGAAAATCTAGTATTATGTCATATTATATTGTTCTTTTTCTGAAATGCAATAGTATTTAAATAATGCTTCCAAGGCATATTAATTTCATATGAAATTATCTTTTTCAAGATAAAAGTTTTAAAATAGGAATCTTATATGAGTTAAACATGTATACATAAATTAATATATAATCTGCATTATATTAATTTATATTATATACATTTGTCCACACTGATTATAACCATTCCATCAGTTACCAAAGTGCCTGAAAGCAAATCCTGAATCCATCACTTTCCAGTCCAGCCTTGACAGACAAAAGAAAAATGAGGAGGAACCCTATTGCATTCATTTTAAAATTCAAAAATGTCTTATTCATTTTATTTTCTGTGTATGAGTGTTTTGTCTGCATGTATGTAAATACCCCATGTGTGTGCAATGCCTATGGAGGCCACAAAATGGTAAATGTTTGTTAGCTACCATGTGGGAACTGGGAATCAAACACAGGTCCTCTGCAAAAGCAGCCATGTTTCTAACCAATAAGTATCTCCCCATCACCTCTTTTTAAACATTTTAATTAATTAATTTTCAAAATATTTCATTTATTATTTTTATTTTATGTGTGTGAGTGTATTGCCTCCATGCATGTAGGTGCACCTGTGTCATGCAATGTCCGTGGCAGTCAGAAGAGGGCATCAGATTCCCCTGGAACTGGAGCTATGGATGGTTGTTAACCCCCATGTTGGTGCTGGGAGTTGAACCCGCATCCTCTCCAAGACCAGTCAGTGCTCTTAACTGCTGAATCAACTCTCAAGCCTCCAAAATTTTAATTTATTATTATTGTGGGCTTAGGGCACAGGTGCCATGGTAAGCATGCAGAGGTCGGAGGACAACTTTGTGTGGGAGCTGCCTTTACTTACTGGGTCATCTCATCAACCCATTTTATTGTATTAACATCCACTTACTACATGAAGAAATGATGCATATATGATTTGCTTTACATTCTATCAAATTGAAACTTCTTTAAGTAAAAAATTTTGAAGGTCTTAGTGTAGCATGAAAAAATCAGCTTTAATTTTCAGCAAACAACTTAAGTATACATTTTTGCAACAAATGGGCTTGTATGTTTCATATTCTTTTTGTGCTAATTTCACTGTATATCATTTTAAGTAATACTTTATTTAACATACTGGAAAGTCTATAAATAACGTAAAATTGAAAAATACGTCAATTGTCAATGTTTGAATATTGCTTTTTAATTTTTAAATTATTTATTTATTATTTCATGTGCATGAGTGTTTTTCCTGTATATGTGCACAATATGTGGGCAGCAGTCTCAGAGGCCAGAAGACGGCATCAGATCCCCTAGAACTGGAGTTACAGTTGGTTTTTAGTTGCCATGTGAGTGCTGAGAACAAAACCTGAGTCCTCCGCAAGAGATACATGTGTTCTTAAACTGACTCTTTGGTAATTTTTTTTTAAATCTTTTTGAGACAAGGTCTCCATGTAGCCCCAGCTGTCCTGGAACTACTATTGGACCAGGCTGGCCTCGAACTCACAAAGATCTGCCTGCCTTTCCCTCCTAAGTTCTGGGATTAAAGGTGTGCACCACCAGGCCTGACTCTTTGGTAGTTTTTAATTTTTTTGAAATTATTTGTATGTGTCTATATATCAGCATTTGCATTTGAGTATATGGGGGGCATTTTTATACTCAGTAGTTCATCTTTTATAGTGATACAAGTTACTACCTATATTATACATTTGGAGTGAACCTTAAATTTATCATGTTTTGACACCTAGTATTAGTCATGCAAACTACTTCAGTATGAGTTATAAACTTTTATTGTTAGCCTATAAAGGAAATTAATTTCTGATGGCAAGCATATTATTCTTTCCCTGTGCTATTTTAAAGCCTCGTTTAGCAGCTGGCAGAGGAGTTATTATTACTTTTCTTCCTTTTCAGGTGCCATTTTTAGCCAAACTGTTCCTTCTGTTTGGGAAAAATCATTAGCCATTATACCCTCAAACACTGGTTCATTAAAATACATTCTTTTCTCCTTCTCTAGGAAGCTCACTTGATATATAAAACACTTCCTAACATGGCCTTTGTTATTTTAATGAAACTTTATACTTGTCTCTTTTGAGTCTCAATTACAGAGAACTGCAGCTTACTCACCTTATGGTTTTCTTACTTCAGTTGTACCTAGATTTCCACTTGACACATCTAGTGACAAATTTAACCATACACTATTGGTAGCTTCCATTTTATTTAATCTACCTATACTCTCTGTTTCAAACATCATTATTTTATTATTCTAGGTTATTAGTATTTTGCCTCTATTCACTTAGTTATAAGGCTTTGTATTTATAGATTTTTACCATTAATATAAATTGAACATTTTATTTCTTTATCATATACTTTGTGGATTTCTGTTGCTTGTTTACTATTACGCCCCTCCAGAGAGGCAATGTTACAGAAATAATTTTGAAAGTTCTTCTGTCGTCTAGATTTCAGGGTCCCCTTCTGTACTGGTCATTGTTTCTAGGCCATAGCAACAGATACCCTATATTTGAGAGAGAAAACAATAACCAATATCTCAAAGCTGTGTTGATGGAGTCCTGGCCTTGACCCAGTGTGTAGTTGAGTGTCTCTAATACATCTTTGACCTTCAATTTCTATATTTCCCATTGCAGTCTATTCTGCCTTCTTATCTTGTAACAAATTTCTTCTACATTGAATTTGAGTATCACTTGCTTTTTTAACTTCACATAATAAATACACATATATTAACTGACCAAAACTGAATTGAAAATGTTATAAACATTCTAATCTTACTCCTATCCATGTTCTCACTGCATTTTTACTTTTCCTGTTAAATATTTTCTCTTCTTCGTGCCATACACATTGTCAAGGCTGAAGCATATATTGAAGAATATATGTCTGAAGCATATATTCATATGAATCAAAAAATACTAAATGTTCCATAAAATTTTCAATAAATATTTTTTCATATATCAAGGGATTAATATTTAATCTAAAAATCAATTTTCTGAGGAAATGGTCTTTGGCTGGATTTCTGTTACATTGTCATGTAGTATCTGCTTAGAATTCCTTCCTCTGAGAGCCACATTGAATCCTTTCTCCCACTTTATGCTTTACTTGTTACTCCTAAAACTTGAAGCTTGTTTTAAACTGATCTTCCACATAACCAATTTAGTTCATTAAAGGCTATTCTTTCTGCATTTAATTTTAATATTTTCTAATGAAATTACTTATATTATTAGTATACATCTTTGTAGAAGACCAAGATGGCAGGACTTAGGACAAGATGGGCCAAAACTTTTAAAATCAGACTACAGCCTCTGCTAAAGGGCAAAGCACTGAAAACTGTCTCAGTCCTGTCATGTGGAACACCACAACGACTAGCAGAAAGAAGCTGGGCAGATAAAAAGTTTACAGTGCCCTTTGTTCTAGGAAAAAAAACTTCTTCCTTGATCTAGAAGGAGAAAAACAACCTAATTAATAACACCAGGTGTGTGTAATTGTAATTAAGATATCTTGTTTAACAGCCTGACACATTCCTTTGTCTTAAACAAATGACCCTTTGCCCACATTAAAGGACTGAACAACCTGTGGGACACGCGACATGAGCACCTTTTGTATTTTTGTCTGGTTCAACTTTACATCTACCCTGGACCCTGCACGTACCCACTAGCCTGTTTTCTATATAAAATCACTGAATTGGAGAATAAGTTTGACTTGCTGCAAAAGGTCTCAAGTCCCAGGGCTGAGCCCTGTGCTGCCAGCGTGGCTGTGACAGAACCAAGGTTCTGCCACAAAGCAAGGCAGGACTCCAGCACATCTTTGCCATTTTTCTTGTTTTCTCACCATCTTATCAAACATGAACTTTAGTCGTTTTGCTTCTTTCAAATTTTATGTAATTTCTGAGCTGGTGAAGATTTAGGCTTTCTCCTGACTCCTGAAGCAAGCTTTCCAGATAGCCCTTTAATCTATTAATATAAGTAGATACTTTCTGTTCTTTACATATTTCTGTATTCTTAATAATTAAAAAATATACAGTATTGTTGGGTGTGGTGGTGCACACCTATAATCCCAGCACTTGGGAGGCAGAGGCAGGCGGATCTCTGTGAGTTCGTGGCCAGCCTGGTCTCCATAGTGAATCCAGGCCACCTGGGGCTACAGGGAGACCCTGTCTCAAAAAGACCAAAAAAATAGACAGACAGACAGACAGACAGAAAGACAGACAGACAGACAGACAGACAGACAGACAGACAGACAGACAGGTAGATAGATAGATAGATAGATAGATAGATAGATAGATAGATAGATAGACAGACAGATAGGTAGAAAAACCCTCCC
>NW_008332088.1:2032225-2044899 GCF_000622305.1 Nannospalax galili
GTGTTATACAGTTGGTCTTAATTCCTGTCTGGAAATAATAAGTAGGTGCTGGCTTGTATTAGGTAATTTTTTAAATATTTTATTTATTATTTTTATTTTATGTGTATGAGTGTATTGCCTGCATGTATGTGAGTGTACTCATGTCATGCAATGCCACGGAGGTCAGAAGAAGGCTTTGGATTCCCCTCAAACTGGAGTTAAGGATGGTTCGTAGCCTCCGTGTGGGTGCTAAGAATTGAACCCAGATCCTCTGCAAGAGCAATCAGTGCTCTTCACTGCTGAGCCATCTCTCCAGACCCAGGTAACTTTTTTTATTCCCATGCTTTTCTTCATAAAATCACCCTCCCTTTATAAATCTACAAGGAATTTGGCCAATAGAGTAATTTACCCGAGACTAGAATTCAGATATAAAATGTTTCTGGGATCTGCTTTTCTCCTTCCTCATACTCAGACAGGAGGGTTGGTAGAGATCCCTACTGACTCCCGGCTTTTCTTCTCTCATTCCCACTTGCCATCCGATTCTTCCCAAACACTGCCTGGCACTGCTCTGACCTTCTCTTTTCCCATTTCCATCCTCACTTACCTATAAATCAACAGAAACTGAAGTACTGTGCAATGTTTGCATTTTGCCATAGTAACATGACTTTAAAAATAAACACATCTCTGTTGAGCAGTTACCCTGTGTCCTCCCATCCTATGATTCTCCCAAGTTTTCAGGTAAGGTGGTTCCTATTTAAAAATAAAAGCTACTCACAGGAAATAACCTTTTCTTCACATACAATTCTAGACAAACATTTAGAGTTTCCAGTGTTCTTCTTTACCAAATGTTTGAAATGCGGTTGTAGTTTCAAGGAGGACAAAACTCAAACCACAAGAATGACAATCTAATGAGCAGGTGATCATGACTTTAATGAAAACTACATCAGTTTGTTGATTGAATATTCAAATGTTGACCTTCAACAGATAATGTGCTTTATAAAATGACTGAAGAATTAAAAGTGGATAATTTCCTGAAATAATTCCATGTAGTTCAAATGTTTTAAAAGTTTTCCTCAAAAGTCGTATGTATACACTGTATATCTTCATATATAAAACATGACTGTAGAAATAGACTATTAATCCAGATAGCCTTTATTGAAACAAGTAAATATAGTTTTTTATTTACTAGCCATTAATATGTAGTATAATGATTGATATTAGTCTCAAATAAATTTTTTTTAATAAAATTAAAACCTGATATATGGAGAAACTGTCAAACACCATATAGAATATTTGTGTCATATTATCCCATAATAAAATAATTAAATGTCATAGAAAATTAAGTCAACATGTAACTATACACATTAAAAAATTATCAAATATTAAGATTAAAAACCCACATCATGTAAAATCTATTAAAATTGAAATTTTGTGTGATTTAATGAGAATTTAGTTGTCTCAGGCACTATGGTCAAATATATACACACACACAGACACATGTATATAGAATTATTTAATCTTTTAATCAAACCCTTAATGGATACTCTTTTATTTAAGAAAAAGATTCAGGATTTATCTTAATATTCTGACTCTGTCTCTTTCTTGATGGGCTTTTTTCTGAGACTGTCACTGCCTCTTTCTATCCATGATGCTGTTCATCAGCTCAAAGACTACCAGTCTTATGTGATGATATGTAAAGTCCATCAAGTTAATACCAATAAATTGTTTTTGAATGTACATAATAGTCCTTGGGAGATGTGAAAGATACTAAAGTACATATCTCTATCATATCTCCATAAAGATGCCATTAAAGTAATAGTATAAAAGACAGTCTTTTCTTAGATTTCTTTTTGGAGTTCTCAAAGTAAAGTAGTCATCTCTGGTCAGTATACCCAGGCTTATGAGGGCACTGTTCTGTCCCTTATATCTGGCAATCATATCATATTAGAAACAGCACGGAACAGAATAAACAGTCTACTCTGAGTTTGTGAATTAATCTAAGAATTAGCTCCAAACATATGAACAATAAGGCAAATTTTCTGCATCAAGATGTGAAATTTGGAATAAGAAGTTTTCTAATTTATCTGTGTTTTAGAAAGCACAGGAATTAAATCTGTCATTCAAATCCTGCACAGGATTCTGGGTTTTTTCCACAACCTACTTTTCCATTTTTCATAAGCAAGATACTTAGTTACAGACCCAGCCTTGAAAGTTTAGTAATACTTCACAATAAGTGATTTAGAATTAACCAGTCCACTCACAAGGATGTCATGTACCTGCAAATAAAAAGATCTCTTGTAATAAAACTTTCCTTTTTAAGGCTCTCTGAAGTAATATGAAAAATACAGGTATCAGTATTTACTATCTCTATTGTTAATCGATTGGATAAACCACAATACCTATCCTCAGATGATTTTTTAATTTAACGTAGACTAAAGAAGAATAAAGGAGAACAGCATACATTCTCCTATGCAGAGTTAATTTTTGCCATTAAAAGGAATATCATAATATCCTGGAGCCACTAATCCATCTTTCTCAAGAAGCATCAAGCATATTTCCAGCCATTGAATATTTAGAATTAATGAAGTTTACATTTTCAACAAAAGCAGTGTACCCATAGTCATCTACTGCGAGGATAAATGTTTTAGCAAAAATGTGATGCATCTGTAAATAAGCTGCTCCAGAAAGTTTTATCTAAAAATCTATGTTCTGATCATGAACAATGGGAATAAACAGAAAAAGCATCATCATACTGTATAAATCTCATTTCAAACAAAATGAATCGAAAATGATCTGAGAAAGTAGAACACCGGAGCATGAAGATAACACACAGGTATGAAGAGGCACGATGATACTATTGGAGCTAATGTGATTCCATTTTAGAGTGCTTTTATTTCATAAAAATGAATCTGTTTTATTTAGTAAAATAAATGTCCTTCAATGTTTTTTTTTAAATTCAATTTGCCATCAACATTGATGCCATTTACTGGCTGCCCCTAAAAACACATGAATAAATGCCAGGGGAATTGAAATTGAAATGCATCATTTTGCAAAGTGCATATAGTTCAAAGCAAGTTTTTTTTCAAAACCCTTCCCTGGATCCTCAAAGTTCTTTCCAATTCTGATTATTTGGAATTTCAGTGCTTTCTAATGGCTAACCCCTTTTACATCCATTTTAAGTCACAAAAATTATGCACTGCCTCAAATCAGTCACCATCTTTTACACACAATTCCTTTCGTATCCCTCTATGCCCATCTCCACGATAATATCCTCTTCTTCACAAATCAGTCAGCCCAATATAAGTCAGCTCGATCTTCCTTTCATCACTCAGTCCTGCCCTTATCTGGAAAGACAGGACTTAGGTCTCCATCAGTTCCTGTATACTACGGACGCTTGGTCATACTCACAAAATGACCCCATAAGAATATGTGGATGCAGGTATTCACTAAAGTAATACACATTAATTCACAAACTATAACCCTAAGGATTTGTTTTACATAGTTTTATTGTTCAATTAGCAGCAAAGGCCAGTTTCCTTCAAAACATAGATCTTAGCTGAAAGTCTAGTTTTATGGATCCTAAGGAGATGAGGCTAATATAATTTTTGATTCAAGTCAAATAAATCTTCACTATTAGTAAAAGCAAGCATGTACATTTACAGATATGCAGTGCCTAAAGAGAAATTATAACGTTATAACCCTCCACTATCACTGTCTACTATCACTGGTGTTTAAGGGTTTGTTTTTTTGTTTTCTACAAAAGATTCAACAGCTATATATACCTATGGAAATGAACTTAATGCGTACTCCAACACTATATTTTAGGAAACTTCAATCTGTTAAAAATGCACAATCATTTAACAAACTAGGACCCCTACAATTTGTAAAGAACCTTATTTTCTTTACTAAATAGCTTGTTAACTAAAAAACATAAGTAGTAACATTGTCAAATATTTTACAAACTTATTTTTCAAACCCTCCAGGTATAGAATAAAGAAACAAACTCTTTTTAATTAATTAATTAGCTAGTTAAGACAGGGTCTCCCATAGCCACAGCTGGATTTAAACTCACTATGTAGACCAGGCTAGCCTCAATCTCACAGACACCTGCCTGCCCCTGACTCCTGAGTTCTGTGATTAAAGACTGTGCACAACTGCACTTGGTGTGAAAGAACTATTTTTATAAGGGATTACCATCAATTTAGACAAAGGGTATTTGATTTTAGGAAAGAAAATGGAAGAGATTTTTTAATGCATAATGTTGAAAAGAGGACTAATTCTAAGTAATGCTGTCAGCTGTCAAAGTAAAAGAGAAAAATCTCAGACAAGGCACTGAGGTAGAGAGACAGAGTATCCTGATGTTAGCTAACTTACTCGTTGCCATTCGGTGCCAAAAGAAGTTTCTTACAGAGAAATTCTGTCTGAAAGAAGAGTTGAAAAAAATAAAAGACAGAGCTCTGAACAGTAACCATGTTAAAAGGTGTAACCTGATGTTCCTCCATCCTACCACTATGACACAAGTTTTGTCTTGGCTCCTTCACAGGCCCTGTAGAAGGAGTTAAACAGGTGGAAGCCCATCACCCAATCAGTTGCATGAAGGGGAGGAGCTGCCATCATATGGGGAAGGAGGGGGGCTTGTGCATGAAAAGCTGAGAGAGACTCGAGAGACTCAGGACAGAACACGTAGATGGAGGATGAAGGTGTTTCATGCCTTTGTAAGTCACAGGTCTCTCAAGAGGGGGAAGGAGAAAATATGACAAAACAAGAGGCTTCGGTGTTCCTAGTTTTTGGCCCATTTTTTACCATCAACAGAGTAATGAAACCTCTGGATTACTGCACACCAAAAAGAAAAACCCATTGGACAATAGTGATCATAGCAATAAAAATGTAAAGCAAGAAACAGAAGTGCCCCATAGCCCAATGCTAAGGTAAATGAGAGACAGAGCCAGGAAGAACACCATGGTGAACCTTCTAATCAGCTTGATAGAATGAATCCGAGAATCCCAGCAAAACATGATCTCTAAGAATCATGTCACAGAGCACCCATTAAGGGGGAACAATCTCCTTTTCAAGGAGAAGGATGCTACCAGTCAAATGGTCAATTTTATTAACAGTAGCCATTTTATGCCTCTTAATGAAATACAATAAGAAATACACGGTGTTTACATTATGTTCCTTGAAGAAGTCAGGAGGAAATTATTAAAATTCCTAGAATCAAATGAAAACACAATGTATTGGGTTTATGGAACAGTAAAGGCAATTCCAAGAACACAGGGGCTCCTGTAACTGCTTGTTTCACTCTGACCCAGACTGCTCTCAAAGCCTCAGCAGTTCCAATTAGGTCTCACCAGCAATTGACTCAGCCACCACATCTAGCGAAACATCCAGCAGGATGAGATTGCAGAAGTCTAGTTCTCAGTCTTGCCAGCCAGGAACCTCATGTCAGAGACCTGACACCAGAAGATGGATCTTTCTCTGACCCAAGATTCTGGTCTGTCCGACTCCGACTCTGCATATCAGGTCCTCAGTCATTCCAATATTAAAATATGTGTTTTGGTTAGCATACCATGAGTGGACGTGTGGTCTGTCTGTGTGTGTGTGTGTGTGTGTGTGTGTGTGTGTGTGTGTGTGCGCGCGCGCGCATGTGTTCATCTTTCCAATTGCCCTTTTCTATTCTTCCTTTTTACATATCCCCTCCCTACCTGGCACTAGCCCCTCCCTCCTCTTTCACATTACAAATAGTTCTTTATCCTCCCATGTTCTACCTTTCCTTCTCCCTTTAGACCTCTTCCAACTACCTCAAAGTCTTCTTTTTCATGCACAAACACACACACACATACATGTACATGCACACATGCACACACACACCCATATATATATATATCCATGCAAGCAAACAGCAAATATGTATATATAAATTTTAGGTAGCTCAATTCTGAAATAATAGATTGTCAAGAAAGCAGCAGGCTTCCCTAGGACTTGGACCAAGACAACATGAGCCTTCTTTGATTACTGGCCAGTCCTGTAGAATGTAGCACGATCATATCAAAATATGCAGCTGAATTCAAGCCTTGGGCGATCTACTGCGTGCCTCTGGTAGGACTGCTGGTCTCTTTCCTGGGACTGCATGACTTACCTTTGGCTGCTGCTGAGGCGTCTCCTCCCTCTGCTAAGCCACAGCTGCAGCTATTGCCGCACCTTTTCCTTTGGATGAACCAGCCTTCTCTTGTTACCTTTCGGCTGCCCTATCACCACTTGTGAGTACCAACACTTCTAATAGCTTTCTCTTTGCAATAGAGTCTATTTTTTTATACTGTCTCATCTCTTTCAGAATTATGTAGAGGCCACTTCTAATCATCCATCTTCACTAGGGTCTTTAAAGAGGTAATTACATAATAAAGCGGCCCTAATCCAAATTACCAAGTGTTGATTAGACTATGTAAAGATGAGCAGGAAAGCAGCTGAATGCCTGAGAACAGAGGTCTGAGAATGAGACCAAACTTGCTCTTGTTTTGGTCTCTGACTTCTGGCCGCATTGCAGTTTGAAAATAAAATTCTTTTGTTTAAGCCGCAGCAGCCTACAATATATGGCAGGGACAGTGAACAAGCAGAACAGCCATGATGTGGTTTTAAGATGATGGCATTTTTGCCCTTGTGAATATCCTCCAAACACCCATGACAATAGTAAAAAGATACCGTGTACTTCCCATGAGAATAACTCATGAGTGTCTTTAAAACTACTAAGGTCATCATAAAAAAAAGCAAAAATTAAGAAAATCAACAACCTGATGAATGATGATAACCTAATAACAGCCTGGCTAGGATTCTGAAAATTTAAATGATCTATGGATATTAGCTAATAATAATGCATCAAGGCTTGTTCATAAGTTTTAGTAAATCCATCATAGCTAAGTAAGTTATCAGAAAAATGAAAAATAGGGTGTGGAATATGTGGGCACTCTGTACTGTCCATATAATTTTTTTTGTAAATCTAAAACTTCTTAAACACAAACATCACTTTTAAAATAAGGCAAAAATATTGATCTAATTCATAAAATATCCATGTGCAATGAAATAGGATTTGATCATGAACTTCAATTTCTAAGTCACCCTTGGAATACCCTCCCCTGTTCCTTTACTTCCCTTCTTTTATATATCCCTTTATGTGATTCTCATTATTCTGAAGATGCAATAGCTTCAGAGGGCATTTTAATTGATGTTTAAATATTATATATAAAAAGACATTGTAAAATGTCATTTTATGTGACATGATAGTTAAATAGAAATATGGGGTTATATAGAAGAATTTCTTGTTAGAAAATGCACATTGATGTATTTGGGGCAAAAGTGATGTGATGCTTGCAAGTTACTTTCAAGATATTTTTGAAGATATTTAAATATAGATATCAAATTATACATGCATAGCAAAAGGCAAGAAACTGTCAAACCAAGTTGAGGAATTAGTGGCAGTTCATTGCCCTATTTTTTTAATTGAAAATTTACTGTGTTTCAAATTAAGAATAAATAATTTAATTAAACAGGTTGAGTATAAAAACTTAGGATTGTTAAGCAATTTGTTACATTTTATAAAATGTATGTCATATTAATGATGAAATATAGTTGGAGTTACATGGAAACTTTCTCTTCCCCTAGGCTACAGCTTCTGTTGCTAGGTTCTATCTATTTGAATGTGTGACCTGGGAACTTTAAGAAGAGATACCACAGTGATCCCTGAGTCCTGGGTTTATTGCCTTCTGTTGTATGAGGGAGCTTCATTGATGAGATTTGAGAGATGCATTAGTGTTCTTTCTACCCCTTGTTCCACTATGTTCTGTGAGTCTTAGGTGTAGAAGTTGCATTGTAGATGAGTCACTTAGGGTTGGATATTTCACAGACACTTAATCTCTGTGTATGGTCATATTGTGGAACTCTGTAATAGTCTCTATCTGCTGCAAAAAGAAGTTTCTTTGACGAGTGGTGACTGGCATGTTTTTCTGTAATATAGAGATACATATTTAGCACATATTAAGAAATTACATTTGCCCAGTGATATGACAGTCTTGGGGCTTTCTCTAAGATCTATGACCTCTCCAGTCATGTGTATTTGCTGTGTTTAAAGTAGCATACATGAGTTCTCTTCCACTGAGTGAGCTTTAGGTCCAATTAGGCAGCTGTTGATTACCCACAAGATAAAAGTGCCACTACTGTCCCAATAGTTTGCTGTGATGCTCATAGTTGTGGATATTAGGGCTTGAAGCTAGGATTGGGCCATCGATTGGTGTTCTCTCTTAGTAACTTGCATAGAATATTCTCCAAAGCTATGAGAGGTAGCCATCAGGGAGGTGGTTTCCAGGTCAGTTCCAACTCCATTGCTACAAGTCCTGTTTCTGAAGTATGTCCTGTCTTCAGCAATATGATCTTGCCTTCAAGTTCTGGGAGGCAATCAAGGACTGTTGCAATAGGCTGTTTAATTTTGGAGGTCTCTTGGACTACCCTAGCCAGCAATCCAAAGGGAGATTTCTCTTGTATGGCACTCTTTCTTGTTATACAGCCTTCAACAATACACATGGACTCATGTAGATATATTGTATGTGTAATATTTCAGTAAGTTTGTTAGCTAATATATTTCCCTCTGGTTTTATATACTGGCTAGGCATTATTTATCTCTCTTCTCTCTCTCCCTGTCTAACAGTCCCTTCCTCCCTCCCCAATTAAGGCATCCCCATTTTCCCCCATTTCACCATTGATTATATCTGTCTCCTATAGTTCCCCCTTTGGAGCAACTTCTTCCTCTTTGCCCCCATAGTTCCTTGTCTCCTTCTTTGCCTTTCATTTAAATACCCCTATTTGACCCATTTTCCCATGGTAACATCTGTATCCAACTGTTCTTCTCTCTCAGACTCCTTCTTTCCCTTTACCTCTCTGGTTCCTTCCCATTTATCTGGCTTCTGCAATTACATCAGGCTATATATGCACATAAAAGGATTTTGTGGTAGGATCCACAAATGAGGAAGAACATACATCATTGTGGAAGAGAGGGTGGAAAGATTGTAATAGCCAGGGAGGAAGTGCATGACCATATGGAAATAAAGTCTTACAGGCTACTGGGACCATGTTCATATGAACTTGCATCAATGGTGACAACATGCTCAAGACCCATGCAAAGTCAAGCAGATGAATATCTAGCACAGAACTGTGGAACTGGCAGCAGGTCCCAATCTTAGCCAAAGAACTATTGGCAGGTGATTAGTGCTGGGTGAGGAGTGGCACTGTGTAGGCTGACTGGAGCCCAGTGGATGAACTTGCACTGAAAGATATCAGGGGACACTAAGTTGACTCCATATGCCTTAACATAAATGACAGGATGTGTGAAATCCAGTGGTGGGGGCTACAGTAGGGTGTCGATGGGGATGTGTGAAACCCATCAGCTAGTGATAAAGTTTAGAGAATTGCTGTTTTGAATATTTTACTACTTAAAGATGATTAATATATTCTATATGAAATATGTAAAATTTTATTTAAAAAAAGGTAAAATGAAAGCAAGATACCGTTACTTCTAATTGATCAGCTAGTGAACAATGAAAATGAACTTGGCATTATGTGCTGATGGTAGCAGCTTGTTAACTGTCTCCACAAAAGTTTAGGACAGTAAGGAACAATGTGCATGCTTTTAGGAATGGAGATATCACATTGATAGTGTTAATTTGAGAGAGCTCTCTGAGCAGGAGGCAAAGCACCTGGGAAGCACTTGGACAATGGAAAAGAAAATGCTCATCAAATCACCTGGTCACATAAGGCCATGGATTGAGAGAATTGTGTGTTCTGCACTGTTATAGAAACAGATTGGAAACATTAATTTCTAAATAAGCATATGTATCACTTTTGGAATATCATCACCTGTTTTATTCATTTATTTTAGAAAAAGTCCTTTCTATATAAGATTTTCATTACCCAAAAGATACATTAATTTTACAAACATTAAACTGACTATCCAGTGTCAAAATAAAATAGAAACTTCAAAACGTGTGAAACCCATCAGCTAGTGATAAAGTCTAGAGAACTACTGCTTTGAATATTTTACTACTTTTAGAAATTTTCATTAAAAATGTAGTTATTTTCAAAATAACATAATCTGGGAGATATTTTGTCTGTTCATGAAATGATCAGTTACCTTGTAAATATATGGTGGGAAGCTTTATTTCATTTATGAATGATTTGTTAATGTCTGCAGATCGTGAAGTAGATATGAAACATGACCTTTAACAGCTGTGTTATACGGAAATATCATGCTTACCTGTCTGTCATTTCTTTACTGAATCATCTTATCTGCTCACACAGTTTAAATCTATGGAAAGACTTCTTATATAACACTGTACATTAGGTGAATGTACAATAACCCAAATCTGACATGTTCATGTTTGTCTCCTGAAGTTAGCTTTCCATGCACAAATCCTAATGCAGATAAATTCTAATCTCTCTCATCATTAATAGTTTACACTTGACTTTTTAGAGACCCCCAAAAACATGAAAACTAAACCAACCCGTCTTCCCCAGCCCACTCTGCAAGGCTGCAGTACCCACACTCCTCACGAATCTCCTCTTAGCCTGTACATTGCCATTTTATTTTCAAATTACCTTGTTCCAAATTCTTCAGTTTCACAGCATCTCATGAAGGATCACACATTCATAACTGTTTTCAAATGTCTAAATAAGCGCCTTCTACGTGTTCTGACTGACATAAAAATCTCAAATCTTGCTTGTTCTGCTATTATGGTGCTTTTAACGTATTATGTGGGTGTGATGTTATCTTACTGCTGCATTTATAGGTCTCCTGACCTTTAAGGCAACCAAAGTCACTCAGATTTCTTGACATATGAATTTCTGTTTTTATTTCTTAGCTCATCTGACAGCTTGATGTCTGTTTCTCTGGTATATTTAGATATAGTTCCATACTTCTTTCTGAACATATTTATATGTGTTTTTCAAAATTTCCCTTTTTGCACCTTCTGTCCAAGAGCTACTTTTCTTCCCTTCAGAAGACTGTAAATCCTTTATGTGACAAAGAATGGTGAGATACAGCACTGAGGGCTTTTTAACTGCTCTTCTCTTTCAGGCCCAGATAATTGTCTGTTTAACTTCTATCACAGACACAAGAGAGTGATAAAAAAACCAATGTCTCTCTAGTACATCCAACCATCTATCAACTGTTTATAAATTGTATCCTTCATTTGATTCAAAAGTACAGTCCTTCCAATCAACTATTTCTTTTCAGTAATAGGCATTTGTAAGAGCTTATCATACATCTATGGGGGAGCAAGGACCTAAGGAATATTTCAGTATGATGAAAATGCACCAAGATCAGTGGTTATGATGGTGGTATGACCCCATAATTTCCCTAAAAATGAGTCAGTTCAGACAGGCAAGTTTCATGGGATATAAATAATAATTAGATAAGTGTATTTTTTTAAAATTGAAGTTGAGAAAATATCTTCATGAAAGAGATCCTCAAGTATCCCAAGGACACTGACACCTGACACCTGACACCTGACACAGCAAATTCCTAAAGCTGAGTTCAGCAGAGTTCCTATATAAATCCAGATTTCTCTGCTCGTGTTTGCTGATGGACATCCACGGACAGCACCTTTTCCTGTGTTCTGAATGAAAGAGACATATTCCTTGAGTGTTGAAAAAAATGAAGCTTGTAAAAGCCTCCCAGGTCCCTTGCTGGTAGCAGGTCCTCTCTCTGCAGTGAACATTCTGGCCTCTCCTGTGTTCCTGTGTCCTTAGCGTTGTCTAGGCTGCTCGCTGTCTACACACCTATGCACTGCCACTGAGTAGGGTTGTTTCCCTATGAGTGTGGAGCAATGTGTGATTGTAAATCAGCTGATTATTTTGTGGTCCACAGCAATTCCTCAGCATATAGTTAGATTAGTTGTAATGAGATGATGCATATTTATTTTGCTATGCTGCTTGTATATTTTGTTTTTCTTATAGGATTTGGAAAGTAGAATAAATTAAATCCACATTGTTGTCATTATGATTTCTATAATGATGTTTGGATAGTTTTTAAAACACAAAGTGGAAAGATTTCTTATAAAAAATAAGACAATAAACAGTATGCCATCCATAATGCGAGTCAATCATATAGTAGCATGATGCACAGTTTTCTTATGAATATCACATAAAATAAGTTCACAAAATTTACAATGCCCTTTCACAGTTATTTTGTAGAAAGGCAGAATGATTACATAAATGCACACTAACACTGTGAAAGTGTTCACATTATCTGGGCAGTTCTCTATCTTAGGGTTCAGTGTACAATATGCAGATTTATAAAGATCTAATCTTTACTCATGCAGTCTGAGTTAACTGAACCTATGATTGCAGTATTTTTATTTAAATGATCAAACTATTTTAAGTGATCATTTGTACATCTTTCTTCCACTAAAGTGTTAGTAATCGGAGAGCAATGTCTTTGTCTGTCTTCTCTTTCTGAGTTTGGCAGATCAACAAAAATGGTTATTGAATTACTTCAACTAATTCTCAAGGAGTATCAGTATTTGTAAAACTCAGATGTCTTCGTTTGACCTATATTTTATGTTTCACCTTTAACATATTTGCAGCTCATGTTTTTTGCCTCACAATTTTATTTAAAATTTGATATTAATTTCCATCTTATAAATTTCTTTATTTTC
>NW_008332088.1:2045342-2048097 GCF_000622305.1 Nannospalax galili
GAAAGGGTCTCCCCGTAGCTCCAGTTGTCCTGGAACTCACTAGACCAGGCTGGCCTCGAACTCACAAAGATCTGCCTGCCTCTGCCTCGCAAGTGCTGGGACTAAAGGCATGCTGGCCCAAATGTTTACCACTAAATTTAAAACCATCTGTGTGAATAACTAGGATTTTCCAACACTTGTTCTCTTGGTAGATTTCACATAGAATGAGAGTACAATTTGCGCCTGATTAACTTAGTTATTATAATTAACTTTATTAAGGATACATTGTGCTGGAAATGAAGTATAGACATAGGCCCACAATGATGACCTGTTTTATTCTATTTACAGAGATCCAGAAAACTCATTACAATAAATGTAGATTTAAAACTTCTGATTTGTTCAACTTCCTTATTTATAATATGGAAATCATTTATTGAAGTTCCATGCTTTGGAAAAGCAAGGTATGATTGTTGAAGTGAAGATTAACAGATTAGAAGAAAATGAAACCACTCAATTTTCTCTTCTATGGGTAAACTGCTGTGAAGGTATGATTGACACTCTAATGAAGTAAGTACTCACATAACAGAGAGCATACCTGAAGCTTCAATAAAACAAAAATGGCATTTATCAGTACTGTGTAGTAATGATAATTGTATTACTTATTATAGAATTTCAGCATATATGTGTTGTATTGGTCATTTTAAGTCACTTGTGTGGACATAGTAAAAAGGGTCACACTATCATTGTCTAAGTAAGAGAGAAGTGTGAATTATTACTAGGCATGCTATTGAACTAGCCAGCACACTTTGATGCTCAAAGTCTGAAACAAGCTCATCTACTCCCTTTCTGCAGCTCGGTGACAGCAGTGAACTTCTACTTCACTTCAAGCTGAGACTTCAGTTTTCTCTATTCTCTGCCCGTCACCAACCACATCCAACACAGTGAATGTTGCTTAGAGTCACTAACATCCCAGAAAGGAATTCTTGTCACAATAAAAGTTCACTTCCACTAACACTACGGGTAATAAATGTAATCAATATTTTTAATTTAAATAAATTTTCCCTGACAAAGATTTGGCATTGGCCATTTCACAAACACTTAACTGGTTATTAAACAAATCTAAAAAGAAATAGGTGTTGACATATTGGCTCTCTCTTGCCACCTCCCTGCTCCACATTAATTGGCCTTAGGCTCTGAATCAATTTGGGCCCAAATCAGTTTCCGAATAACCTTCCACATACCTTTTGCTCAATGTACTTCTGTCTTAAATGCTTTTATTGTTCTTTTTGGTTTGAGTCAGGGTCTTCCTATAGCTCCAGTTGTCCTGGAACTCACTATATAGGCCAGGCTGACTTCAGTCTCACAGAGATCTGCCTGCCTCTACCTCCTGAGTACTGGGACTAAAGGTATGTGCCACCACACCTGGCTTGTATTAAATACTTTAAAAACTTTTGCATTATTTAACTGCCATCTTCAGATAAAACAACCTGTAAATTAACTGTGGGATTTAATTTGTTGCATACTCTAAACATGATGATTTGTTTACCACGGAAAGGAGGGGAGCTTTAAATTAATAACATAATTCTACTTCATAACTCAACAACTCCACTTCTGAGTATATATCCAAAAGAATTCAAGTGAAAGACTCAAGGTATATCTGTACTTTTATAGACATTATTATATCAGTCACAAGATAAGTAAATAACTGAACTATAATTAACAAATGAATGAAGAAAACATGTTCTGTAGATAGAATGTGATATTATTAGACCTTGAAATAGGCAATTGTATTGTTTGCAATAGCAGATGAAACTGAAAGGCATTATTCTACATGAATTGCCTCAGTTTTAGAGTACCACTAAATGATTCAATTTATATAAAGCATCTAAATTAGTCAGAAGCGTATAGACACCTAACATAATAATAGGTACCAGAAAGTGGGAATGAGAGAGTTGTCCAAAAAAATAAAATTTAAGTCATGAAAGATGAATAAGTTTAAAGATACGGTATACGTCATAGTTCCTGTAGCCGATGCCTATTCCCCCTCTTTAAAATTGAAGAGATCTCATGTTAAACATGAAACAAAACAGAGTAGTGTGGCTAGATTACAAATATTTTTGGAGGTGAAGGCTATATTTATCACCTTGGTGTGATGGGAGTTTCAGGGCATGTACAAATATATCCAAACTCATTAGCTTAATTATATGACCAGTATGCAGATTTTTATGTATCAGTTATACTTCAGGAAATCTATTAAAAATAACAGACCAATGTTACATAAAGGTATAAAACAATAACTCTAACTCATTCATTGGAACATATTCTAAACATTGGATAGTGTGCTAGTATAAATTTTCTGCATGTTTACATTCAACAGTATGACTCAGTAGATAGGAGTGATTGCTGCAAAGCCTTCTGATCTGTGTTAGATTCCCAGGACACACATAGTAAAGAAAAGTACTGGACCCCACAAGTTCTCTTCTGAAACTCCCCCTAACACACACACACACACACACACACACACCAAATAAATAAGTAAGCTTAAAATATTCTTAAACACAAAAGTAAATGGTGAAAGATTTTACCTGCAAGAAAATTTTAACATTTTGAATCTAATCCTCCTTTGAACGATATAAATAAATGTACAGGAAGATTTGAATAATATTTCACTCATTATATCAATTAAGTCTCAAGCAAATAAACCTTATTTCCAAGGTCAACCAAATGGTGACTGGATAGAAATGTTTAAATTTTCAATTTGAATTTTGATTGATTG
>NW_008332088.1:2048204-2056015 GCF_000622305.1 Nannospalax galili
GTACAAAATACATGAAAAGATGGAAGAATGTTAATAACTTTACTATATGAGAAGGTAAATAAAAACTGAGATGCTTTCTACCACTGTGATCTAATGACCACTATCCCTATGTTCTCAAAGCACATTAATTTTTTATTGTTTTGAAATTTTTTAGTTTTTGTTACATGCGTGAATGTTTTGCCTGCATGTATGTAAGTGTACCATATGCATGTAGTACCCACAGAGGCCAAAGGAGGGCATCAGATCCCCTGGAACTCGAGTTACAGTTTTTAGCTGCCATGTAGGTACTGGAAACTGAACCCTGGTCTTCTGCAAGAGTAGCCAGTATTCTTAACCTCTGAGCGATATCTCCAGCTCTGGCCTGAACTCTTTCTTGATCCTCCTATTTTTGACTGATTAGTCTGGGATTACAGTAGTATGCAGTCTTGTCCAAATGAACTACTTGAATTCTTACAGGACTATCACATGACAACACTCAAAGAATAATGTATTGATAACATGATGTTATAAGGCATCATGAAAATATTTTTTATCATTTTATCAGCTAGAAAAACAATTTATACTAATTATATAACATCATTGTAAGCAAACTATATCTGATACTTGATCATGTGGATGAGAATTCTAGGCTGATCCATCTAGCTGTGTGACTCTTTGTAGCCACAACCCACCCCCCTTGTCCATTACAGACAGCAGTGCTCTATTCACTAATAGTTAATGGGCTCCTGGCATTTGCCTCACTAAGTGTTAAAAGACTTCTTCAGGATTTGTTGGTGCAGAGACTTGAGGCTAGAGTGTGCTCCCAGGACATTGGGAGCAGACTGATTAGATAGCTGTTTCTGGAGTGCTGGGGACAGGTTATTTTCCCCTCCCCTGTCTCTGCATATGTCAAAGAGGTCTGTTAGTGGGCTGGCCACCATGGCCTTGGGCAGTCTGTGCAAGTTTCTTACTATTAGGATGGGAAAATTCCTGTGTTTTGCACTGCTTGAGTGCTTATCATTTGTAAACTCTGTGTGAACTTCAAATGCTGAGCTTCCTGTGAAGGTCAGTGAAAGTGCTCCTGAGCTGGCACAAGCTGAGGGTCTCTTGGTCTGATCTCAGTTTTTTGGGAACAGATGCTGCAACAATCATCTACAACCTTTGTCAATTTCTTATTTCTGGATGTGGTGTGCATGTGTGTGTGTGTGTGTGTGTGTGTGTGTGTGTGTGTGTGTGTACAATGTACGTGTGTGCCATGGCACAGGAGTGGATTGGAAGACAACTGTGTGAAGCAGGTCCCATTCTCTCTTTCATCTTTATGTGCATTCCACAGATACACCTCAGGCTGTCAGTCTTATGCAGCAAGCACTGTTACCTGCAGAGCCATCCCACTGACCTGTGTGTGACTGTTAGTGTTATTCCTCTGTGCTTTAGGTCATTTATCTGTGAAGGGTGATGTAAGAACATACACTCTGTAGGACTGTGAGGACAAAGGGAGATAATGAAGAGATGTCCGCACCCTCCCCCGCCACACATACACATACACATACATACATGCACATGTACATCTACCTGTTTGATATGTCCTCTACCCGTCAAAGCTGAAACTCATTGCATATTGATTTCCTTTGCATTTTAATTTATGGCAAGTCAGCAAGTCCTTGTAACTTTAAAATGCCTCATACTCACTTAAAATTCAGTTATTTGATTAAACATTTTAACTTAATTTTGTGTAATTTTTTTAATAATTTCAAACATCTATCTACTATCCCTGTCCTGTCCCAATCTCTCTATAAATTTCACATCTATTCATTTAGTTTTATGACCCCTCAAGATCAACCAGAGCCATTGAGTGACTTGGGTTTGGAGCTATCTGTTGCAGCTGGGTCGACTCAGCAGAAGGTTAAAAACAAAGAAGAGTGAATCCCTGTTTACCAGAATCTACTGATAGCCAATAGTTTAGAGGTAAAAGTTTGGACCCTGTGGGGCCCTCCTCCCTCCTTGGCTGGTTCTTGATGTTGGTCTTGAATGAGCCACTGCAAGTAACTACAGTTGATGTGACTTAGTGACTTCAATCTAACTTTCACCCTACCTTCTGGTTCATACATACTTCCTATTCCTTCTCTTTGCCTTAGAGGAAGTAGTATGAGTGGCTTGTTTAGGGCTGGGTCCGCATTGACTTATTTTCTGCATCTAGGGAAGCCAGGAGTCTTTGTACTTACCATTGTTCATTGTTAGGAGACCTTTCTCTGACTAAGAGATTTTTGTCTATGGGTATAAGCATAGGTATTTGGAAGGCAATCCGCTGTTGTCAGTTTAGTTAACCATCAGAAGTACATTCTCTGTGTGGGCCTGTCACCTCTACTTTTATGTCATTCTGAAAACATCAAAAATGTAGGAGACCGAACTGATCATATCTCTGGCTGCTAGGTGCAGGGGAACGGAAACAGTTGACCACACAGGAGCTTGAGGTAACTTTCTGCAGTGAGGAAACAGCTGCAGCTTGTGTGGCTGCACACACAGACAGGTTCTGAGTAACAAAATTCACTTTCATTGAACTTTCAACATCACTTCATAGCTTTCATAGTCTCATAATTTTCTGTAGTTACCATCTATTACTTTCAAAATCAGGAATAACGATAGTGTTTTGTCTCCTCAAGACCTACATACAGTGTTTGATGCTGAAAAGATGAAAATGTTTTCCACCCACTACATACCTGTATATTAAAGTGCAAAGAACTGTTGTATAAAATTACAAGATCTCAATAAAATATTTTTAAAATACAAATACTATTAACTCTAAGAAAAATGTCTTCAGTATCAGATATTTTAATCATTTAATCAGCATCATCTTACGTGTAGAATGAAAATCAAAATAACCTGTACAGAAACTGGAGAAGAGGGAATGTGACATCCAGTGGGTAAGATAATGTAGAACTAAGTACTAGAAGCAAAGTTGCTCTTGTGACTACTGTTCAGTTTTGTGATTTGTCATAGAAATTCAATGCATGAGAATCTGATTTACAGCACTGTTATGAATGTCCAAAATAATTACCTAAAGAGACTAGGCTCATTAGAGCTCAAAGTTTGGGGGATGCCAGTCCATAAGGATCTAGAGCTTTGGCATGTGGTTTGTGCCCATATAGTAAATATAGGGAGTATGTGGTACAGCGTGGCTCTCCTCATGGCCAGGAAGGGAAGAGAAAGAGGAAGGGATCACAGTCCTGCAATCTCCTTTGGGCCATGTACTCAATGACCTAAGACCATTCTATATGGTATCTCCTCATAAAGGTCTATAATATAACAAAAGTCAACTCCCCAAGGACCAGCACTTTAATACATGGGTCTTGGGAAGACATTCAATATCTAACCCCAGCATTGTGATAAATTAGAGAGATCATGCAAGTCAATCAGGTTTCTCTCTGAAGTCTGGTCCTTATTTTAACAAGTTGTTCAAGACTTCCCCCTAGCTTTAAATAGGTTTGTCCCCATTCTATTTACTGGCTCCTCCTTTTAATTAAACCCTGTGTCATGGTCATGCTCAGCTACAGTGTACTATATCAAGGTAAGCATTTACTCTTGGTAGCATCCCTGGGTGGCTGCTTTGTGTAGGGGCCATACCTGAAACAGCTCTCTTGACAGAAGGTGCATCCTGAGGGCACAACTTCCTGCTCAGGCAGTCTCCCTCCTCTGTGTTCATCATGCCATGCCAGTGGACTTTAGGTATTTCATGTGTTTGCCCATATGTTCGGCTGTATTTCTGGGACACTTGTAAATGAGCTGATGCATGTAGAAGCTGTGGGCCTTTGAGTTTATACATAATGCAGTGTTGCCAAGTATAAGAGAAGAAGCTAAATACAACTTTTGCAAAAAAAATATTAAACATACTTATCAACTGGCAAGTGTTAAATTATATTAAACTTGGACATTTTTAAAGAAACTTTAGTCATCTCCCAAGATTAGTAAAAGATGACTTGCTCCTGGAAATCTGTGGTATGTACAATGAACCTGGCATGAAACTTGAATAACAGATGAGCCAGAGATAGGACAGAAAGTCATCTTCTTCATATCCAAAGTGTCAGCAAGATCAGAGAGCTCAGTATTCTGTTACACACGGTAGATGCACGGTTGCTAGACTGCTCTCATTTGTTGACTAAAAGTAGCCTAACAAACAGCGTTTTAAGCTCCTATTATTAATAGGCCGACACTGTTCAGAGTGTGTATTTCCTTTGCCTACTTCCTTTGAGATACAGAGCTCCTTGATGCTCTCTTTTCAGGAAGCACTCTGAAGATAACTGAAATCATCTCATGCCATCACTCCCTGTCATACTAATGTCTTCTCGCTCTTCCTGGAAAAGCAAGAACAAGGCCTCTTAAATATCATTGTCAATTTCTCTTCTCCCACAGGCAATTCACAGAAACAAGGTCTGCTCTGATAAGATTACTTTTTTTGTTCCTTCAGCACACAAAATCTGTCCTTCAGATATTGTGGTCTGTTGAATACATTTCTAAATAGTAGCCTAAAACTTGGTACTTTGGGATTGACTTACATTTATGAGTCTTATACCTCATGCAAAATTTGTAAAATTAGATGGTCTCAAAATATTTGAGATTGAGAAAAACCTATGTGAAATTTCCATATCTATCAGTTTCCTTTAAGTCTACTAATCTATAAAACCTAACATGAATTTTTTATGTGTATGAGTGTATTGCCTGCATGTATGTGAGTGCAATGCCAAGGAGGTCAAAAGAGGACATAGATTCCCCTGCAGCTGGAGTTGAGACAGTTCTTAACTGCCATGTTCGTGCTGGGAAACATATCTCGGTCCTCTGCAAAAGCAGTCAGTGCTCTTAACCACTGAGCCACCTCTCCATCCCTAGAACCTAACAAGTTTTAAGTGCATAGTACAGTGCTGACAATATACACAATGTTTCAAAGAAGAAACACAGAATTCATTCATCTAATCTTAGTGAAACTTGCTCTTCCAGCAATCAAAGTATTCATTAAATACCTATTGGCTGAGTATTTGCACAGTTCCTGGTGCTTATAATAATGTTTGTAAATAAACTACACAAAAATATATCAGTGCTCAAATAAAGCATTCTACAGTGGAAACAGACAGTGGGCATGTAAATATTAAGCTATGTAGTTATGTCAGAAGCTTACATGCTCTTTCACAAAAACTAAAATGGGCTGAGAATAGTGGTAGCAGTTGAGTACCAGGTCTAAACAAGGTAATCAACATAAACCTTGATGATGTCGTGGCTTTTAAGAAAACTCTACCCTATAATACAACAAATCTTACTCCTCCACAGTTGAGAATGAGAAGCTATAAGAATTATGGAATGTTAACTGCGATAAATTACATACATATATCTCGCCCTCTAATGTAAGCTCTAGGATTGTTTAGCAAACAATTACTGGAGATAAAGCACTAAAAAAGTTATTCTAATAGCAGGCACAAAATATGAAACATAAAGGGCTGAATAAAAATGGTAACTTTAATGCAACTATATGCAAAGTTACATTAAAGATAACAGTTCTGAATACCTCAATTAAAGGTCGACGGTTGTCAAATCTAATGAAAACTGGTTCCATTTAAGAGCTCTATCAAACAAACCTTAATCAAGGAATGAAAGCACTACACCTTACAAATGTTAATCACCTAACAGCAAAAGTGACCATATTTATTTCACAAACTAGACCAGATGAAGACGTATTAAGAGATAGAAAAGCATATTCCATACAAAGGTCAATATACCATGAGAATAGTATATCCAAATTTGAAAATAGGGTTTCAAAGTACATAAAGTAAAGTAACTCCAAACACTTTAATGTAGACATAGTTATCATCAACTACTGAGCAAGGCCTATCTCAAACCATGCTTTGAGAATAACATATAAAGTGATTAAGTACAATGACCAATTTTAAAAGAACATTGAGCAGGCATGAAGAGCATTTAAATTTACCTCATTATGTCTGCCTCATGATAAAAGTATATGTGATAATCATGAAAAAAATGTGTGTAGGTAGATGTGATAGGTACATTTGGAAAGATATATGTGATAATTATGGAAAATTATATTAACGATTTTAAACAAATTTTCTTAAATTTGTTCCTTGACACTTTCACGGGTCACACTTGACACTTTCAAGTGTGTTTAATGTTTGCTTATTCCTCTTCGCCCCACCCTCTCTTAACTCCCTCTCTTCTTTGTTGACCCTCCTCTCCCCTACAAATCTCTTTCCCACCATCACTTCTGCTTTGTTTGTGGGTCACTTGGTCTCACCAGGGGCATCTGTGCATCCACGAGGAAGAGCATTTAAATTTACCTCATTATGTCTGCCTCATGATAAAAGTATATGTGATAATCATGAAAAAAAATGTGTGTAGGTAGATGTGATAGGTACATTTGGAAAGATATATGTGATAATTATGGAAAATTATATTAACGATTTTAAACAAATTTTCTTAAATTTGTTCCTTGACACTTTCACGGGTCACACTTGACACTTTCAAGTGTGTTTAATGTTTGCTTATTCCTCTTCGCCCCACCCTCTCTTAACTCCCTCTCTTCTTTGTTGACCCTCCTCTCCCCTACAAATCTCTTTCCCACCATCACTTCTGCTTTGTTTGTGGGTCACTTGGTCTCACCAGGGGCATCGGTGCATCCACGAGTTTGGTTCTCTCTGCTGGAGCCTGATGGACTCCATGGTGTGAAAACAAATGAAGACAATAATTGTCCCTCTCCTAGACTGTATCACTTGCCCGTAGCTCAGCAGTAAGTGGTATGGACAAATGAGCCTCTCACCCATCTGTGACTGATGACTGACAGCACCAGTCTTGCGGAGGCCTAGTGCAAGGAGCCCCGGGTGCTGATCTCATGACTGTAATGGTCAGGCCTGCCTAGAGGATCCCATTTCAAAGAGCCCTTCTTCCCATCATCTAGCTCTTATCCCCTTCTCACTCTTTCCCCCATTAAAAGGAAAGGTATAAATGTCTTTCTAGGGCTGGGCCAGCAACCATCACTTGTTCCCTGCATCCTGGGCTGTCATGAGTCTCTGCATTCGCCAGCTTTCACTGCGAGGAGGGGCTTCTCTCATCAAGGCTGTGTAGCGGGAAAATATCCTCCCAAAGGCATAAGCCAGGTATAGGCAAAGCCTGCTGCCGAGAGCTAGATGTGGAATGTTAGCATAGCCAGAAGATCAGAACACACAAAAAGAGTGTGTGTGTCCGGGCAAATGGCAGGGGCATCCTGCAAGCATGGAAGTGAGATGGAGCATTTACAGACCTGGGGTGTGACCACGGGCCCACAGGATGCAAAAGCTAAGGGAGACTGATGGGCGGAAGCCATCAGAACCATGGGCACTGTTTATTTGTAAATCATCCCCTCACTCCCCACCATAAAGGACCATGCAAAACCCAAACTAAAAATGTCTTGTTAGTCTGTGGGTCTTGGGGCCTTGGGAGGGCTTGCACAGAGACTCTCAAGAAGGGAAAAGGGAAGAAAATTTAGTGCAACAGGCTGAGAGTGCCTTTTGTTTATGAATATAAACAGACTTTTAGGCAGTTTGGTTCTGTGTCAATTCAGCTAAACAAGAGTAGCAAGTTACCCCCTAGAGCCTATGACCACCCACCTCCTCAAGCATGGGTTTTGGATAGAGCAGGCCTCAAATCTAATCAGAGAGAGGTTTTTTACCCCTATGACAGTTGTGGCACTATTGCTCACATGGCCATCTTGCTAAGAATTTTTATTGCTAAAATATTTGTTTTTCAAATTTATATTTCCATTTCAGTGATCTGGATCAATCCTTTAAGTGGCATATATA
>NW_008332088.1:2056085-2073028 GCF_000622305.1 Nannospalax galili
TAAAATTGTTTTTGAGGACAGGCGTGATGATGCATGCCTTTAATCCCAGCATTCAGGAGGCAGAGCAAGTGGATCTCTGTGAGTTCAAGGCCATCCTGGTCTACATAATGAGTTCCAGGACAGCTGGGGCTACAGGGAGACCCTGACTCAAAAAGACAAAAAACAAACAACAGACAAACAAACAAACAAAAACTGTTTATGAAACAAACTGAAGAATCACTTTGTCTAACTCCACGTGCAGGGCAGGACAACTTTGGTGCCACATTTCCTAAGTGGCATTTGAGTCAACCTACCTGAATAATATGGATGACAAGGATCCCTGAACTTCAAAGTAGGCAATTGCATTTTTGGTTCATTGCAATTTATTTATTTATTTATTCTGCTTTCTTTTTAAAAGTGTTTTATCTATCATTGTTTTATGTGTATAAGTGTATTGCCTTCACATATGTCGTGCAATGCCCAAGGAAGTCAGAAGAGGTCGTCAGATCCTTTGGAACTGGAGTTACAGATGGTTGTTAAATGCCATGTGGGTGCTGGGAATCAAACTGGGTCCTCTACAAGAGCCAACAAGTACTGTTAACCACTGAGCCATCTCCCCAGTCTCCAAAATTTACTTTTCTATCCATCAATAGATCTGTTTATTTTTGGAATGAAATAAATTCTTCTTTCATGTGGCTATTTTTCCATTACATTTGCCAATATGTATGTGTACTCAAAAATGCATCACATAAATGGTCACATTCTGATAATGGCAGAGCTGTCCAGTCAATCACAGCACTGCTGTCAAATTTATTCAGATTCATCATCAAAAGCAAACCTCATTAGTAAAGTATCCCAAGCATCATTAGCAACTTGTCACATTTGGTCTGAGGGATGAAGTGATCAAATCCATCTCACTCCTGCTCCTCTACCTTTTGTCTTCCCTGCCGGAAGTGTCACAGTGTCTGTGTGGCCAGTGCCAGGGTGCAGCTGTCTCAATTCCCTTGCAAGCAGGAGTTTCCAATGCAAAACAATTTAGCTTGTTAACCAAGATTTTATGTTTTGTTCATGTTGAATTTTATTGAATAGATTTTAAGTAATATATAAATATACACAATAAATTGCACATATTAATACAGTACATGTTTTAATACACATAGATATTTTATAAGAAACTGTTTTAACTCCTAATTATAACTGTAAATTGCTACTAGAGAAAGAGGAAATTAAAATGGGATCTTTGTGAGATCTTTAACCACACTGTGTGTGTTTCAGAATGAAATTAATTCTTTTGAGCTGCAGCTGTACCTTCTCAAATACTTTTCTAACTAGCCTATACTGAAGCCAGAGCATAGATCTCCTGTTCTGGGTTCAGTCACAAAGCATGTGCCCAGCAGGCTCAAGAGGCTGGACTCCATTCCTGAGGAAACAAAACAACAGTAAAAACAGCAACAACCTGAATGTCTTGGCCAGCTGTGGTGATGCATCCCTGTGACCCCAGCACTCTGGTAGGTGAGACAGGAGGAGCACAAGTTAGCAGCTGGGGTGAGAGATTATCTCCCAATTGGCATGTTCCTCGAAGGAGTGGGGCCTGCCATGGATCATGGACTAATGAGGGGCTGCTGGGAGCCATCTTGGGATGGAAGCCACCAGTCACTGGAAGTGCACGTGGCGTGGGGAACGAGCAGCCACGCAGCAGCTCAAGGGCAGAATGGTCTGACTCTTAAGGACCTGGGCAAGATGGCCGTCCCAGGAGGCATGAGCAAATGTTAGCGGTGACTATGGGCATGACATGGTCTGATATGGTGGGCTCTGAGCCATAGCACGGGGCTAGGCACTGGGTACTCATTCCTTTGTAAGTTAATAAATGGACATAAAGATATGTTATATGGTTTGCTGGATAGCGCAGGAGACCCAGAGGGAACTCGAGCGACAAAATTGACATATTCCAGCAGGATATGATGAAACTGAGAATGAGTTTTGGAAGAGTACTGGTGGTGGCACTGATGTGGTATTTACAATGGGTTACTAAAAAGAGGCCAGCCACGAGAAGCATGGGCCACAGCGATGTTGTAAATGTGGGGATATGTTGCGGGTATGTAAAGATTTATAAAATCTTATGCAAAGGCTAGAAAATCTTTTACCTGATCTGGACCCAATCATAGCACCCAGAGAGAGAGCATGGCCACTTTGCATTATAAAAGATGTGTCCCAGGTGGGAAAGCTGGAAAGGCTGCACTGGCAGACCCAGGTGCAGAGCTGGAGAGAGAAAACAAGCAGGACACTTGGACTTATGTAAGGTCCAAGGACTCAGAGGAAAATACAGGTAATAGTAAAAAGGGGAAAAAAGCTAACTGTTTTGTAGCTAGGGAATACTCCATGCTAGACCTGTTAAAACTAGGAAAACTTAACAAGCAAGCAAGCAGAGAGCCCCTGGCCATGTGGCTTGTGAGAGTATGGGACATGGGAGCAAATGACGTCAGTCTAAGTCCTTCAGAAGCTTCATAGCTGAGTTATATAACCACCCATCCATCCTTGAGATATAGGCTGTTCAACCTAGGCCAATGCACAGGGGAGAAGTCCTTAATGGGGTGGCTTGTTAAAGACATTAAAGATACATGGTTGACACCAAGGGAGACTAACATGATTAGCAGGGGCTGGAGGACTATAAAGGAGGGGCAGGCATCCTGAGAGATTAGGTATGAGAAAAGCAATATATGATGTCCAGTTTACTGGGCCAGATAAGACTATGTTCACCAGAGATATGAAAGAAAGTTTAATTCAACTGGGACCTCAAGAATCGTATGGGGCTTTAATGGTTTTACTAAGCCCTTTGATGGGATAGAATCTGTGTAAAGTGAGAGAGGCTGTGGCAAATCTAAATTATTCTGACCAGCATGTAAAACATGGCTATAAAATAACAGAACACCCTATAAGAGATATAAAAAAGACCAGACAGAGGAAATGGTCCACTTGGGTTACTCGAAGACAAATGTGGCAAGATGTATGTTAAGCACAAATTGCCAGAGAAAAAAATAGAAAACCAAATTTGGTACTAAGGTGAAGGCATTTCTGGAAGGCTTTAAAACCAGAAGAACAGTTTACGAAGGACATTCAAAGGATAACAACTGTACAAGGGTGGTTAAGAGTCCCAAAGGATTAAATAAGATGCATTTCTCTTCTGATAAAGGATATACTAGGGGTGGAAGCAGATTTTCCCACCAAATACTCCCCCAGCAACATGATGTGGTCAATGGGATGATGACAGATGTGGCTACAGTCAGGAGGCAGACCCAGAGCCTGTCTGACTCATGGAACCAACAAGTGTAGGGGAGACAGGAGAAGGCCCCTGCCTCCTTAGCCCAGTGCAGGGTCAGGCACCTGGAGCCAACACCTGTAAGTATATCAAGAATAAAAAAATCCAAAGGGATAATTAAAAATGGTAAAGAGCTAACCAAATTAATGCCTCGTACCCATGATATGGTACCTAACAAGGATCTATGGAGAAAAAAGTTAATGTAAATGGACAAAACCTTTCCATGCTGTGTGAAAGGTTGTCTATGACTGATTTAACATACAATGTTAACCTTCCTTCTAGATGTGAAACCCATTTGAAAGGTACTTGAAGAAGCAAAGTCCAGCTATAGTTGTAAGATTCTTGGGAATTTTATGGAGGTTGGGTAAGATGAGGACAGAGGCTCCCAAAGTATACAACTGATAAGAAAATCTACAATACCAGGGGTGCGTTTCCCCTCTATGAGCTGTTAGTCAGAGAGAGATCCTAGAAGTCCTCCAATTCACCAAGGATATTGCCATTAATGTCAGTTGTATACTAGAAGAGTTGGTAAGGCCATATTGCTGAACACACTGCATGTTGTGAGCACGGGAGAAGAAGAAGAGATGGAACTGAGACTAAGCCAAAACACTCCATGCCACTGGATGAATGACGTTCATATTTCCAGAAGGTGATATGCAGATGGGTGGGGAAGAAATATTCCCCTATAATTCTACCCAATGATAGACCCCGCGTTCTGCACACTATGGACATGCCAAGCAATACCTGTAAGTGCAATAATGGCTCAACCGACACATGTACAACTGACAAATTTCTAATTGGATAAGGCCCGCTCCTAGGGGTGGAACACACATTTGGTGCTGTCGACCAGGCCAACACCTTGTATCAAGAAAGGCTACAGGCCCTAGTGGAGAAGCCATCACAAGTATACTGTTTAATGAATAGAGTACACCTATTGGGATATCTTCTAGACATCTGTATTTACATTCAAGTTTGTTTAAACATGTCTACTTCCCTCCATTTGTCTTTATAGTAGAAGAAACACCACAGAGATTGATCAGTGGCCACAGCCTAAAGACAACTAATGGGGAGGCCCAAGAGGCCACTATCTCACCATGATACAAGAGAGATTGCCCTACATTCACCCCCTCCAAGGCTCAGGGACCTTAGTGGAAGATAAAGGGGAAGATTGTAAGATTGGAGGAAAGGGGTGGAGTGTCTCCCAATTGGCTAGTTCTTCCAAGGGGTGAGGCCTGCGGTGGAGCGTGGACTGCTGAGGGGCTGCTGGGAACCATCTTGGGACAGAAGCAGCAGCCACGGGTAGCACCCGTGATGTGGGGAAGGCACAGCCGTGCAGCAGCTCAAGGACAGAATGGCCCGACTCTTATGGACCTGGGGTGAGATCGCTGGCCCAGGAGGCATGAACGAATGCTAGCAGTGAGTATGGGTGTGGCATGGTCTGATATGGCAGACTCTGAGCCAAGGTGCAGGACTAGGCACTGGGTACTCATTCCTTTGTAAGTTAATAAATCCACATAAAGATATGATATATGGTTTGCTTGATAGCCCAGGAGACTCAGAGGGAACTTGAACAACAGAGATTTACATGGGGAGTCCTTTCAAAAACAAACCACCAAGAACAAAGCCAGAATCCATCACTTTCCATTCTCTGCCAGTGTACCAGGGACAATTTACACATATGAAAACTGGTAGATAACTGAGTTTTTTACTAAGTTGGAAACAAGTACTTACCCTTAAAAGAAATTATTTTGTATCTTAGAATTATTCTAATATTAAATAAATTCTTAAAATCTTCTTGTTTCCATGGATTCTGCTGAAGGAAAATTTCAAATACACTTCTCTGGAGGCTAACACTGTCATCATTTTAAAGGTTGATATAAATCCAATCCAGGTAGCTGATCTCTGATGCATGAAAGGGTGTTTTGCTGGAGAGTTTTAGTATGTGTAGAAAGTGCCTACAGATGTATAAAAGGAAACTGCAGGGTAAGAGGCTTTCAGATCTAGCTATCTTGCCTCATGATGCTTACAGCAAACACGGGAAAATCTGAACATATTTTTGCTTCTGTTACTATGACTGATGAACCATGTTTGCTAGGAAGTTCCATTTATCCAGGAACAGTTTTCAGAACTCCATCTTAGTATTTAACCATCTTACAGTAGAATACATTGTTCCTATCAAAACCTTGGGAAGTAAATCTGAGATGTGTTATAGAAGCTATATTCATTTTTGTAAACTTATGGGATTTTTAAAATAGTATTTTTGTAATATATACATGGTGTAAAACCATCCCTGTTTAAAAATCACTTTTTAAAGAAATTTTCTGGATCTGTTAAATAAAAATGACTAAAACATATACAAAGTTAATTTAGTGTCAAAACATCCTGTTTCCTTTGTTGTAAATGTGTTTTTAAACAACTCACAAATAATTGATTTTGGGACCTTCATGTTAGGGTCACAAGTATTTTATGATGTGTTAGAAATTGGGATAGAACAATATTTTAAAGCAATATTAATTGTTTAAACACTCTAAAAGATAAAGATGGGGTTAAATATAACCGTGTAAACACCAGCTTTTTCATTATTTTATCTTTGGTCTATGAGCAAACTTTTAGGTTAAGCAGTTTTCCATGAAATTTATACAAATTGGTCACAGGTCTTTTTTTTTTTTTTTTTTTTTTTTTTTTTTTTTTTCTTTGAATTTGCTCACAGGATAGAGGTTTCAGGCTAGGTGACCACATTGGTTCCCCCAAAGGGAAACACTACTGTAAGGTGGTTGTTGGGAGGAAGCTTGTAGGAAGCTGACTCTGTGAGAGGTGGGAGGATTTTTTTGTCTTTTTGAGACAGGGTCTCTCTGTAGCCCCAGCTGTCCTGGAACTCACTATGTAGACCTGGCTGGCCTTGAACTCAGAGATCCGCCTACCTCTGCCTCCCGAGTGCTGGGATTAAAGGTATGCACCACCAAGCCCAGCTATAGTTAGTATTTTTAAATATGTCTTTAAAAAGTAATGTTATTCTTGAATTCTACAAGAACCAATGTTACTGTTATCTGTAGCAGTCCAGAGGAGAGTTCAGTTATCTTTTGAAAAATATTTTATTTTTATTTTATGTATATGAGTGTATTGCCTGCACGTGTGTAAGTGCTCCTGTGTCCTGCAGTGCCCATGAAGATCAGAATGGGGCATTGAATTCCCCTGGATATAGAGTTATGGAACACTGTTAGCTGTCATGTGGGTGCTGGGAATTGAAGAGCAGCCAGTGCTCTTCACCACTGAGTCCTCTTTCCAGCCCTGCTATCTTTAATAGAGGCAAAAATAAATTTCTTAAACTGAAGGCATATATTTTGTATTAGGTTCAAAGCTCAGTAGACATCTAGATTAGCAGAGTCCTTGCAGAGCACTTGGGTGACTTTCAGTGGAACAGTCCTTGGTGCTTTGTAGACAAGAATCAAGTGTCCTTTTGTTGCACACTGTTCTTTGCTGATTCCATAGTCAATGAATCCATTATCACAACCTAGACTTGTCACTCGCTGTTCTGACTGAAACTCTGTTCATCTTCCTTCATGCCCTATAGTCACATGACACACACCCTCTTGTCACTCACAGTTACATTATTGTCCTTGTGAGGTCCTGAATTATTTGTTTTACATTGTGATCTGTGCCAACCTTCCATTGCTGGCATTTACAAATTACAGATTTTCTACAAAATAGTGTATTAACCCTTAAATGGCCATCTGTATTTGTCTTGTATTTCTCCTTTCATTCTTGACTCTGAAACATTTCTGGAGGAAATCTATATTATTATCCTTTCAGAATTATTCAATGACCTATATTTACTAGTATATAACTGGTCTTCAATGGTGAAAATATTTGGAAATATTTGCTCATAGTTACATACAGTAACATCCACAAAGGATTACATTTGCCCTCAAATTTTGTATATAAAATTTAGTTTATAAAAGTGTATGCTAAATTAGACTATGTAATGTTTTTGCTTTCACTAACATGAGTTTTTTTCCTGATCATAAAATAAGATGGTACAAATCTACCTTCCTGAATTCATGATTAGGACAGTGTCCCCATGAGGCAGCATGTGCACAGACTCTGTCATTACTGTTACAGGTAATTTCCTTCAGTTTAAATGAAACTAGTGTGAGTTAGAGCACCAAAAGCACACGGCCAACTGAGTAATACACTTCAGAATACTCTGCATTAAGAAGAATTGGAGTGATTTTATTGATAATGATTTTCCAATGTAAAGAATTATAATAGCTGATGAAGTATATAAAATACTTCAGTTGCCGGGGGAAAATTTCATGAAATATAGGATAACTTGCAAAAAAGTTCCAAATTAGACTGTATTTGTCCCAATGTTGAAAATAGCAAATTGAAGCCTATTCAACTTACCTATTATCTTAGTATTCAAAATGGAAGAAAATAAAAGCCATTGGTCATGAAAGAGACTTTGATCAAGTTCAGTTTCCCTGCAATAACATTTTGGTTGTGATCTGAAAGAGAGGCTAGAGGCTGAACACAACCCTTGCATAGTGACAGCACGACTCCAATCCCAGGCTCTGCTTGCCCACTGCTCTTAAGTGTTCTTAAATGCCACATAGTATGACAGGTGATGTCATTTCCTTCAGTACTCACCTCAATAAACATAATTCACCCAATGCAGAAAATTCCTGCTTTCTTCCTCTGCCATGCATATGCCAGTATCATAAAAGATAAACGACCTTTATATAAAGTCTTGAAATTCTATAACACTGACAAGAAATAGCAGTGTATTGATACCTAACAGAGTTGTCCAATACAAAACTATGCCTAGTATCCTCATAACATGAAATATTTCATTATTTATTAAAATTTTAGTTAATACTATAACGCTCAAAGTAAATGTAATTATTGAACACTAATCTGTGATGTTCAAATGTACATCATATATTTGATATATCAAGATATAGTTTATTGCTTTCCAAGATAATATGAATACACCAACCACTTTTTCTGACATTCATGGAATTTTATTCTGCAATAAATGAACCAAGGATGTTCATATAGTTAATGCAGAAACAAAATAAGAAAATCTAATTTATCTTGTGTAATATTCAAATGAGTTGATTGTTAGCAGACTAATGGTCTATTTAGTACCTTCAAGGAAAAAAATTATAAGAGAGAAATGAAGTTGAAACTTTGTTAATTTTTTGATAAATAAAAATCTAGCATTCTGAGTCAGGAAAATATTTTAATTGTAAATCCTGATATTACATTTAAAGATATGTCTACACATCTTGAATGTTTTGCTTAACATAACCCATGTGGGAAGGAGGTAGTAGAGGGAACTGGAGTGTGATTTTTCCAGGGGATAAAGAAGGTACAGAATTTTCATGTCAAAAGGTAAAATATTTATACATCTGAATGCACTTTTTATTTATTTATTTTCTACTTTTATTTTATGTGCATCAATGTTATACCTGCACATGTATAAGTGCACCTGTGTAGTGCAGTGCTCACAAAGGACAAAGGGTGTCAGATCCTCTGAAATTGGAGTTACGGATGGTTAGCTGCCATGTGGGTGTTAGGATTCAAACCAGGGTCTTCTGTAAGAACAGCCAGTGCACTTTACCACTGAACCATCTCTCCAACTGCGTGAATGCTCTTTTGAAAAATTTAAAGAATTATAAAGGTTAAACCATTTAATGTAAGGGTCATGAAATTTATGGATTTGAAGATGCATAAATCATTATGATATAAATTATAGTCAAATAATGATTATTCTGTAATTTTAGATCTGATAGAACTTTTGGAAATTGGTATGTCTATTCAAAATAAGAAAAAAACTGGACAAACTGAAAACCAATTGCTTTCCTTCTTCCAAACACAGTATTATGACAGGTACATCTAGAGATCTGCGTGCCTATACCAGAAGTCATTTCTTTCGTGTTGCATTTGATCCTATAGAAATATACAATGAACTCCTAACAGTTCATACCAGAGAAGGTGAACTTCCTTGGAAAGATGATGATTACTAACATAATCAGTTTCAGGAGCGCTCATTAAGACAGGTCCTCAGTTCAGTTTGCATATACTATGAAAGAGGACAGATAATGGGAAAGTATAGACAACAGAGCTGGTAGGCGGCCATGTGGATAGAGTCAAAGGTCATAGTCATTCTGTACAATGTCAAGAACCTGGAACTGGAGTAAAAAAGGAATCATCACCTGGGTGTCCACAAGAACTGTGTTCTCCTTATGAGGATCCCAGAAAGATATATGTCTGGTAGGGAAAAAGGCAAGTTTAACCCTTGTGAAATACACCTATAACCACCTTCGAGACAAGGCCCACGATGCAAGGGAAGAACAAACGAGAAAACAATGACAACAACAAAAACACCCCTTTGTCAAACCTTATTCCACACTCCACCCAAGACAGCAGGAGGGGGATTTCTGCCACATTCCACATGACCGTCCTATTGAAGGAAGAGACAGAGACTGAAACATGGCAGTTAGGAAAGGGAAGACAGAAAGAACACAGATGAAGCTGTCTGCTAGAGAAACATGAGGTAAGCTCCATAACAAGAGCTGTAGTGCTCGTTATGTGATAAGGATTTTCCAATGAAAGTAATTATAATAGCCGATGAAGTATATAAAACATTTCAGGTGCTGGGGAAATTTTTCATGAGATATGGAATAACTTACAACACAGTTACAAACTAGACTGATTTGTCCCAATTTTGAAAATAGCAAATTGAAGCCTATTTCATGTGCCTGTTACCTTACTATTCAAAAAGAAGGAAAATAAAATCCATTGATCATGAAAGAGAATTTGATCAAGTTCAGTTGCCTGGCAATAACATTTTGAGTATAATCTGAAAGAGAGGATAAAAGGTCATGACCCAGGGTCAGTAAGACTGAATTACAGAGAAGCTCATAGAATGTTCTCCCTCTCCTACACTTTATGGGGAGATCAATAGAAAGAATTAGCAGACACTCTTCCCTGAAAAGCTTTCATAGCACCATGGCAGAAGAGCTGAACAAAGAAGCTAGAGAGATCCGAAGAGGTGGAGGGCAACGTTAGCTACAGCCAGTGTTCAAACACCCAATCTCCAATCAGAGGAAAAAATGCTCATCGCACTGAAGGCCTCTTGGCCTCCTTCAACCTGACACTTTTGGCTTGCAACAAGATGTTGCAAGGCAAGATGGGGAAAAGAGAGTCTGAAGATAAGTACAAGTCTCAAAACAAGCCTCAAAAGAGACATGAATGTTACAATTATAAATGAAAAAAAATAATTATATCTAAAGTCTTTAATGGAGACTGTAGGATGAAAGAAAATGACTGGTTATGAAAACAGAGAGATACAAACGGAAACTAGCCACTAAATATGTAGAAAAAGGAACACAGAAAGAACTTCTAGACATTAAAAAAAACTTCCTAAATGGAAATAGGAAGGAAAGCATTTATTCACAAATACAGTAGAATATCCAATCTTATGAAAAAATATAAAATTCTAAAATATATGGCCCAATGTGATGTGACATGCTTAGGATCTCAGCAACTGGTAATCAGATATAACAGGAATTCAGACCAAACTTGGCTAAATGAGGCTATGTCACAAAAGTTATACACATAAATACATAATATATAAGTAGATATAATATATATGATTAAAATACAGAAGGGATAAGAGTGAAAAATGAATGCACACAAATAATATCAGAGGTAATGATGACTAAACTTTTTCTAAAATAAGTAAATGACTCAAAAAAATGAAACAAAAAGTAATGGGAAAAAGCATGGCTAAGTATTTCTAACTAAATCGTAGAAAAAACACAGTAAAAAATATTGGAGTAAAAATATTGATGATATGTAGATGTCAACATCTTACAAATAAAGTAGGAAAAACAAGAATTGGAGCAGATCATTGTCAGACACGGTGAAATCAAGAAACATGTAGGCTGACATTTAAAATGTTGACAGCCCACTTATACAAAATTCTGTTATAATATTGTAATTTGTTAAAGAAGAAAGACTAGCATTTTTTTAGACAACCCAAAACTTAGAAAATTATCACCATCAAACTCACCTAAAAAGTGATTTAGGCTGGCAAGATGGTTCAACAAATGGTTAAAGGCACATGTCACCAAACCTGATGACCTGAGTTTGATCAGGAACTTCATGGTAAAGGAGAAAAATGACTTCCATAAACAGTCCTTGGTAAGTAGTGCCAAGGAGTAAGAGGAATAAACAAACAAACAAATAAACAATAAATAGATGAAATAAAAATTATATGTATAAAAGGAAAAGTATTCTTCTCAGAAACCTGGTCCTGAATTAAGAACACTACAGGAAACATGAACAAAGATAAACTAAGATATTTATGGCTTTTTTAATGCAAGTACTTTATGCTGCAGTAGTTCATGTAGTGATAGTTTCTAGGTTAGTGAAATCACTGACAACCTCATCTTAAAAAAATAGGAAGCAACACAGTGCCTGACAGGAGATACCTTCCTTTGATTTGTTTGGCATAGTGGTCCAAGAGACTCCCAAAATTACTCAGGCTATTGCCACAGCCCTTAGTGGCCTCCCAGAACTTGAAGGTAAGACCCTACTGTCAAAGACAGAACATACTTCGGACACAAGATTTGAAACAATAGAGCTGCAACTGACCTGCAACCACTTCCCCTGAATTATTTTATGACAATGGTGTCATACATTTGGAAAGCACTACTAAGGTGCCAAGGGAAAACGTCAGTGGATGATCCAACATCAGCTTCAAGACCAAATAACAATGGCCAGTACAGGATACATCATTGGTGCATTAGTGGCACTTTTATGTTGGGGACAATAAACAGCTACCTAATTGGACTAAAAGCATACTCAATGGGCGGAAACTCAAGTGTGGTACTATAAACATAACCAAATACATATGACTGGAGTGGTCATAGAACTTAGAGTAAACCCCAAGACTGTAACATTTCTAGACTAATGTGATTTCTTAAAATGTACAAAAGATGTATCCTTATACTTACAGACAAATATTCCAGTCACCACTCATCAAAGAAGCTCATTTTGTACTAGCCAGAGGTTATTACAGAGTACCACAACTGATCACACATGAACATTGTCTATGAATTGCCCAAGCCCAAGTAACACATCTACAATGCAATCTCAACACTGAAGGCTTACGGAACATAGAACAAGGGTAAAGAAGAGGATACTAATGAAACTCTCAGTCCTCATTAATGAAGCTCCCTCACGCAGAGGAGGGCCAGGAACATAAAAGGTCAAAAATGGCCAGAGTGTTGATCTATAGTCTGCTGAATTATGGTCCTTGGACAGGACTCCTTTATTAAACTTCACCCACCCAAGGCTCAGGGACCATCATGGAAGAGGGACACAAATATCGTAAAAGCCGGGAAGGAGGTCCATGACCATATGGAAACAAGAGTCCTGCAAGCTCCGGAAACCTGCTCATATGATTCTATGACAATGGTGTCAGCATACACAAGTCCCATGCAAACCCAGGCAAACAATAATCCGCATAGAATTGGGAAAATTAACAGCAGACCCCAATCTTGTCTGAGGAAATATTGGCAACTCATTGCTACTAGATGAAGAAGAGCTGATGTTCCTAAAAAAGGGAACTCTAGATAGGCTGACTAGATCTCAGTGGATGGACTTGCACTGGGGAATGGCTGGAGACACTGATGACGCAGCAGGAGTTAACAGGGATGACAGAGTCTGTAGACTCCAGTGGGAATGGGGGCTATGGGAGGGTACCAGTGGGTATGGGGGTATAAAGATAGTTAAGATATTTTGAGATATTCTATATGAAATACACAAAAAATTCAATAAAAACAAGTTAAAAACCAAACAGGAAGCAGAGTTGGGATGCTGTGATAGGAGAAACACACGCTCCTGTGAGATGGCATTGACTACCCTGTGCACTTACATTCAATTACAATGTATAAGGGAAAGTCTAAGGTAATCACGAAAATATTTTAAATGAGTGTAATGACATGTTCACAGTGAGAATGAAATTACGGTACTAAATGTTTAATTTACTCCAAAAAAAGAAAATAAATAAGGTGAAAGGAATTAACACACACATTAGGAAACTATGAACAAGGAGACATTGACATAGCTGATGGTGAAGCACTTGAATGTGATTCAAGTGCAGAATTCACACTTGCTGAACAATAGTCAGGAAGGAGACACAACTGCTTATCTGCATTAAGGTGTCTTCTTCGTTTTAGTTTCAAGAGTTTTTTTGTTTTGTTTTTGTTTTAGTTTTGAGAATTTCATACATGTATGCAGTGAAATATAACACATATCCACCCCATTTCCCCTTTCCAACTCCCCAATCTATTTTATATGCTGTTTTTGAATAGTCAGATCATTATAATTCCTACATCTCCTTGGATAATCAATTTCTCTATTATTTGCAGTGTCCCAGCATATCCCTTCTAATAATCCTTTGACTGAAGTTCACAGTAACACCGATCTCTAGGTTATTATTGTTAGCAGGGTATATCTATCAGCATTACAATATTTAATTTCAAAGTATCAGTCTTTTAAAAAAATATTTATTTTTATTTTATGTGTATAAGTTTATTGCCTGCATGTGTATAAGTGAACCCATGTCATGCAGTGCCAGTGGAGATCAGAAGAGAGAGTTGGATTCCCTGGAACTGGAGTCACAGAGAGTTGTTAGCCACTATATGGGTGCTAGGAACGAATCCCTGGCACTCTGCAAGAGAAGCCTATGCTCTTAACCACTGAGCATCTCTCCAGCCCCCAAAACTTTCAGTCTTCATATTTAAATTGGGTCCAAAACCAAATTGAAAGAATAATTACATAAAGCCACGTTTACAAGTGGATGCACATCTGCAGACATTGAAAGCCTGTACAGGCAAAATAGTCACTAAAAGTAGAAGTGATATCAACAACATTATCAACTTCATCCACCTGACATCTGTAGAATACCTGTACAATATCTGACAAATTGAAAATGAACACATATTCTTCTCCACATATCATAAAACACTCCTAGTATAGACACATTGCCAGCAATAAAGCACAACTTGCACAGCAAGTAAATAAATAAAAATGCAAACTATTCACAGTAGAACTAATCTAGTAATTGATAAAAAGTCAAGTATGTGGGAAAACATACTTGAAGTTACAAAAGAAAAGAAACACTCAAAAAAGAAAATTTTGAATATTATGTTTAATATGTGAAAAGCTTAAAAGCCATCATTTCACACTATAACAAAATGTGTACAATATACAAAGTGGCATGATTTCTCAACTTTTAAAAGAATTGCACAGGCAAGACTAACAATAAGTTAAAATGAGACCAAACATGAAAGTCTGAAGACTCAGAGCAGGAATATTAGCCCTGGAACCGCAAACTGGCACAAGCCTCTGAAAAGTACCTTGGATGAGGTCCTGAAGTTTTGCATGTAGACAAGTTGAGGGGACCTTCTGGGTACCTGCTCTTTCATGAGTGTGACAGTCAGGAAACCGAATGGGATCTCACCATGAAGACCCAGAAAGTACCTCCTGTGGTATGGCAGAAGAAGGAAAGGGCATTCTTCTTGGGCATACCCTGAGGCTTCTCCACAACCTGCTGTCCTCTGCTACAGGCAGGCCGAATTTACTACAACCTTGTCCCACAGCCATGAGGACCAGGCACTGTTCACATTTCAGAGGACATCGAGCCTTCTTATCTTGCCTGAGATTGACAGGTACTACAGAAGAAAAAAACAATTTGTGAATGGTGTAGTCAAAACCACAAACCCCCAAAATACTGAGGTTCAATTCAAAGATTATAAATATTAAATCTATGATTGTACTATCAAATCAGACAACCAACATGAATATGGTATAGTAGTTTAGACAATTAAAATTAATTGTTTGACCTAAATTTTACCTAGCCACAAGACTCTCAGGATGAATATCAGGGAAACCCAGAGTCAAGAGGAATAGCAATGAACAAGGAAAACTGTGAAGTCTCTGGAATTTATAGCAAGAAACACTAAACAAAGCCCAAACAGGTAGTGTGTATGACAAGTTAGAGCCCTGCTTACTTCGTTTTATAAAGTATGACTAGATTTTGACAAAAGTAAACAAAAGCATGGTTAACTCTTTTTCAAATATGACATGGGTGTATAATTTAAAAGCACTACATATGTTCCCAGCACTAATGAGTAATAATGTAGTCAACATGTATGAACACATTATTAGTACTATAAGGAGCGATGGGAAATTTAAAGCCCAAAATGAAATGCCACAAATAGAAAAAAAAAAAAAAGACAAACTAACAAAGAATGGCTTTAAGGGTCCTATCATAGACTCAACGCAACCAAACAAACAGTACATGAGTTTGAAGACTTATTAAGGTCTGGGCACGTAGCTTAGTGTTGGAACATCTGCAATAAATTGATGTTAATTGAAAAATTCCATAACTATATTGCAAAAAGAAAGCAGTTAAAACAGTTCAAATTCAAAACTTCTGGCACAGTTTAGAAAAGATAAGATAGCCGTGATATTGGAATACAAAAAGACACAAAACAGAAGAGGGAAAACATTAGAAAAAATATCCACCTGAAATGGTCTAACCTCATACAGATGCAGAGCCGTCCCCGCAAATGAAAACATGGCATTTTATATTTGGACTGCATAAAACTAAATTCATTAGAAGGAGACAGGAAATAAGTTATCTACAGAGGAATAAGGATGAAGTTTGCACCGGACTACTCAGAATCCCAACAGCGTGGCACCACATCTTTACGTCATGTAAAAGGTAAGTGGACAATTAGGACATCCCAGGCTTTCTTACCATAAAGCAGCATCTTGTTTTCTGAGAAGCCTCCTGTGGTGATTTTAAGTGTTTACTGAATTCCAGAGTCCTGCAAAAATTGGGTTTTGACCATTTCACCTGCACACAGAGTGCAGCTGCGGGGAAGCAGAGCCCTGCATCTCCCTCCTTCACCATTTTGGTTGATACATTTTTTAAAATTATTTATTCAATAACCACATACTTAGAAGAAGCATTTCACTACATCAGCATTGACATATTCAATAACAATTTTCTGAGCTAGGATGCATCTCTTACAAATTGGCTGTACATTTTCAGGTTTACAGTTGAATTATTACAGCTATACAATATTGTTCTTGTTCCCAGTATAAATCCTATAAGACATAAAATTAAATGAGGTTTCAACCTTTGAAAAAGATCTCCATTTCATTATTAAAATGCCAAGTTTCAAACAGAAAACTTCATTTTTTATGCAATTGACATTAAGATGTTTGCTCATGCGTTTCTAATCTCTATATATCAGATAATTATTAGTCACAGTCGGTTACTTTCTGAGCTCCTTGGCATCTGAGCATGGATATAAAGTCACCAGGTAGATTTCAATGGTAATGTTTTTCACATCTACTATTAATTAAGGGTCAAATTTTTATGCTTTGAAGCATTATTATTTTTAAAATTATTTTTTAAATTTAATAACCACATGATTAGAAGAAGAAATTCATTACAGCTTTAACATATTCAGTAACACACTCCAGAGCAAGGATACATCTCTTTCAAAAGTGGATGTAAATCTTTAGGTTCACAGTTGAATTAATAGAGTTATACAAT
>NW_008332088.1:2077126-2094564 GCF_000622305.1 Nannospalax galili
TGTTGTGTTGTATTGTCCTTTTCATTTAATTCCAGGAATACTTTTATTTCTTTCTTAATTTCTCTTTTGACCCATTCATCATTCAGGAGTGTGTTGTTTAATCTCCATGTGTTCGTGTTGTGCTTTTGGCTTCTTCGGGTGTTGACTGTATTTCAAGACACCCAAGAGCTTTCAGCCTTGCAAATTCATAGATTAAATTAGCAGTTTATCGTGTTACATCTGTAGGTAAGCTGCCACAGTTACCAAAGTTTACCTGTGGCATGCAGAAAATAAAAACGTCTGAAAACATGAAAGAAAAGAACAGTATGTTTTTGGTTTCAGTTGTATTTTAAATAAAAATCTAGCACCAGGTTACCTCTACTCTGATTAAACATTTTCTTTCCATCTTATTGTAATGAGAAAAGCCACCAAAATTTGGCCTTTCAAGCACACAAAAATGCCAAACTGTGAGAAAAGTCTGCCAGGAGAACCCTAACTGTTCTCAGCTGAGCACACATAGATGAACTTCAATTGATTCCTGTCATTACTGCGATCAGTAGCTTGCAGAGTTTGTCACCGTACCTAATTTAATTGCTAAATGTATTTTTAATCCCTGCACCTATCTGTGGTCACACAAAGTAGGCAAAAATGGAGCCACCCTGCACACATACCCCAGCTTGGTTTGACCAGGTAACACTGTTTTGTTTCTTTAAAACTATACACTACAAACAAGTATCCAAAACAGTCTGGCCAGTGGTGTGGTTTTCACATTTTTGTGATTTTTTTTTTCTGTGTGTGTGTGTGTGTGTGTGTGTGTGTGTATCACACATAACATCCCAAACCATCTTATTCAACTATTCACCCACTTCCAAGATGGCACCCTCCCATAGCCTCCTTCGACAATGGTCCCCAAGTAATGCTAAAATGCTGCTGGAGTGCCCAAGCACAAGAAAGACATAGTGTGCTTTGAAGGAAAATGACATGTATTAGACAAGCTTTGCTCAGGCCTGAGTCACATTGCATATGGTACAAAGGCAGAAAAATTCAGTTATACCACACAGTTAAACATTTCTCCACTAGGGCTGGCTCACACTTTTCAAAGGCAATGCAGTGTGGAAATTAAACTTGCAAGTGAGGGAGGTTGAGAAAGCTGCAAACAATTTTACGTAACACCTGCTCTGTGTTATATAGGAAAAGGGTTATGCTGAAGAGCAAAGCTTGTTTTGTAAGGATGTCAGCAACTGAAACTAAAATGCAATTAACATTTGAGTTAACATGTGTTGCAAGAATCAAATTGTGTGTTTCCTTGGACAATAATAGCTCAGGATTCACTGATCCAGTGTCCATGGCGACTTTATAAATCAACTCCAAATAATAAATTTCAACTCTACTTTAGCTGGGGTTCATCTGTTGCATTACTTGACATAAAACAACATTCTGTCCTTTAATCAGAAACATGATTTTTTCCTATGATTACATCTATTGAATAATTCTAATTAAAGTGTGTTCTACATCTTAGAGATTGCAATCATTGTCATAGTTTATGAAAATGTATTAAGTGGCTGCATAATCCTTCAGGGCAGTACCATTGTATTGAAACAAAATATTTCTGGTGTTGTCTTGACAACAAACAAACATTACTCCTGCTCAGTACAATATCATAGACATTTACTATTACTTAAGTGTTTTCGATTATAATGACTTAGTGCTGCAGTGAGATCTGCTATCAAATGGTGGCAAAGGTGATGGAAGCCTCTGGGCATTGCAAATAGAGTTCACAGTTTACCTTGGCTTACTTATTTAAAAAAATGACACTCAATTTTCCAGATTCCTACAGCCATGGTTCATCAACATAATTGTATGAATGCTTTGCTTATAAAGATTTTTTGAGTAATTTTTGTTTTAGAGCAAGAGGACTTGTTCTATCACTTGATCATTCATTTGACATCAAATATTCAAGACTTGCTAATGTTTATGATTTGTGAACCTCAATCTAAATAATTCTAAAATATGCTCTATCTTTCAGAAAAATTAACCTTGCCTTCAAAAGAAATCTCAAGGATTTTGCTTTATCTCAACATCTTCAGAGCCCCTAGAGAGTACAAAGAATTATGTGTAGATAGAAAAATCATTTTAATATCTAATCCACCTTATAATTCAGAAAATGTTCAGGAAACTTCTGAGCACTAGAACAAAATAGACTGAGACTATTTCTCTCCCTAACAGAATTTGTTCAACAAGCCAAGTTTCTTAAAGATAACTTTCTACCACTCAGGAAGACTAGTACGGAATAAATATGACTTGTCCTAGTTAGTCTCAAAGTAGATTATCAATGATCAACAGGCATCATTTTCTCAACAAAAGGAAGTAATGGCAATAGAGTTGATATTGTAAATATTTTTATTGTTAAATATTTCTAAATTCTGTATTTTGTTAGAAAATACATAGAACCCACTCATCAGTCAGATGTTTAGAAACAGGTGAGAGCAAGAAGCAATACCTGGGGAGCATGGCAGACAGAAGATGTTTTTATTCGTTTACCACTTCTTTGTGAAAATATAATTTTTACATTTCTTCTTAAAGCTTGCATTTCTGTCACGGTCTCCTTCAAGTAACATAATGCAGAAGTATAGTAACAATTATGTGAGAATGACCACAGAAACATGCCATTCCTGATAAGTGATGGGCACATTCACCCTGATAGTTACTCATGATAAGGAGGTGTATGAAACACGAAGACGTATTAAGAGCTATGTTTTTCAGGATTTACTCAGAGAGCCAGGACTGTGAGGAACTATCCAATATACTATAGAGATAAAGTAGATCTTTCAGCAATTAGGGAGGAGTAAAGCAGGATACATTCCACCACTGCATTTGAATCTGGGGCAACATCTGAGGTTAGCAGAACTAGCAATTAGGAAGAAAACATGACCAGCATTTTAAAGGAAAGCAAAGGAAAGACAGAGCAAACGAGGATGATGAGCTTCTCCAGAACACAAATTGATCTGCAGTAACCTCCACGTCTTCATCTTGAATGATGCAAGTGATTATAGAAGAACTAGTGCACGCTCTCATTAAAGTGCCTAGGAATATGGATTAGGTCTTCTCAAAGCTGAATGTGAAGGCATTGCAGGCTGGTCCAGCTGCCAATTATGTTTTTAGAACATATTCACCCATGTGCATAAATTGTGACATCACCTAACCCTACGCTGAACCTCTGTAAAAGAACATGGTTCTTGCTCCTGTTATGCATGGTAAATGTTGGGCCATTTTCTCCTGTGATGGTTTGAGTGACAGTTGTCCCCCATAGGCTCTAAGTATTTGAATCCTTGACTGGCATTGGTGGCTCTGTTTTTGGATGGTCATGGAATCCTTTGGGGGGGAGGCTTTGTGGAGGAAGCATGTTACTTGAGGCTGGCTTTGAGAGCTCAGTGACCCAACCCATTTCTACTTTCTCTCTGCTTCCTGTGTCTGCTTGAATATGTGAACTCTCAGCTTTCTGCTATGGCTGCCTCCTGCCATGTCTCTGTGCCATGACTGACACTTCTCTAGAACCATAAGCCCAATTAACTCTTCATTCTCTAAGTTGCTTTGGTCACAGTGTTTTATCACAGCAGGAGAGAGGTAACTAATACACTCACCTTCATCCAAATCCATGCAAGGAAGGGAATGTTGGCTAAGGAATTTCCAATTTACGTAATATAAACCATCACAATAGTCTCGTTTCCTGAGCTTTATGACATGCTACATTGAACCTGATTTTCTCTATCCATTTAGATTCAGTATTCTCAAGATATTATTTATGAATCTTTGAAACATTTTTCTCTAACTCAATAAGATACTTATAGTAAACAATTGTATAATACAGACTCTAGCTGCTCCTGCTTAGTTACAATGAGATTGTTTCTTTCCAGAGATGCAACTCACCTCAAAATATGTTGTTTGTGTATGTTTATAACAAAAAAATATAGTTTAGGGGTGTCCTTTTCCATTTACCACTGTTTTATTTAATTTTCCTATAAAAATAAAATATAAAATCACTTAATTCTCCTTATATTAGTCTGTAATTTTCTTTATTTTCTTTATTAATACAAGGAATATAGACTTACAGAGTATAATATCTAAATCAATGATGTGCTGAACAGGTTTCAGAACAAATAGTCACAGGAGTCTTAAGTGCTTGAATACATTTCTAAAATTTGTATTATTGAATTAAACAATCTTGAAAATACTATTTTTGTTGCACTTGTTCTCTTAGAGGATTTTGCTATTCTTAGTCCTGATTAATATGACCAAGTTGTCAAATATTGATCAGAATTGAGATATTAGTGCACTTTTGATAGGAGAATGCTAATTTATTTAAATAAGATTTAGGCTCCTAGAATTATACCTACATGTCATCTATATACTTTTTAATTGGAATTTGTTTTGTGATTTTCAATTTTCTGCCATTTGACCCTTTGTTTTTATTTATCAGGGTCCTAATAATTTGGCACCAAGTTTAAAATTTCTTTCAGCCTGAATTAGTATGTTTAATAGTTTTGTTATATATTATTCAAATTATAAATTTCAGTGGCTTTCTCTTTGCAAATTCACTAGAGTCTCATTCATTTATTTTTCAAGCTTATATCATATATACATATATTTCATCATTTGATTTTATAAAGAAGGTTTGTCTTCAGATGACAGAAGAGGTTGTCAAATCCTCTGGAACTAGAGTTACAGACAGTTGTTAAAATAAATTTTTTCATATTTTATCCATCTCAGAAAAACTTCCCAACAGATAAAATCAAATTACCCCAAAAATGTAAGAAAGGAAGGAAGAAGAAATGGAGGGTGAAAGGGAAGAACGGAATAGTTCCTCATGACTATATAGTCCCTTTTCTAAAAAAATTATTTTTTTGTATATTAGTGTATTGCCTGCATGTATGTATGTGTACCCATGTCCTGCATTTACCACATAGGTCAAAAGAGGATATTGGATTCCCCATGAACTGGAGTTACTAACAGTTGTTAGTTGCCATGTGAGCTCTGGCAACTGGACCCAGGTCCTCTGCAAGAGCAGCCATAGCTCTTAACCACTGAGCCTTCTCTCCAGCCCCTACATTTTAGAGTCAGTGCTCTGAGATGTGCAATGGTTCTGTGAAGTAGAATCGGAAAACTGGCCTGGTGCTCCAAGTGCAGAGTCAGGACCCAGAAGACCCTCCAGCCTCAAAGGACCACTGTAAGGCAATGAGCTGGGCAGGGTAACAACTGTTTTACAAATTCTACAACCATCCAGATTAGAGTTGGCAGGAGGTAGGACCCTGAAATTATGTTTTAAATATATATTTTTCTTCTGGTATTTTACGGACATGTTGGAGTAAATTCAGAGAAATATCAATTCCACTTTCACAATGGATGTCTGTAAGTCAGGAAGGGATACAAGAAATTTCATTGAGAAGCAGCTGTGCAATGGGGTCCAAGTCTATGCAGAGATACAGCAACTTGAAAGCCTGATTTCTGAGATAGAAAGTTCACAGATATAACAGTTTTCTAAAACAAGATCATTTAAGACATTGCTAGTAAATTATGCTAAGAAGCACTTCAACTACAAAACAGCGGTGTGACTCAGTCCCTGGCTCCTCCAAAGCAAGAATCTGACCCTCAGAGTTGTCCTTTCATATAGAGATGCTTAGGAATCCAAAGAGGAATAGAAATGGAAAGAAAATTAGCTGCTGGATTCAGCCTTAGCTTACTCTTGCATACTTTGTGATATGAAAAAATTCCTTGAAATCGTGTGGTATATTTAACCATCTCGTTCTCTGGATTAAGTTCTGAAAGGAGGACTCTGTTATCCTAGTCAAAGCAAGTTTTCCATGATACCTTGTGAAAATATTTTAGAGCATACACCAGACCAAGATCAACTCTTTTCAAACAAGAATGAACCAGTAGAAAGCCTAAACAGGAAGACGTAGAAAGGACTATCATATAGAATCAAACTGCAAAAGGAATCTCTTAAACTAAACAAAATAGCTGGCAGGGGCTACTTCTGGCAAAGAAGTAGAATCTCCTGAGCTTGAGAGGCTCAGTGTTCAAACAGCAAAGAGCAGGCTGTAGGGCTAGGTCCTTCCATTGGCTGCATCACTGCATGGTGTAGATGTTAGTCATGAGAAGTAAGTGATTCCATCTCAAACAGGAAGCATAAAGAACAGGAGGGGCCAGATTTGCTCTTTTATAGCAACTGGCTTATGGCACAATGTTTGCTTCAATCTCCTTTACACCACCAAGACTGCTCCATATGCCCCACATCTTCAAGGTCCATGGTCCCAATGCAGGCAACTGTGGTGACACACACATCATATTAAAACCATTAAAACCTTACTAAGGGCTTGGGAAATGGCTCAGTGATTAACATGCTTGCCATGCAAGCATGAGAACCTGACTTTGGATCTCCAGAACTCCTATAAAGATCTGGGTGTGCACACATGTGTCTGTTGCAATCCAAGTGCTGTGGAGGCAGAAACAGGGAGTTTCCTGGCTAACCGGTCTAGGTCTAGCCAATCCATGACCTACAGGTTCAGTGGAAGATCCTATTTCAAAAGGTAAGGAAAGAAAGCTGGGCGTGGTGGCACATGCCTTAATCCCAATACTCAGGAGGTAGAAGCAGGTGAATCTCTGTGAGTTCAAAGCCAGCCTGGTCTACATAGTAAGTTCCAGGTCAGCTGAGGCTACAGGGAGACACTGTCTCAAAAAGACCAACAAACAAACAAAACAAAACAAAACAAAACAGAAAGGTAAGGGAAGAGCATTGGGAAGACACCTGATGTTGCCTCTGGTCTTCACAAGCACACATGTACACACATATATATATGAACACATACGTGCAAATCATACGAGTGGCAATAGAAAAAGTAAAGCTGTATTACTGAAAATATTCTTAGATGGAAGCCTCAGTCTCTGGCAACAATGTTTATGCTCACATGCATTTTAAATGAGCACTGAACTCCACTAGCTTTTAATGGAAATGCGTTCTTGGTGCTTGGATCAATTTGTACCCAGGTTTGTACCTCTTCCTGTACCTATGTTTATGTTTCTTAGTACCCTTCTCTCTTTTTGTGTTTCTGAAGAATTAAGGAATGGCTAAAGTGAACATAAAAGTAGAGAATGAAGTGTCATCTCAATTATAGGGGGAGGCCCTATATTACAAATATTCTATCCCTTTAAAATCAACACAGAAAAGGATTTGGCTAAAATCATAGGAAACAAAGACAGATTCTGCTAAAATCAGGAGACGCTGGAGATGTCCAAACACTCAGAAGCAATCAAAATCATCCACAAAATTAAGAGAGACTAAAATCTTCTGGAATCTTCTAGAATTTCCATATCACTGACGCTTGTGCCAGGGATTTTTAAAAATTGGTTTTGTTGATATTTTAAGAGTATAAACCCTAAAACACCAAAGCTAAATATGTATTGATATATACATATATGTAGTATATTATCTATATGAAAGACCACAACAAGCGTATTTATGAACTTACTCTCCATAATATTGATTTTCAACAGATAAATGATCAGTAAGTGCAATGCACTATAGGAAACTAAATATCTTTGAAGATCAAGTCTGTCTTGCACTGATCAAGGCAACTCACAGGAGTTCTCAAATATGAAGAATTCATAGGAAGAACAATTATAATACTTTCCTTAAAGTTTATGACAAAGAAATGCTTAAAAAATCATGATTTCAAATTTCCTGCTTCTTCTGAAGCAAAGTATCTTGTGATGCGATATGGTGGAGGAGCTGAAGAAGAGCTGAGCTGAAAGGCGGCTGTGGAACAGTGTACATCCACAGGAGGGTATGGTCAGTCCTCATGCATCAAATATATATGATAAGACAGTGACACCTTTTCCACATTTCAATTTGAAAGAAGTTGGTTCTTTTTACCTTTATATTTTTCAATGTATATTTTGTTGAATTTTTGTGCATGTCTACATCTTCATCATATTTAGACTCCCCTCCCCTATCTGTACCTTCCTATAACCCTCACCAGATTTCATGTATTCTGTCATATATGTTAAGACCTATCAGGTCAAGTTTATGTATCCAGATGTCCCTGGGTGTGAGTTCATCCCCTGGAGTGTAGTCAGCCTTCTTAAAGAAGATCAACACTCTTACCCAACAGTAATCAGCTGCCAATAGTTCCTCATCTAAGGTCACAGCCTGTTCCCCATTTCCCCAGTTCTATGTTGGGTTTCTATTTGTTTGAGTTTGCATGGATATTGGGCATGCTGTAAGTTCATATGAACACGTTCCCAGAGGACTGGAACATTTTGTTTTCTTATGCTCATGCACAAACCCTGGCTCTTAAATCTTTCTGCCCCCTCTTCCACAATGGGCCCTGAGTAAGATTAAATGGTTAAGATTTAATATAGGAGCTCTGTCTAGGGACATGCTCTGCAGTCTCTTATTCTCTACACTTTGACCAGATGTGGCCTTCTGTGTGCATTGCCCTCTGTTTCAAGAAGAAATTTTGCTGGTGCAAGTTGAAAGATGCATTAGTATTCTCTCTATCACCTGTTCCACTATGTTCTGTGGGCTTTAGGTATAGAGGTCCCATTATAGATGTGTTACTCAGGCTGGGCATCTCACAGACACTTATTCTCTGTGTTTAACCAGTTGTGGAACTCCCTAATAGTCTCATTTTGTTGCAAAAATAAGCTTCTTTGATGAGTGGTGAATGGTATACTTGTCTGTAAATATAATGATCCATATTTAGCACACCATAAGACATTACATTTGTCTTGGTATGTGACAGAGATAGAGTTTTCTCTAGGATCTTGATTTTTTCATCCATGTGTATTTAGCTATGTTTTCAGTGTCATACCCTCCCATTGAGGTCTCTAAGTCCAATTAGATAGCCATTGATCACCCTCAAGACAAAAGTGCCTCTAATGTACTGCTATGGTTTGTTGTACCAGTCACTGTTGTGGTTTTTAGGCTTTAAAGCTGGGTTGAACCACCAATTGAGAGGTTGGAAGAAATAATTTAATTTAATGAAGAAATTATATTTAATCTTTCAGGGGAAGAAATTATACATACATATATAAGACATTAGACTTAAGTTCTTATGTTGTTTAGACAATTGTCTCTCACTGATGATTTTGTTCCTAATAAGATAAATCATTAAAGAAATATGAGTTCAAATCTTGGTCTGAAGTACTGTAGTGACCACCTGTAGCTAAGAGAGACAACCCACTGTTGCTCTAAAATGATGGCTAAATTTATTTCCTATCCCTGTCTAGAAGCCATTTAAGAGGGAATTGATTCTAGACACTCCACCAGCTATCCTGAGATCATCACTCTCAAGCCCAGCCTTGGCAGCCAAAGAAAAATGAGGAGCCCAATAGTTGAATGCTTTTGGAAGCCCTCATCATGAAATTGCAATGGATGTTAATTTGTACATTGAAATTTGCCCTGTTCTAATCATTTTGCTGGTTCCCTGTCTAGAACTTGTAATGCTAATTACTCTTGCCTTTATTTCTCCTTCCCATCTCCTTGGCACCAGTCAAGGACTTCTTTTCTACATACAGTTAAGAGTTATGCAATTTGGGAGTCTTTTAGCCAGACCCACTGAAGGGGTACCCCTATTGCCACGCCCTGTGCCCCTATTCAGCATGGAAGAAGCCAGAGTGGTCTGCGTCCTGATTTCCTGTTGGCAATTCAGGTAATCGCTTCAGAAGATGGTGTGATAAGAATAGGAGGTAAGAATTAGCTAGGCAGTTAGGGTAAAAGAAATACCCAAAGAAAAGTAGCCAGTGTTTTGACTCAAAGTCAGAATGTACTTGGGCCTTTTAGCGGTATAGTCTGTTTCAAAAGCCAAAAATGTGAAAAGTACTTGGAAGCTCTTATCTAATTCCTAAAATTTTTCAGGGGTTGGGGGACAATGTTAGAGTAGCAAACTGGTCAGGACTATGAAATTACTAGCCTGTTTGGGTACCCACCTTTCCAGTTTCACTGGTCTAATCATCTGGTCATAAGACCATCAATAGGAAGGCAAGGTTCAACTCAAGTTATGTGAAATAGATGGGCAGAATACCTAGTGCATTAATGAGATAGCGAATTTTTCCTGCCTGGAATCCTGCCTCCTAGTGCAAAACTTTTCAAACCACAGACGTGTAAGTCTCTGAGATGCTTCCCACTTTTCTGAATTCTTCATAAAGGCATACTCTCTTCTTTTCTTCTTCATCTTTTCTAAACATGCTTTCTTTAAGGCTTTGGGCTGCCTTAGCATTTTGTATTTCTTTACTTTTTCTCTAAAGCTCCCTTCTCTCAGCCATGTGTCTGACCTGCATACAGGCTGTAAACTTGCGTGGCTTCATGGCTTTCTTTCCTTCTCCTCGCCACTTTCCTCCTCAAAGCAGTTTCCAAGATTATCAGCTCACCTGCCCTGTGGATTTTTCTGTAAAATTCTAATTTAAAAAAAAAGAGAAAAGAATGGAAAAATAAGTTCTTTAGGTTTTGAAGGCAAATTTTGAGACTTCTGGAATGGATGATTGTAGCAGGAGGTCTCCAAAGCTGGCATGGCCCCAGAGCCGTGGGATTCAGTGAGAATTGACTTCACTTCTTGATCCGCAAATAGCCCAGAAAAAGGAGCCCACGTCTCCGTACCCTGTTTGTGAGCCAAGTGACTGCTGACAGACTGCATAGCGTGGACCAATCAGAAAATGATTTGCTGATTAAAGGGACTTGGGGACGGAGAAAAGGGAAATATAAGGCCTGCCCCCTCCTGCATTAAACGAGCCTGTGGAAACTCGCCTAGTGCTTGCTTCTACCCAACTCCAGGTGTCTATGTGTTGACTCTGAGCCTCTTGCCCTGCTTAATCGGAGGGGCCCTGATCCAGGTCAGGGTCTTCACAGCTGGCCTGAGGAGAACCCACAACACCTGGCATCTGAACAGGGACCCCTGCCCACACTGTTGGCGACACCCAGAACCTCGGTTCATTCTGTAAGTAGGCCCCTGAATTTGTCTCTTTCTTCGGTGGCTTGAGGGTGAGCAAGTAGGCCCCTCCTCTGCCCCCTCCACCCTGTCTGTCATCTTTACTGTTGGACATGTTTGTTAGATCAGGGAGGAACACTCCACCATGTGGTCCCGAAGCCCACATTGGCACCTCCCCCCTCTCGGCTCATCCCAGTGAGTTCACATAAGGGCTGATCCACCCTGAACTCAGAACCCAGGCTATGGGTCACCCTGTTGTCTGTCCCAGAGACACCATGTGAGCATACGGCTGGAGGTGTCATGGCTCCAGAAGTCCCTCACTGAGCACAAGACATTTGGGTCTGATAAACCTTTACATGTTGGGGCAGTTTACATCCTTTACATCTTGGGGCGTTTTACATGGCTTACGGTGCATCTTTGCTTCCTTTGTGCCCTCTTGGTAGTCACCCTCGTCTTCTAATTTTGTGGTGAATTCCCCTTCGCGAGACCCTCCCACAATGGGCAATTTACCACCACAATGCAGGGAACCACAAACGGCAGCACTCAAGGTGCTCCTTAAAACCAGAGGGTTGAAAGTGAAACCAAAAGATACCGAACACTTTTGGGATGAAGCCACTAATTTAGTTCCATGGGTCACCCCTGAAAACATGTGGGACCCAGACACGTGGATGTGGGTCCTCTTCCTGGCCTGAAAAAGGGAGGTCGGGTCAGGGATCACTCCGTCCGCATTGTTCATACCAATCCTCCTAACCATCATTGCTAGCCTTAAATCCTCCTCCCCTGAGGAAGTCATCTCGGCCCACAACAAACACTGCCGGGAGCAATCTAGTGTAGATTTGGCTATTACCTCTACCCCGGAACTCCCAGACCCAGAGGTGGACGCTGCCTCTTAGCCCACTTCCAATAAGGAAAGAGCTCCTTTGCCTATATCTCAGGATACTCTCCTAGAGCTACTATGCCCAGAAATTCCCCTGCCCCGTTATCCGTGGAAGGAGTTACTCTCTCCCCTGAATAACCATCCTGCCCCTTCCCCTGCTACCATGCCCCTCCCTCCTAGACCACCCTCCTTAAACCCTCACTTGTCTTTGTCTGCATTTCCAGTTAATGTCAGCCCCGATGTTGTGCAGTATCCATGGCTGCCCACCCCACTCGCTGACCTCACTCTTATCCACAAGGCAGCTGAGCAATTGGGCCCTGACTCCCCATATTTCAAAAATGTTCTTCACCAAAGGTCCTTACATTTACAAACCCACTATGGTTGGTATAATTTGCTAAAGGCAGTCTTAGAACCCTCAGTCTTTCTAAAGTGGCATGCAGCCTATGACCATTAGGCTGAAAACCAGGCACACCTATATCTCCAATATGGCCTCAACATTATGTTAGGCATGCTCACAGGACATAGACAATATACTGACCCTATCTCCCAGTCTACTATTGGTCTCCATGCCTATTTTCAACAAGGTTAGTGTTGGGAAACCCTGCTGTTAGGGTTGTAGTTCTCCATGTCCAGATAGCCCTAAGGGGCTCGGCGCCAAATGGAAGGACTCCCTTTCCAGCAGGGGGCCTCCTGCTCTCTTCCTGGTTTACCTGTCAAGTGCCACCAAGCACGGATGCCTGACCTTATTTGGAACATGACCTTTGGCATAGTTACCTGGAGTAAAAACTACCCCCAGGTTTTTTCTATATGATAATCAGGCATTGCCTGATAGTCGGACGATAGGAGCCCACTGCCACATGTAAATAAAGCATACTATGAGCACCTATCAGCTGATGCTTTGGCTACTGCCTCCACACTATAATTTCTCTAGTTCTCCCATTGAATAAGTGGAGCTGTTTCACTGAATCTGGAGCTGTATCACTGCTGTTTCACTGGCCCATGAAACCAGCCTCCCCGGAAGGGCTTTCTTCCGTCAGTGCTTACTGGCCGTCCTGACTCCATTCACCGCTTCTGCTCCCCCTGCTCTCGTGGACCGATGGCCAACGACCCGCGAAGAGAGGGAGAGACCCCCACAGCTGGCACCCAACTTGGGGCTCCTGGAACACGCAGAGTTTGTAAGTATCCCTCCCATCAGGAGGGTAACGGACAGCTTTGCCTTTAAGCGACCCCACCTTTGCGGATCGGCAATCTCTTTTTCCTGTCACCTCCCATCAGGAGGATAAAGGGAGCTTTGCCTCTAAGACGCCCCACCCTTGGGGATTTGCAGTCTCTCCTCTTTTTCCTCCTTTTATTTTCGGTCTGAGTCTTTGTGTGTGACCATTAAAGACAAAGGAGCAACTGAGGCTTTCTGATCAGGGCTACTCCCTGATGTTAGTCAAAGGCTCTTAGTCCTCTTAATGGACCCCAACTGCCTGCATGGGTGTAGACAAGACCTCCTATCTATACATCTTTCTAATGCAAAAACCCAGTAACGCAACCACCAGTTAATTGCTCTTAGAGCGGTCGCCGGATCTCTTAAATTTGCAGGCAGGCTTGCGCTGTGGACTACATGGAATCACCTGGGGTTTCGATCTCAGGCATGTTCCCTTAGAAATCAGCGTTTCATCCCACTTTCCTTTTCTATCTTAAACAACACCCCTTGAAACAAAAATCCCCAAAGTTCTAAGGGATCTTTATATAAGCCTTAAAGTCAACTTCTAAAATAAACTTCCCTAATTTGTTTTGTTATCTTGCCCCTAGGGTGCTCAAGCCCAAGCTAAACCAATTAGGTGAGAATTTAAATTAGCCCCTGTGGAACACTTAAAAATTCAAGGTGTCTTGAACCATACAAACAAAGAAACAAAAAAAATTTTAAAACCCATTTTTTCTTCTGTAAACCTTCTCTTGGGGAAGGGTCTCATCAGAGGACCACCCCATCTCTCTCTCTTTGCTTTATCTTGGTTATTGCCTTTGCGAGGGTCTGGATAAGGTTTGTGGGCAACTGAAGCCTCTTGGTCAGGGCGACTCCCTGATATTGGCTGAAGGCCCCCTGCCCTCTTTTCAGACCCTGACAGCCTGACTGGGTGTAGGCAGTAACCTTTACAACTATCATAAAAATCTGGTAATGCAGCAACCAGTTAAAAGTCACAAGGAAGTTTGCCAGGCCCTTAAATCTGCAGCTAGGCTTGTGTTCGTCAGAACGTATTAATCCTCTGGTGGCAGACTGCCCCAGGAGCATTGAACACCACTGACCACACTTCTTTTCTATAATGAGTAATTCAGCATCATGCCAAAATACCTCCAAATTCTCTCCCTTAGAGCCCTACTTAAATTAAGAGGACTTAAGATTTCCCAAAAGGAAAGCTCAAAATTTTGGAATAAAATATTTCAATTTGCACCCTGGCTCCTGTCAGCAGACATTTCTGATCCAGAGGTCTGGACTAACATTGCATATCTGGCTCATAAAAAAGAAATCCAGGAAAGGCATAATTTCCCCCTTTCCCTTTTCCCCATAATAGCAGCCATCCAACAATGCTTAGGAAACCCACCTAATATCAAGGAAAGCTTACAAACACCAGAAAATAATAAAGGAGAGGGTTCAAACGATAAAAAGGACCCTAAAGATTTCCCAACAGCAGATTCAACAGCCCTAAAAAATAAAGAAAAAAACCCTGCAGACTGCCCAGTAGCAGATTCAACAGCCCCCAAAATAAAATTTGACCAAGTCAGACAAAACCCACCCATCAACAAAATTAACTCTTACCCCCCTCTTGCTGATTTAACAAGCCCAGATATTAACGCCCAGACTTCAAAAACTCCCAAAGATCCCCAGATAAATCCCCTTCCCCCTTCACCTCCGCCAGCACCACCTGTGGCACCACACCCCACAGCCATTGAACAGCTCTGTAATCTCAGGGATAATGGGAGTTGTTGCCCCCAGAATCTCCAGACACAATGTCCTCAGGACCCAAAAACCCCATCGGTAGAAGCTTTTCCTGTTAACCTACAAATAACAAGGCAATGTCCACTGGCTTGGTACCCACTCCTGGCAGCAGACTTAAAAGAGCTGCACCAAGCTGTTCGTGAGGATGGGATCCATGCTCCATGGACAAAATCTATGCTACAAACATTTAATACTAACCTCCTAACCCCCCAGGACTGAAGAGATATCTGTAGATCTACCCTCCCCAGTCCATTATTTGTACAATGGGAGGTTTTATTTAGAGATGAATGCCTGATGCAGGTTAAAAGGAATGACACACGTAGTCAACATCTGAGATCACAAGGACAAGATCCACCACCTGGATTCATAGATTGGAACCTTGTCCAGGGCAACTTTTCCACAGGAATCCAGCAGGCTGTGATTCCTGCTGGCTGTTTTGAGCAGGTCCGCTTATGTGCACTACAGGCCTGGGACTGCCTAACCCCTTGTCCACCAGACCTGGAGAGACCTCTTCATTAACCTTCTTAAAACAAAAACCAACTGAAACCCTCCCAGACTTTATACTAAGAGTGCAGGCCAGTTTAGATAGAAAAATAACAGATCCTACAGCCAAAGCAATGCTTTTAAACAACCTTGTCTGGGAAGGGATGACTCCTGAGCACAGATAAGCATGCCAGGGACTAAAAAGTGAACATTACGACAAATGGATTGTGGCCACCCATGACATTGGGACTGCCACGTACCAGGCCTCCTCCCTTGTCCAAGCCTTTCTAGTTGCAACCCAACCCAACTCAAAATGCTTTAAATGTGGAGAAACCAGACACTGGAAAGAAAATTGCCCCAAAAATGGTTCGGCTGCCACTCGACCCCCTAAAACCCTCTGTCCTTGCTGTAAAAGGGGCTTTCACTGGAAAAATGATTGTAAATCTAAATATGACAAAAATGGCAAACATTTGCCACCTTTAAACTCCTTCCAGGGCAACCCTCAGCCCCGCTAACAAGAGGGAAGCCACAAACATTATGGGTAACCAGTATTACAGAAAATACCCATCCAATAATAATAGACAATAAACCTTTCAAATGCCTCCTTGACACCGGGGCTGATAAAACCATCTTAAGGCAATCAGAGGTTCCCCCACACTGGGAATTAATACCAGGACCCCAACTAATGGGAGTAGGGGGGCCCTCCCGACCATTCATCACTAAAAACTTCTATAAATGGGAAGATCCTGATGGAGAGGTTGGCACAATAAGACCCCTGATTGCAGATATAGCCACAAATCTCATAGGACAAGATATCCTGAAAGACCTCAATGTAGTTCTTGCCAGTGGGTCTGAAAAGAAATGCCTTAAAATAGATGATCATATGAGATTCCTAAAACAAAAGAACCCCCAATCCTAAAGGCCACTGTTGATTACCAGACTCCTAGAGCCAGTCTGGGTGGAACAGTGGCCTTTACCCAGGGAGAAATTACTCATTTTACAACAACCTGTTAAAGATCAGTTACAGCTGGGTCACATTAGGCCCTCCAGGAGCCCATGGAACACCCCAGTCTTTGTAATAAAGAAAAAGACAGGGGCATGGTGACTGCTACAAGACCTCAGAGCCATAAACAAACCATGAAAATATGGGGATCACCCCAAAGAGGCCCACCCATGGTCTCTGCCATCCCCCTTAATACTCCCCTGTTAGTCCTAGATATAAAAGACTACTTCTTCTCCATCCATTTACACAATAATGATTGCCAACATTTTGCCATCTCAGTTCCAAAAATTAACAATTCTGGCCCAGCTGATGGATGACCTCTTGGTCTGGCAAGATGAGGATTCCTCTCTAGAAGACCTAAAAGATGCTATGATAAACACCCTAGAGACAAAAGGTTTTATGGTAGCCACAAATAAAATACAATCAGTTCCCCCATTACCTTCCTGGGGACTGAAATAATGCCTACTACTGTTAGGCCCCTTAAACCTATCCTGGGTGTCCCCCATCCACTTACCCTTAATTCCCTTCAGAGCTTTTAAGGCAACATTAATTGGCTAAGGCCCTGGCTTTCCATCCCCACAAGTCAATACAGCCACTCTTTGATCTCTTAAAGGGAGACAAAAACCCAACCTCCAGATGGTATCTAAACCCAGATGCAAAAAAAAGGCTCTCCAAATAATTAACAACCACTTCCAAAAGGCATCACTAGCCAGATATGACCCCAAGCTACCGGTTCAACTCTTAATTTTTAATTCCTCCCCCACCATGGTGGGAGCAATTCATCAGCCACACGGAGTACTAGAATGGCTTCACACGCCAGTAGGGGGTGCTCCTCGGTTTCTTACAGAAGTAGACACTTGCATCTATGATTTGTCAAGGAAGAGAAAAAACCCTACAAATTATAGGGAAAAAACATGATACCCTTATTATTCCCTTCCCATTATCAGATGTACAATGGCTCCTAAAACATCACTCCTCTTTTTCAATTAGCTTAATAGGCTTCCCAGGACAAATTAATAATCACCATCCCAAAGGTAAATGGATGTCAGTTATTCCAGTATTTCACTGGCTCCCACATTGGCTCTTCTGCCACAAACCCATAAAAAAGACTATTACAGCCTTTACAGATGGAGG